>NC_091484.1:80356023-80678887 GCF_947461875.1 Haliaeetus albicilla
GGGAATCGCTTGTGGGGAGCAAGGGGTGAGCCTGGAGGAGGTGAGGGGGAGTCGCTTGTGGAGCCGTTGTGGGGCTGAAGGGTGTCTGGGGGCCGGTAATGGGGGGGCCGCTTAGGGGGCTGGAAGTGGGGCTGGAGGGGTCACTCCTGGGGTCATTGGGGGGCTGGGGGGGGGCTGGGGGTGAGCCTGTGGGGCCGCTCGGGGGGCTGTTGGGAAGTTGAGGGGGCCGAGAGGGAGCTTGGGGGTCGCTTAGGGGGCCGCTGAAGGGCTGGGAGCTGTTTGGGGGGGGCTGAGGTGGCTTTCAGGAGGCTGTGGGTGAATCAAGTGGGCTGCTGGTGGGGTTGCTGGGGGGCTGGGAGCAGGTTGGGGTGGGCTTTGTGGCGGCTGGGAGCGAGCATGTGAGACTCCTTCTGGGGGGCTGTTTGGGCCGGGGGGGCGGTGTCTGAGGGGCTGGGAGCTGTTTGAGGGGGAGCTGCCCCCTCCTACAGCCCAGCCCCTGTGCTCCCAGGAGCCAGTGACTTTCGAGGACATCGCGGTGCACTTCAGCAGGCAGGAGTGGGCAAGCCTGGACGATGGGCAGAAGGAGCTGTACAGGACCGTGATGGAAGGCAACTACGAGATGCTGGTGTCCCTGTGTAGGCTCTGTTTGCACTGGTTTGGCAGTTGCCGTTGCTGCCCGGGGAGCTCTCTCAGGGTTACTTTTCTGCGTCTTTGCGTTTCACTGGGATCTACAGTCCTCAGATGATCCACTCGATTCCCTGTCCCTTCTCTCTGGCAGGTCGGAGGTTGGCAGGTACACGCAGGAGGGGTAGTAAGTGCTCAGTGTCTTCTCCTCTTGGAGAACAGGTACGCTGAGCTCCCCAGGCTGTCATCACAGAAATTCCCTCTTTTCACCACAGAAATTCCTGCTTCCATATCTCTCTAGATCCTCATGTGGTTTCCCGTCAGTGTGGCAGATGTGCTGTCCATTTGCCTGGTGTGGGAAGCGAGGCTGGTCGCACTCCCTCGTTGCAGAGGGAGAGCTAGGCGGGGGAGATGATCTCATGGGGCAGCACTTGGGCTGCCTCTGGCTCGATTTTCAAATGTGTGGCCCTCGCAGGTGGAAATGAGCTTTCCAAAAAGTCCGGTTGGACTCAATCTTAAAGGTCTTTTCCATCCTAAACAATGCTATGACACCCTGCTTAGCACACCTAGAGCCTTGTGGTTGTAATTAATTCTTTCTGGTGCTCAGGTGATGGAGCGGGAGCCTGGACTTCCCAGCCAGGGCCACCCTCTCATGCCATGGGAGTCCCCTGCAAGCACAGCCTGAGGAGCCAGAGCAAAAGTGCTGAGGAAGGAGTTGAGGGGCGAGCGTAATCCCAGATCAGGGCAGGAAACTCCTGCCTTCCCCTCGCAGTGCCTCTTGTCGAAGTGGGGCGAGTCAGCCGTTCATCCTCACCCAGCGTTGCGCGTTCCAGCTGGCTGAGCTCCTGGCTGGTGAGGAGCAGCAGTACTGATACGTGGTGGTTTGGAGCAGAGACAGGTAGCGAGGCAGGCTGCGGAGCTGTGGGGAGGTGTACCCACTCTAATACTCAAATCAAGAGCCTTACAATTCTCTTATGTGCTTCACAGCATTTTCCTATCTGTAAGATGAATTTCTGGGCGAAGGGGTGGTTTCTGTAGCAGGGATTTCCCCCCTGTGGAGCAAGGATGGATTTTCTTGCAGTTGTTGCTGGGGGAGTTGTCAGACATGCCAGAGGATGCTTTTCATATTCTCCTCTAGAAGTGCTGCCTGCTGGTCCCTATCTGCCTGTAACTCCCAATGTGCCACTGGCACTGACCCGGCCCTGGTGGGAGATGAAGTTTTTCTGGGCTGGGACTGACTCTGTGCTGACAGGCTGTGGGCGCACCCTCAAAGACGCTGTGGCATCTTGCCTCTGATGTCTGTCTTGCTCTTGAACAGACTGTGCCCTATCCAAACCTGAACTCTTATCTCGGATCGAAAGAGCAGAAGAGCTGTGCACACTGGCGGAGTCAGACCTGGAAGAAGCAAACATATCTCTGCAGCCAGCCGTAGGTGTGTGACACTGGGTTTCTTCTGTGCCAGGATTCTGGCTCCTGGCCGCTTACTGGGACGATTGTGGTCCCTGCCCTCAGCCACAGGGACTGAGGTGTCTCCTGCGATGGCTATAGACAGCCTGTGCTGGGAGAGGACACAGGGAACGTGCTGGGACACATCGATAGCCTGGTCACCCTCCCCTGACCCAGCAGCTGCTGTGTGCTGCTGCAAAGATCCTGATCCCCTGCAGGCCTGGGAGGGGGCACCCCCACCCCTGTGCTTGCTCCTCTGAGTTCCCAGCTGGCTGCTGGTAAAGCCAAGTGCCCTTCTCCTCCCCAGAGCTAAACTGCCCGAGCTGCGCGAGCAAAAATGGTCTGCTGGAGATGACGACAAAGGAGCCTTGCGAGGGGAACCGTATGGACCCGGAGGAAAGCAGGAGCCTGGCGGTCACAGCAAACTGCAGTGCCTGTGAGTGGCTGGCAAACCCAGCTGATGCGAGGGATCTCAGGCCCCTGCCTGGCTGTATCTCACCCATCATAATCATTGCTCTTCTTGCCTTCACAGCACATGTCCCTCATGAAGCCACCGCTGTCCCAGCAGATCTCGGCCAGCCAACCCCGTCCCCTTCCTGCCCTCTTTCCAGGTGCTGTCATGAAGCGGTGAATCTGAACCGGTCTCCATTGCGTCCTCCCGCAGCAGGTACTGGGACAGAGCCCTTCATCCCTCCTTGGTGGGGCTGGCAGCCTCGAGGAGCCGCTGGCACACTCGGAGGGCAGCAGGAAGTTTGCACAGGGCTCTCTCTGGGCCTGGGGCTTTCAAGACAGGATTTTACATGATTCAGACAGGCCAAGAAAGGGTTCTGGCAGTAAATCCTGTTGCCAGCCTTGAAACTGTAAAGGATGAGGCATGGCACGGTGTGAACCAGCCCACCCAGTTGATTTGCTTCGAAGGACGAGCCCTGATGTTTCTATTAGACCCCCCATCCTACCTAGGTGACATTTGTCATCTCAAACCACCCTTGGGGTGTCTGCAGGGATGAGCTGTAGCTGTGCCCGGTCTTCGTGCAGTCCAGGTGTGAAGACGTTGAGCTGGAAGAGGAGAGCGGGCTGAGATTTGTGCTGGCTGCTGGCTGGGGAGGGTGTGGGAGGCAAGGGGGGGGTGGGAGGAAAGCCCTTTGCTCTTTATGCCTTGTCCTCAAAACCACATAGAAGAGTGATGTTTGGGTTCTGAAAAATTCCCAGCAGATGCCGAGGTGGGGATCCCAGTGGAGGTACCGCAGGAGGAGGTTGCTGCGGAGAAGCTGGCAGTGCCTGAAACACCCCTGGAAGAGGGGGACGTGAAAGATTCAGGGAATGGTGGCCAAGGTCTGGCAGCAGACGTTCCCAAAGAACTGGGTAAGAAGGCGATACCAGATGTCTGCAGAGCAACGGCACAGGCAGATCCCAGCTGCGCGGTCGCCGCCCCGGGAGAGGCCATGGACGGCTCCTGCACGGGCCGGACTGCGGCCTGCCAGCGAAATTCCACCCGGGAGAAATTCTATTCCTGCCCCGTGTGCAGGAAGAACTTTCTGCTGAAGATCAACCTCATCATTCATGAGCGGAGCCACAGCAACTGGGTGCCTTACATCTGCGTGCACTGCAACCGCAACTTCATGTCCAAGAAGAAAATCCGGCGTCACCTACGGGCGCGAGCGGCTAAGGGGTTTTGCCAGTCCTTGGAGGCGGAGGAGCGCTCCGGCCGGGCCCAGTGCCCTGCCTCCCAGTCCCGACCCCTGAGCAGGGACCACAGCACGGTGTGGGGGAAGCCCAGCCCCAAGAGATACCCGCTGTCACCTGGGAAAATGATGTATACGTGCAACGAATGCATGGAAAGGTTCTCCAGCCAGAGCTTTCTGATCCTGCACCAGCGACAACACACTAGCCACCAACTCATTCTCTGTCCCTGCTGCAACAGGAGCTTCGCGTGGGTCTCTGAGTTTGTCCGCTACCACCGGTCCCACACGGGCGAGCGGCCCTACCAGTGCGGCGTGTGCCAGAAGACTTTCAAGCGGCACAACCACCTGATCGTGCACCAGAGGATCCACATGCGGCAGGGGAGGCCGTACCCCTGCGGGGACCAGCTGCCCGTGCCACCGGCACACATTTAGGCGCGGACGCAGAGGCGTGAAGCGGGAAGCATAGTAGAAGAGGGGTTGGGAAGCTGGGAGGTGTCCTCCCCGGGGACAGGAGACTCCCGTCGGACCTTCTCCTTTCCCTCTTTGACCGCGGATGTGAGCGAGTCCGATGAAGGCTGGAACACGGGCAGCGTCGCCCAGTTTTTCCTGCCCTGCTGCGGGGACGGCGGGCGCCCAGCCCTGCCCGTGCAGACCCTCGGTGTGCGGGTCACTCCTTGTTCTCGAAGCCCCGGTGGGACGGGTGGGACACCGGGAGCGGGTGCTGCTGCGGTGGAGGACTCGTCCCTTTACTGGAGAGCGCGCCAATTAGATGCCATAGAAATAAGGATGCTTTCCGTGGCTGAACGTGGCTTCCTCTGGCTCCGGGGGGAGGTGGGTGTGGGGGGGCACCCTGCCGTGCCTGGCCGTCCCCGGCGAGCGCTGCGCGGGGGTGGTGGGGGGGTACCGGGAATGCTGGTGGGGGGATGCGGTGGGGAGCGAAGCCGGAGGAGCACCGGGTCTTGAGGTTGGGGGGGGGAGTTCGCGGGCTGGACGAACGGGCAGGAGCGGCGGTGCCGGTGTGTCCGTGTCCGTGTCCGTGTCCGTGTCCGTGTCCGTGTCCGTGTCCGTCCGGGCACCGGAGGCGGGCGGGGGGGGGGGAGTTGGGGCGGTCGCGGGGCGGTGCTGCGGGCGGGCCGCCAGGGGGCGCTGTGGCGCGGCGGCGGCGGCAGCGCGAGCGGCCATGGCCCGCTGGGGCCCCGCTCAGGTACGGGGCGGGCGGGGGGGGGACGGACACACGGGACACGGGAGGCGGCGGTTCCCCTCGGCCCCCACCGCCACCGCGGGCACCGGGCGGAGGGGAGCGATACCCCCCCCGCACACACCCCGCCCCGCTCCGCTGCCGGCGAGCCTCGGTGTTAGCCCCCGGCGCTGGGGTCGGTGGGCCCGGGCGGGCGGGCCCTGAGGCGCTGTGAGGGGCGGGAGGGGAAACGGTGCGGCGGGCTCACCGGCCCCAGCGAGCGGGGCGGCCCCTCATCGCTCCTCTCCTCCCCCGCGACAGGAGCCCGAGTGGGGGCCCGAGGCCTGGCAGCCGCTCCCGCCGCAGCCCCACGGCCACGGCCCCCTCCCCGGCCACGGGCCCGGCCCCGAGGGGGACAAGGCAGCGGCGGTGCCCGAGATCTCGCTGTGGACGGTGGTGGCGGCGGTGCAGGCGGTGGAGAGGAAGGTGGAGTCGCAGGCCCTGAGGTTGCTGAGCCTGGAGGGGAGAGCGGAGACGGCCGAGAAGAAGGTGACGGGGCTGGAGAAAGCGGTGCTGGATTTCGGCAGTCGGCTGGAGCGCAAGTGGGCCGCCCTGGCCGCCCTGGTGCAGGAGAACACGCGGCGGCTGGAGCACGTCGAGCGCCAGCTCCAGCACCGCAGCCGCTGGGCACCCAGGCCCGGCCCGGGCCCCGGTGGGGACGAGCCCAAGGTAACGGGCCCACACAACGGGGACGTGCCCAAGGTGATGGGGACGAGCCCTGGGTAACGGGGACGAGCCCCAGCTAACAGGGATGTGCCCATGGTGACAAAGAGGGACAAGCCCCAGCTAACAGGGATGTGTCCAAGGTGATGCAGATGAGCCCTGGGTAATGGTGACATGCCCAAGGTAGTGGAGACGCGCCTCAGGCGACAGCGCGACTGGTGAGGTGTGGCATTGGCTCTTGTGGGGAGCTGCGCAGAGCAGCATGGATGTGCCCCCTCCAGTGCTCTACCTTGGGAGCCAGCACACCAAGGCAGCAGTCGGAGACTGCCCACTCCTTCCTGTCCCCAGTGAAGAGGGGGAGCAGAGCACAAGCCCCCTGAGCATTTTCAGCCTTGTTGGGTCCCACTGGTCACCTCACCGGTGGGACGGTAACTTCCCACCCATCCTGCTCCTGCATGAGGGGGTTACTGCTCACCTGGCTGCTTCAGGCTGCTGGTGTGGATCAAGGGAACGAGAGGTGCTTGAGAATCTGTCCTGGTTGTGTGTGGGGGGAAACAATTGAGCCTCGCTGAGCCATCTTGAAATTGTTCCCTGGGTTCAGGCTGCGACATGGCTTCTTTCCATAGAAGCTCTGGACCCACACTGCGTTACCCCACATTCTGCTTTCTGGGGGGAGTGGTGGGGACTGGGGGGGGGTTGGACAAGGTAGGGAAGCGCCAAGGCGGTGCCTCCTGTGGTTTCAGGTGCCAGCGGTGTGCGAGGATGACGCGGCCAGTTTGCCAGAGCAGGAGTGGGGGAGCTTGGACAGCCGGCAGAAGGAGCTCTGCAGGATCATGATGAAGGGGAATTACGAGGCTGTGGTCTCTCTGGGTGAGGATCAGTCTCTACTCATGTCAGACACATTATCATCCCCTGGGCTGAATCCAGCTTACAACTACTTGTAGGCTGCTGTGTTGTTTGGGTGTGTGGAGGAGAACAGGTAGTGAGAGGTGATGCCTTTACATGTTTAAGGTTTGGTGCCCCTTGGTGGGTGACAACAGTGCTTCATGCTTACCCTGTGTATCCAAAGAACACCTCATCTTGCCAACACAGCAGTGCTGTCAGTGGGGGAACTCAGACACTGCCAGGATTTGGCCCTCTGTCAGCCCTGACTTGCCCTGTGAGGCTCTGCCCCCGTGAGCAGGAGCACTGCAGGAGGAGCAGACATCCACTGGCATCCCAGGACTCAGCACAGTGTCTGCGGGAGCAGAGGAGTCCTCCCTGTGCGGTCAGGACAGTGATGTGCCCACACTGTGTCTGCAACCTGCGTTCCTGCACCATTTTTTGCCAGGACACGGGCTGTATGTATACCACCCTGTAGGGATTTGCTGCAGACAGTCCTAAATTTTAGCACTAATTATTTTTGGCTGAAATTTTAAAGGCTGAGTGCCCAGCTGTCACTTCTTCTTGGGGCAACTGAAGTCATTTGCCTGCTTTGGCTGACACCAGCCTGCTTGCTCAGACAGTCCTGGGAAACCTGAGCTACTGCTTTGGGAGCCCAGGACCCCTCTGGGTGCCCCACAGCTCCCGCTGTGCAAGAGCAGCCCTTTATCGAGGGGAGCTGGTGCTGGTCCCCAGCGTCAGCAGTTCGTACTGCCCCTTCTTCCTTCCCAGGGCCTGGAGATGCCAGCTCCAAACCTGCTCTGCTGCCACTGGCCAATGATGGGGAGGATTTGGGTACGAGGACCCATGGACTGCCAGAGAAGGGAGCTGTGTTGGGGCACCTTGGCGCCGGTGAGTCACAGCAGCTGCTTGGCAGCGAAGGCTGAGAATGAGCACTAGCGACGTGCCTGGGCTGGGCAGGGTCTATGCCTGCTGTGCTGCTCTGCTGCTGCCTGCATGCCGCTGCTGCCTGCCCACAAAGCAAGGCGGGTTGGAGCCTGCCCACAGCAGTGCCACTGCTGCTCCTGCTAGAGACAGGGCCAGCCGAGCAGATCACGTCCCTGCAGGGAGCGTTTCCAGTCTTGTAGGTGGTCAGAAGCTGTCGGGGAATTTAAGCCATGTGATTGGGGGCTCCTTAAAACTTTTAAGACCAAATCTTTAAGCCCAGAAGAGCCCCCTTGCCATAAAGAGTGGAAAATAGGGAGAGCTGGGGCAAGGCTTAGTGCGAGGGTGGCTGTGCAGCTGTACACCTGCAAACAGACACTCCCTCCTGCTCCTGGAAGGTTTTGCTTTGATCCTTTTCCCCAGATTCACCCATCTAAACTCTGCCATTCCTGACAAAGTTCCTTCCAGGACAGAGGACTCTGCACCTCAACTTTGCGTTCATGTTTCCTCTGTTTTGGTTTCTTTATGAGTATTGCACTGTCAGTCCATCAAATGTCCCTGAGGTCCAACAAGATATCTGGGTAACCCCCAACAGATGCCAATGCCCCCTCCACCTCCTGTGTCCTTCTCCCTTTTCATTCTCAGTAAAACCTTCCTGCTCTCTTTCTAACGGCACATTTGCTGATTCGTCTCACCAATGTGCTGCAGGGGAAGCTCGGCTCCCGTGCCTGCACTGGGGCTGCGGGCATGGGAGAGCTTCCCTTGCCGGGAATGAATTGCTGTCTCTCAGCAGGTGAGAAGATTGTGATCAAGACAGAAGAGCAGCAGCCCCAGGAGGAAGGATCTGAAATCCTGGCTTTGCCACAGGCACCCTCAGTGAGACTGGAAGAGGAGGTTCCCCTGAGCCAGGAGCAGCCAGTGCCCTGGGAGAGCCACGCTGGCTTGGACGAGCAGAAGGCAGCAGCAGAGGGCTTAGGGGAGTTTTGCAAACACGGGACCGCCCAGTCTGAATTTAAGCCCGTGGTGGTGCCGGTGGAAGCTCATCCTGCCCCGGGCTTGCCCTTCCCAACAGAGCATGTGCTCGGTGTGGGGACTGACCATCCGTTCACCCTGCCCCAGGGAATGCCGCTGGGAGAAGACACTACCGCAGAGGTGGCCTCATCACAGCCCAGCTTGGAGGAGCATCGTCCCTGTGCCGTGGGGGAAGAGTCCCGCGCGCTCCCGCTGGGCTGGAAGAGCGTCCGGCTGAAGCGCAACCTCTTGGCACGGCAGCAGAACCAGGCGAGGAAGAACAATGGGTCCTTCATCTGCACAGCCTGTGGGAAAAGCCTGGCCCACCACGCCGCGCTGCTGCGGCACCAGCGCCTGCACACGGGCGAGCGTCCCTTCCAGTGCCCTGCCTGCGGGAAGAGCTTCAATGAGAAGTCCAACCTCAACAAGCACTACCGCATCCACACTGGGGAGCGTCCCTATCGCTGCTCTGCCTGCGGCAAGGGCTTCATCCAGAAGCACCACCTCCAGAAGCACCAGCGCATCCACGGGGTGCAGCTGCGGGGTGGGTGGACAGGCCGGCCCGCGCGGGCCAGCGCTGCCGGGGAGCGGCTCTACCGCTGCATCGAATGCACGGAGAGCTTCCCCCAGAAAGCGTCGCTGGAAGAGCACCAGCGCCGGCACACCCAGCAGCGGCCCTTCCAGTGCAACGGCTGCAGCAAGAGTTTCCGGCACCGGCAGTCTCTGAATCACCACCAGAAGGTCCACGCCATTGCCAGCTCTCCTGCTGTCAGCTTGCCAAACCATGACCGGGAGCTGGAGACCAGCCCCTGCAAGGCTTTGACCCAGGATAATCGGTAGCGTGAAAGCTGGAGAAGGGAAGGGGCAGTTTCTCCAGGCTGTTCCACAGAAGTGCAGCAGCCTGCAACGAGGGGACACACCAGGCAGCTGGTGTCGCACCACCGCGGGGCTGTCCGCAGGGCTGTGGGGCTCGTGGCACCACCGCGGCGCACTCTGCACTGCCGTGGGGCTCTGCACTGCCTGGGTCTCCAGGAGGAGGAGGACGGAGGCAGGCTGATGTGTGTGCGGGTAGGGAAACGTGCAGCGTCTGAAGAGACTAGCCCAAGAGGCAGCGGAGGAGGTTCGGCAGCCAGAGCCGACCTGGATTGTGCCGCTGTCCTGTGGAAGGGGAATTTGGCTGAGGAGCAGCTGTGTTGGGTACCGCGGCGCGGTCGAACTCAGGGTTATTTAAAGACTACCAGCATGGCGATGGCGTGGGGGCATTCGGTGGCCCGGGTAGGGGCTGTTGTGGCTGGGCAGCAGTCAGGGTCATTGGATGAGCCAGGAAGAGACTCGGATAAAAGACTGCGCTGATGTGGTCTCCTATTGCACTCTGGGGTGTCGGCAAGAGGCAGTCTCAGGCGGCTAGCACCGTGTAGCCTCCACCCGGCAAAGGGAGCTGTGGGTATGCGGCCCTGTGAGATATAATGTACACTTCTCCTGTGGGTGCAGTCAGGTGTTCAGCTCGTGCTCGGCACACCACGGGCAACTGCCCTGTGTCCCCGCCATCACCCGCTGCTTCCCATCACCTGCAATGGCGCGAGGCCCTTTGCTCTGGGCAGGGGCTGGGGGGAAGAGCCCAGCAACTTGCCCCAGCCCTCTGCAGCCCAGCTGGCATCAGGCACCCTGGGGATGAGTTCTTGCAATTAACACAAAGCAGGAGCCTGAGTGTGACGGCCCTGGGCTGCCTGCCAGTCCTGGGGAGGAGGACTGGGCCATGAGGGGAGGAATGCGGAGCTGCCCCATAGGAATGTACAAGCCCACGGGAATGTGGAGCTGCCAATCACAGCCCCACTCCAAGGGATCTGGGCCCCATGGGACTCCCCAGCAGTGCTGAGGGTGTGTTGGCAGGACAGAGCGATGCCTCCCTCCTGCCTGCAGCCCTGCCTGTGGCACTCAGGGCCACTATGTTGCTTGCCTTGCCCTGGTCCCCTTGGCCACTCATCCTCCTGCCTACAGACAACTCGACCTTCCTGGCCACGGTTCCCCGTGTGGCAACCGCCACGGTGGGTTGGCATGAGGCAGCCTCAGGCCCCGGGGTCAGGGTGTCCCCAGGCTCAGCCCACTGCACCCGCCATATTCGTCCCCATGGGGGGAGCACCCAGCATGGCTCTCTGGGGCTCAGCAGCCCGAGTCCCCAGTGGAACCGTGCCAGCCCTGGGCACTCGCAAGCAGCGGCATGCCAGGGCGCAGGCAGCGCTTGCATCCCCTCGCTTTGGCCAGGGGAGTCCCTGGCCTGGGGTGCATGGGTGACAATTCCAGGGGACACGCTGGGGACAGTGGTGGGTGACAACACCCCGGGGACATCCCTACCTGCACCTCCACCCTCACACAGCATGGCCGCTGCCACGGGCTGAGTTCATGGTGGCCTTACCCACCGAGGGCACCCCTAGTGGCTTCGGCGGCTGTGTCAGGTGCAGGCAGAGCACCCGGCAGGGCAGCCTGTGTTGCCCTGGGCAGAGTCCTGTAGCTGCCAGGGCCAGGGAGAATCCTGCCCCTCTGCCCAGCCCTGGGGCACACACCAGGGTGCTGGACCTTGCGCAAGGGACTGGGACATACTGGGGGGTGTCCAGTGAGGCCCAGGATGGCAGCGAAGGGCCACAGCGTCCCCCTGCATGGCCCTGTGCAGCCACAGAGGTGGCTTGGGGGCTCCTCAGAGTGATGGGAAGGAACACAGAGGCTGGGCCCAGGCTCTCACGGAGGCTGCCCCAGGCACAGCCCCGTTCTTAGGGCTCCCCTAGCCACCACTGCCCTCCCAGGTGCAATGGTAGATGACAGTCCTATGCTTCCCCACACATTCACCCTTGGGATGTTCCCCAGGGTCTTGGCCAGCCACTGCACAGAAGGGGGTGACAGAGCTGCCAGCAGTGACCCCCCATGGGGCCCCCTCAGGCTGGAGCTGCTCTTTGCCTCACTCTGCCCAGGCCAATCATTCAGTCACAAGCAGTGCGTGAGGGTGCCAGCTCAGCCCGACCAAGCAGGCAGCAGTACAGACAAATACTTTATTGATTCCATAGCCTGAGAAAGGGATCTGGGATTTCATAGGAAATGCTGGTCCCAGTCACAACAGCTTCAGAAGAAATGCCCTGGCTGGGGCAGTTGGCCCCTCCACACTGGCCTTGGAGGTATTGCCCACCAGCAATACCATCACGCCCGCTAACTCATCCCGTGTCACTAGGATCAACTGGGGGTTACTGGGATCTCTACCAGGGCAGGGATAACCAGCTCGGTCACTAGAGCCCACACCACCGTGCTGTGCCAGAGCACAGCTCACTACCAGACGCACCATCACTGTGTGACCGTAAGGTGTCAACCACCCCTGTATCCTACAGGGCTTAGCAGCAGGCAATGCCATCCCTCTGGGGACACGGGGCCAACCTGTCTGCCACCGTCACCCCCTCATGGCTAAAACTACAGTCCAGGCACACTCTACAATCCCAGGGGACAGGAATTGAGTGAGAAACTGGCCCAGAGAAGCAGTGGGACATCGTGTGTGTCCCCAAGGAGCAGCTCTGACACTGCTGTCCCTCCTGCGGGGCACAGAGGTGGCTGGGCACCGCTTGGCACCAAGGATTACAGCAGGATGCGGCACGGGCCTTTTCTTGGTGCCCAAAGCACGCTGCCCACAGCAGCACCTCTGCAGCCCACCAGACCTTGTAAGTGGCCAGGAATGAAAACTGTGATAAACAGTTTCCCCATGCTCCCTGCCTAGAGAAGGACAGAGACTTTGTGATGTCAAATAATTACATTAAACAACTCAATGAAAAAAAAAAAAACCCAGAAAACTAAACTCAGGAGTCTTAACAGCTTCTCCATTTGGTCTGCACAGTGATGCCACCAGGACCAATTTCTTCTCTTGGTACATGATTCGTGGTTCCCAGCAGTGCACGTGATGCATACAGGGCTCTGGCCGTGGACACGTGCGGTTCGAGTGATTCCTGGGGACACCGGAGCCACACCTGGCCTGACTTTCATTGCTTACTGGGCTCCAGTTGCTCCTCTGCCTCCAGGCAGGTCTCACTCCACAAGACATTTGAGGTAGCTAGCAGAACTAGTCTTCCATAGGATTAGTTATGGTGGGATTTTGCACATGACTAAAGGAGATGACCTGCAGTTTGGAGAGTGGGAACTTCCTTCTGCAGCGGGGCTGAGTGGAGGGGCTGCTCCCGTGCAAGAACCAGTGTCAGCATGTGGCAGCCAAAACGCCTGAGCGCCAAGGATGGGTCCTCGCATGGACTGCTGCTGCAGCACAGGAGTAATCTTACCCGTGAAATATTTCTAAAGTGACTCTCCATCTGTGCAGGCTGGTCCTGAGGGAATTAACTCTCGTGGGTGTTTCTGGCTCTCACGGGCTGGCTTCGTTGAAGGAAGGAGTGCTGCTGGGACCTCAGAAACATCCGCAGCACCCTCGCAAGCAGAAAATATTGTGGTTTGATTTGTTCTATGGATCTTCCAATGCAACGCCCAGATGTTCCCAATCTGATTGAGGGGTTAGCAGATTTCCTCACCAGGGTGGGTTATTAGACAAGCATGGCCAGGACACGATGGGGTCTCGGAGATGCCATGCTTTCTTCATCTGGCGTGTTGGTGAAGAAACTTTGTCAGTGAAGTGAAGAGCTCCTTGGGAAGGCTGCCTGGCTTGCCAGCTTGATTGTGTTCCCTTTGTCCTCTTCACCATGTAATTTTATTTCCAAATGTGAGGGGTCAGCTCCAGCATCAATAGGTGAGCTCAGCTGCTGGAAGGTCAGCTTGGGAAAATTTCATGCAATAGCCAGCAGACACGAGAGTCTGAGGAATGGTAAAGCATTTAGGGTCACTGGAGGATTCTGTAATTTGCTCTCTATGGTGGTATCCAAGCTTTTGTTTCCTTCTGCAATTCAGGAAAGCTCCTAAAATCCAGTGGACAGATGGTTCACAACCCCAGTGCCCCACCATGTGCAACATCAATGCTCACAGGTTCTCTCCAGGGCCACAAGCAGTTCGGATTTCTCCTGTTGTCATTTCTCCGTCACCCCTGAAAGCGCTGCCCTGTTTCCTAGTCTAACCACAGGCTGGACAGCTCTCCCACCCCAGCCGAGGATGTGGCAGTTCTTGTCTGGCGGTCCGAGTTCTGCAGGACCGATCGGGAGCTCATTTGCTGGAACTGCTTTGGCTGCGGTGGCCACAGGGCTAACATTTATCTCGGATGCCTGGGCTGGTGAGTGAGGAACGCTCCCGCCTGTGGGTGTCTCTGGGGCTCCTTGTGGCTGGGGCTGCTTGGGTGCTGGCATGACGGTCACGGGCTGTTGGAGTGCAGCCAGGGCTTTCTGGCGGTCGTGTATTTTCTCGTGGCGCAAGAGGTGAGTTCTACGGGTGAAGCATTTCTTGCAGGTGGTGCAGCAATACGGCCTTTCCTGCGAGTGGGTCTGCAAGTGCCGCCGAAGGGAAAACGTGCAAGAGAAAATCTTTTTGCAAAAACTGCATTTCAGCACAGACTTCCTACGAGACTTAGGGCTCCCTCTGTCTAGCTCCTCCTTGGCCTGGCCCAGCCAGGGACCCCCAGCATATGTCCCATTGCCCAGGCTGTGGGCACCTCCACACAAAGCCCCGCAGAACTTTCTCCTCGGCCGGATCCTCAGCTCTGGGTGGACGTTCCCCCAGACCTTGGCCCCAAAGGCCCTGTCTTTTATGTGGATGCTCTGGTGAAGGTCCAGGTGGCGTTTGTCCGCAAAGCTGATCTCGCACATTGTGCATTCGTAGGGCCCCTCTTGGGCATGGCTCCGCTGGTGGATGATGAGGTTGATTTTCAGACGGAAACGTTTCCCGCACTCGGTGCAGGGGTGCGACCACTCACGCACATAGCCACGCCGACAGTTGCCCATCAGGAGGCTGCTGCTCGCACATCTGCTTGGCTTCTTCTTGTTCTTGGCCTTGGCTGGCTCACTTTTGGGGCACTTCTGGATCTCTGGACTCGGAGAGGGTGCAGAAACCTCTTGCAATGCTTCAGGCTCCTCTTCCTTAATTTTGATGTTTTCAAGAGAAGTCCCTTCACATGCCCTTTCATTTTCTGTTAAAGAGCCTTCCTCTGAAACAGAGCAACATGGGCATTGGTCATCCATGCTCGCAGGACAAACCCAGGTTGTGGTTAAGTCCCAAAGCACTGAGCAGGCTTTTAGCAATGAAGGAGCTACCGACAAATCTGAGAACGCAGTTTGGAAAGGCGCAGGTGCCACCACAGCGTCCTGTCCACACACCCTGAGCAACCCAGCGTGGTTTTGGGGTGCAGAGCTCTTGCTCCCAGGAAGAACCAGGCTGTGGTCTGCTGCAGTGCCATCGGGGCTGGTGGAGCAAAGGGATCCACCTCTAAAACCGCGACACCAATGATGCAGCAGGAAAAAAGATCATTGAAAAGCAACAGCCTGCAGTACTTCAGGCTCTTCACTTCTGTCAAGCTTGGGACTGCCAGCAAACGCCAAATGTTGCAGGCAAACCGGCTCCAGTGCAGAGGGTTGTGTGGCAAACTCTCCACACTCCCCCTGCAGCCAGGCCATTCAGCTTGCATAAGCCACCCAGAACCAGTGCCATTTAACTCTGCCCACCAGTCCCAGAAACGGGCTCTGGATCCCTGGAAGAGGAAAGCTCTGTGCGTTAGCTTGGCAAAGCTTCAGGACCAGAAGAGAGGGTATCTGCAGATGGCTGCCCCCCCTTCCTACACTCCCTGCTTGTGGCACAAAGAGGGCCATGCCATGGGAAGCATTAGGCCACCTGAGTTCAAGGCCAGCTCTACCGTAATGCAGCACAGCTGGAGGAAGCATGCTACTGCGACCGGCTCACCCCCAGTTTCTGATAGAAGGAACACCAGCTGGACTGTTGTTCTTTCCACAGAGATGATAGGGCTGAAACGCCCAGCACCAGACCCCTCCCTTGCTCGGTGATAAGAGAAGCCTGAAACTTCCTTCTCCCCTCTCTGGTTCAAGTGAGCTTGGAGCTGCTTCCCTGCCTGCAGGGTCCCATGTCTCCCCTGCACAGGGTTACTCACCAGTGTTGGACTCAGCCGGGTCCTCTTCCATCTCTGTCTCAGGCTGATCTTCCCTGTGCTGCTGCCCTTTTTGTGCACTCAGGGACATGACATTCATCACGAGGATGGGGAGTTCTGTTTGCAGAGAAGAGCAATTTTTAACACGTGTGGAGAGTTCACATCTTTCTGCTTTGGTGTGATGCTGACTGGAGATGTGTTGCGAGTGTGGCGAAGAGCCAGAGAAAGCAGCGGCTTGAGAAGCCATGACATGTTGCACCAGGGGAGGTTTAGATTGGTTATTAGGAAAAATTTCTTCACTGAAAGGGTTCTCAAGCACTGGAACAGGGTGCCCAGGGAAGTGGGTGAGTGACCATCCCTGGAGGTATTTAAAAGACGAGTAGACGTGGCGCTTAGGGACATGGTTTAGTGGTGGATCTGGCCATGTTAGGTTTATAGTTGGACTTGGATGATCTTAAAGGTCTTTTCCAACCTAAGTGATTCTATGGTTCTATGGAAAGCATGCAAGGTGTTAGAAGGACCTGGAGTGAAGCCACACACAAGGACCAAAAGCAGAGGGATGGCTGGGAGGAAAGTCACCAAGGTGCTGCGTGCTGCCACCTCTGCAGAGCAACCTCATCCCTCCTAAACCCTCCCCACCAACTCTACAGGTAGTATTCCCACAGTGCCTTGTGTTCAGGCCCTTGAACCCCTTCCAGTTTCCCTAGCAGCACCTTGCCAACATACCCCAAGGCTTCTGCTTTTCGCTGGTGATGCTCCTCTTAAGCACGGTGACCTGCCATGCCCTCTCCCACAGGCAGTTAGACCTCTCTCTCCCGAGAGAGATGGGACAGGAATGGCCCAGGGAAGCAAGTCCTCCTGGCACCCATGTAACTTACCTGTGTCAACTTCCGCAGGGACTTTATCTTCTCCCAAAGCCCCTTCCTTCTGGTCCATCTCTTTTGGTGTCTGTGGGGACTCCTGACCGTCTCGGACGCTTGTCTGCCGGGACTCCTGACCGTCTCGGACGCTTGTCTGCCGGGACTCCTGACCGTCTCGGATGCAGAGCTCTTCATTCCTCTCAATCCGGGAGAGGATGTCAGGCTTGGACACAGCATAGTCTGCTCACGGGGCAGAGGAGCAGAGGACAGTGTGTTTTATTAGGAACTGGCTGCACCTTCATTCTGCCAAACTCTCAAAGTGACCCTTCTCTCCCTATCCCCAGAGCTAGCAGGCAGCATGGACAGACACAAATAAATTATCCATGGTCCAACAATAAAGGTGGTGCTGCTTTCTTGGCCCTGTGGGAGGATCCGCCCATAAGCACAGTTGTATCTCAAGTACAGAGAAGATCTAAGTAACAGAACATGGACTAAAATCTCAAAGGAGAGGGACAGCCTCTCTCTATGTGGTATGTTTTTCCTCTCTTCCCAGAAGCACTTGACAAACCAACCCCCAAACACACACCTGGGGCTCGTGTCGTTTCTGAGTAACATTCCCCAAAGGACAGAGGCTGCCCTGCCCTCTGGCCCCCGCCAGTGCCCACCTGGCCTTTCGTGGGGCTTCTTTAACCCCCATTAGACCCTCCTCAGTCCTGCAGGAAAGTGCTCCCGATCACAGCTCTGCCCACACATTTCTTCTTCTGTTGGGGTCTGCCTGTCCCTTTCCAGTGTCTCCTATCTTCTTGCCCAGCCTTCGCACTCTTAATTGATTTTTTCCAACTCTCCCATGCTATGTCCCAAGGGTCTCCTGACCACTTCTGCTCCTCCCAGCACTAGCAGAGTGGCTCCAGCCTCCTCCTCCCACTGCATGTTCCCAGGTTCCTCACTTCCCACCATGTCTCCTCTCTCAGCAAGGCAACCAGGAGTGTCTTTGGAAGCCCCAGGGCTCATGCACACAATGAGGTGAAGAAGGATTGCCAAACTGCACAGAAACAGGACTGGAAAGGATCACAAGAGGTCTATCCCACCACTCTAGACTCCATCCCAGCCCCTCCTGACAGGCCTTGTTTTTCTCCACAGGATTCATCTGACTAAGCGTAAATGTTCCTCATGGAAGAAAGATTCAAGGTACTCCATGGAGGTTTAGTCAATACAGTCAACAGACCCTCAGAGCAGTTCATTTCTAACACAGACACCTCTGGGAGATCTCCTGACAAAGCTGAGACAGGAATTGCTACCTCCTCCTGGCACCCATGTAATTTACCTCTGTCAGCTTCCATGGGAACTTCCTCTTCTCCCAAAGCCTCTTCCACCCGGTCCACCTTTTCTGGTGCTTGCAGGGGCTCCTGACTGTCTCCAATACGCGTCAGCGGGGGCTTCTGACCATCTTTGACACAAAGCTCTTCATCCCTCTCGATCCGGGAGAGGATGTCAGGCTTGGACACAGCATAGTCTGCTCACGGGGCAGAGGAGCAGAGGACAGCGTGTTTTATTAGGAACTGGCTGCACCTTCATTCTGCCGAACTCTCAAATGTTTTCAGGTGACCCTTCTCTCCGTAATCCCAGAGCTAGCAGACAGCACAGACAGACACAAATAAATTATCCATGGTCTAACGATAAAGGTGGTGCTGCTTTCTTGGCCCTTTGGCAGGATCCACCCATGAGCACAGCTGTAGCTCAAGTACAGAGAAGATCTAAGTAACAGAACATGGACTAAAATCTTAAAGGAGAGGGCAAGGCTTTATCTTTAACATTTTCCTCCCATTTCAACTTTAACAGTGACTTAAAGAGCAGTTCTTCTGAGCTATTGTTCTGGTGTAGGGACAGAAACCTTCCTGCTCTGTAGAGATGTCTGCATTAGATGGACCATGAGAGGAACAGGTTTGTTCTGTTTCTGCAGAATATTATTGAGAAAAGCGAAGCCTCAACTTCAGTAGCTGCACAGAGCGACACATTACTAGTCATGCCCAAGAAACAGCTTTTGACGGGGAGTATCTTACAGCCCAAATCATCCAAAAACATGTTGGGTGCCCTTAGAAAGACTGAGCATGATTAGGTTAGCTCTTTACCAAGGCAGACGGAAATGTCCCTGTCACTTTACATAGGGGCTAAATAGAGAGAAAACGAACTTGTTCAAGGTGCAGTTATGAGACCTCACCCAGATAATTCCTGAACTGAGCTGGAAGATCATGATGGTTCCCTAACCCTGGAATCCACTTACACAGCCATTAGAAACAGCATCTCACGTGGATATTTTTTATAATCAATATTGCCTGTGTTGCTGTTGCTACTATTACTTACTACAGGCATCTGTTACATTGTTATCACTTGACAAGGGGGAGGGAGGGAAAATGCATGGGTCTGACTGCCCAAGAGAGGTTCTGCTAGCTACAGGTGTCCAGCCCCACCAAACCAGACCATCAGTCAGGCTGTGGTGGGAAGCAGTCCAGCCTACCCATGAGAGAAGCTCATCTGGAGGTGCAGACTCTGTGTCTTACCCAGGGAAATCAGCATCTCGTAGTTCCCCCTCATCACAGCCCTGTACAGATCCTTCTGCCAGCGGTCCAGTCTCTCCCACTCCTGCTCGTTGAAGTACACTGAAACATCATCGAATGTAAGCGGTACCTGGAATCACAAGTATTAGGCGCTTGGTGACTTCTGATGCGGTTAGATAACTGGAAACCACACACGTTCAACTGAGCGCTTGGCTTTGGTTGCCGGAGCTCAGGGCAGGCACAGACCAAAGCGTGCCTGCCCAGTCAGGGCTTGCGAGCGGCAAGTCCAGGACTCGCAGCTGCTCAGCTGCCCGAGCTCACCGCTAAGATGGCTCTGGCATTTCCTAACCCCCCCCCCCACAGTGCTGGCGCTTCCAGGGGCCAGGCCGGAGGCCCTTACCTTGGGGACCTCTCCCCGGGAGCCGGGGGGCAGCCGCAGGATCCAGAAGTTCCTGTTCTTCAGCAGGTTCTCCACGTTCTCCAGCCGCTGCTGCAGCTGCCCGTACTCCTGCAGGAGGCTGCCCAGGGCAGCCAGGTTGCTGCCCAGCTCCCCGACCAGGTTCTCGCAGGCCAACAGCCTCCGTTCCGCCCTCTCCGTCCGGTTCCTCAGCTCCTGCAGCTGCTGGGCCTCCGCCTGCCCCGCCGATGCCCGCGGCCCCATGGCCTGCACCGCCTTGCGCCTGGGGGTGCCCGACTCCTGCGGGGGGGGGAAGCAGAGATGAAGGGCAGCGTAGGCGGGGGGGGAGACCCCGGCCCAGAGACTCCCCCGGACCCCACATCCCCCCCAGGGGACCCGCCAGACCCTTGGCTGCCCCCCGCGCCCGCTCCGCTCCGTCCCGTCCCTCAGGACCGGCATGTCCGGGTGTCCGTGTCCCCCGCCCCCCGCCCCGGGCTCTGCGGCCGGCGGGGCCCGTACTGGCGCTAGGCCCGGCCGGCGGTACCCTGCGCTCCCGAGGCTCCTGTTCCGGCCCGGCCCGGCCCTCACCTGAGCGGGGCCCCGGCGGGACATGGCCGCCGCCGCCGCCACCGGCCCCGCGCGCCCTGCGGCAGCGCCGCCCGCCCGGCCGCCAGGAGGCGCCGCTTGCAGGGGCGGGGCCTGGCGGAGAGTGGGGCGCCCCCTGGCGGTCGGGAGGAGGAAGACGCGGGGCCGGGCCGTGAGCCCGCGGCGGGGCGGGGCGGGGCGGGGCGGGGCGGGCGACTCCGGTGCCACCCACGCCCGCCCACCCCCCCGGTGCTACCGACCCCCCGGTGCTACCGACGCCCCGGTGCCAACTAGCCCGCACCCCACTGACAGTCCCGGCCCGTCCCCCGGTGCCACCGACCCCCCCGATCCCCACAGACTGTCCCGGTCCCCCGGTGTCACCGACCCTCCCTGTTCCCCGGTACCATTTACCCCGCACCCTATTGATTATCCTGCCCCGCCCTCCCCCGGTGCCACCGACCCCAGACCCTCCGGTGCCACCGACGCCCCCCGGTTCCCATAGACTGTCCCGGTCCCCCGGTGCCACCGACCCCAGCCCCACAGCCCCCGCTGGACCCCCCCGTGCCAACCCCCCGCCCCGGTCCCCCGGTGCCATGGTGGCCCCGCACCCCCCAGCCCCGCGGGACCTGCCCGGGCACCTCGGGACGGGGGCTTTGCTCCGGGATGGGGGCGAACCCCGGTACCGGCACCAGCACCGGCAGTGCCCCGCGGCGGGGGGGAGCGGGGGCACCGGGCCGGGGCTGCTGGGCGCCGCGGTCCCGCTCCGAGCCGTGCCGGGGGTCGGGCGGCAGCTCCAGCCGCGCTCCAGTGGGAGCGGGGAGCGGGGAGCCGGGAGCGGGGCTGCTCCGCCGCTGCCCGCCGTCCTGCAGCGGGCACCGGACCCGCGCTGCCGAGCCATGGCCGCGCCTCGGCAGGTAGGACCGGGAGCGCACCGGGCTGGGGGAGCTCCGGGATGGGGGGGAGCACCGGGATGGGGGAGCACCAGGCTGGACAGAGCAACAGGACGGAGGAGAGTACCAGGGATAGGGGAGCACCGGGATAGGGAGAGCACCGGGATGGGGGAGCTTCGGGATGGGGGAGCTCCGGGATGGAGGGGAGCACCGGGATGGAGGGGAGCACCGGCATGGGGGAGCTCCGGGATGGGGGAGCTTCGGGATGGAGGGGAGCACCGGGATGGAGGGGAGCACCGGGATGGGGGAAGCACCGGGATGGGGGAGCACCGGGATGGAGGGGAGCACGGGGATAGGGGAAGCACCGGGATGGGGGAGCTCCGGGATGGAGGGGAGCACCAGGGAGGGGAGAGCACCAGGGAGGAGAGAGCACCGGGATGGGGAAAGCACCGGGATGGAGGAGAGCACCGGGATGGGGGAAGCACCGGGATGGGGGGAGCATCGGGATGGGGGAGCACCGGGATAGGGAGAGCACCGGGATGGGGGGAGCACCGGGGAGGGGAGCACCGGGATGGGAGAGCACCGGGATGGGGGGAGCATCGGGATGGGGGAGCACCGGGGAGGGGAGCACCGGGACGGGGGAGCACCGGGATGGGGGGAGCATCGGGATGGGGGAGCACCGGGATAGGAAGAGCACCAGGATGGGGGAGCACCAGGCTGGAGAGAGCAACAGGATGGAGGAGAGTACCAGGAGGGGGGAGTACCGGGGAGGGGAGCACCTCCGGAGCAGTTTTGGGAGAGGGTCCAGCCGGCAGCGTGGGGCTGGGGCACTGCCAGTTCTGCCCGTGGCTGCCCGTCCCGGGGGGGGTCACCGTCCCACCGGGGTGGCCCCGGGCACGGCAGGAGCGGGGTCACCCTGAGGAGCTGGGACCAGAGGCTCCCACGGGACACGGGGTGCTGTCGGGCTGGCTGCGACCTCGGGCGAGCAAAGCAGGGGCGGGTGGGGGGCAGCCCCAGACTTGGGGGGATGCTGTGATTTGGGGGCTGGTCCTCACCCCCCCAGCTTGGCATAGGGCGAGCACCAGCCGGGGCATGTGTTGGATTTGGCTGGTGTCAGGTGTGTGTCCCCCACGCACCCCCCCGAGGGGTCCCCTCTCCAGGCTGGGGGGGGATTAAGCACCCCAGCACCCCCACGTGAATAGTCAGTGTGTGTACTGAGCTTGGTTTTGCCATACTGGAGGGGTGAGCTGCTGGGGGTGCCGGTGGCAAAGCCTGGCTTTGCCCGCGGCCGCTCACGCCTCCCGCTCAGAGGACGCGGGGAGGGGGTGTTGCTGTCCCTCGGAAGAGGGGCTGGGAGCGGGATGGGGGCAAACACAAACACCGTGGGATGGGGGTGAACCACCTCCCTCTGGCACCTCTCAACGCAACCTTGTCTTGGCAAATCCCTGCACGGCTGATGTCAGCGGGATGGGTACGGTGGCATGGAGCTGGCAACGACCATCGCATGTGGCATCGGGCCCCCACCCAGCCTGTGCGGGGAGGGAAAGGTTGGACAAAGTGACTCCTGCTGCAAATACCAGGGTGTCAGAGCAGGTTATCTCACGTCCTCCCTGACGGAGCGTGAAGCGTGCAGGGACCTGTCAGCAAGCGTGCCGGGAAGCATGCCGGGATGCCTTTGCCTCCGTGCTGGTGCAGGATGGGCACAGCAGCACGCCCTTTCCCAGCCATGTGCCAGCCCCAGAGCTTGGCATGGCCGCTCGCACACCCCTTCGCCACACTCCTCGGGCCTGACCGGGGGGTCCTGCCACCACCTGGCACGGCTTTGTGAGGGGCTCGGGCACTCCAGGTTCTTCTGGGGACAGTGGCTTCATCCTATACCTGGCACCTGCCGGCTTCTGCTCTCCCTCTCCCCTGGCAGGCTGGCTCTGCTCTCTAGCCCCACGGCACGTCCCCACAGCGTCAGCAAGAGCATCCCCATGCCCCACAGACACATGTGGTTTATTCCCGGCTCTGCTGCCCCGGCAGGAGGTGTCCCTGCAGGCACCGGTGACGTTCGAGGACGTGGAGGTCCAGTTCTCAGTGGAGGAGTGGGAGCTGCTGGAGGAATGGCAGCGGGACCTGCACCGGGAGGTGACGGAGGGGACATCCCAACTGCTGGCCTCCCTTGGTAGGGCCCTGCCCCGGTGCTCATCCCAGCCAGAGTGGGGGTAGCATGGGGGTCCCAATCCTCCGGCTGGGGAGAGCTCAGCGTCTGGTGGCTGGGGGGGCTGCCCTTCCTGGCAGCCCCACCTCCCCTGTCCCCCAGGGCCCCCCAGCAGCCCAGCCCTCGGCGCCCTGGTGCGGCTGGTGAAGGAGATCCCCAAGTTTCTCTTCGGTGGCCCCAAGGCTGGCGCAGAGCCGGGTGCCACCAGCAGCAGGGATGCGGCAGCGGGCTCTGAGCAGATGGGCGCAGGTGGTGAGCACCGGGGCTGTGCCGGGTGGGCGAGAGCCTGGTCCTGCCCTGCTGGGCACCGGTGATGTGGGGGGGGGGGGTCTGCCTTGGTAATGTGTGATAGCAGGGGTGTGAGGGTGCTGGAGGCGAAGGCGCCTTGCAGCCCTGGCAGTGCTATCGTGGACCTGGCTGTGGGGAGCCATGCGCTGAGCCATGGCAGGGTGGGGGCTGCACCCCCCGGCTCTGCCTGGGAAGGGCTGGGCAGGGGGTCCTGGCATCAGCGCCCTGAGAGCACCCAGCCCCGACCAGGGGTTTCTCCTAATGCTGGCACAGGTGTTGCTGCAGAGGGGGGATCTCCCTGGGGCCGGCCTGCCTGCCTGCAGGACAAGCCCCCCGGCAGACCCCGGCCCCCATGGAGCTGGGCCATGCTGGGAGCCGGGGGCTGGCAGAGCCTCACAGTGGAGCTGGGGATGGTGCATGCAGCGGGTGAGCCATGGGGCTGGGGACCCTGGCATGGGGGTGAGGGTGTGCAGGCATCTGGTACCAGGGATCCGGGTGTCCCCCTGGCCCCCTGCTCCCAGCCATGTCCAGGGATGCCTGGCTGCCGGGGGGGGGGCAGGGACTGGAACTGGCTTTTGCAGTTAAAATGGAGGCACCGGTGGAGACCTGCCCACTCCGCAGCCTGGAGAAATGCCTGGAGGAGCTAGTGGTGAGGGGGTCTGGCCATCCTGCCACCCCCAGCCCCCCGGCGAGTGGCTCCCATGCCCCTGGGGAGAGGCAGCAGGGAGAGCCCAGCGGTCACCAATCTCTGCCTGGGAGACACTTGCTCAGAGGTGTGGCACAGCACAGTGTCATGCCCATGACATGGCATGGCACGGCATTGTACTGTGCAGCATGGCAAGGCATGGCATGCCATTGAATGCATGCCATGGCACAGTGTGGTACCATGCACATACCACAGCCCAGCATGGTATGGCATGGCATAGCACAGCATGGTACCTTCTTGCAGCATGGCACGACATGAAATGGCATGGCATGGCATGGCATGGCACGGCAGGGCTGGGCGTTGGTCTCCAGTCTCTGCGGAGGCAGCAGGAGGGAGCTGCCAGACCCTGTGCTCACTGGCGCTGGGGCTTGGGTACCACCCTGTGTCCCTCATGGGTGGGTGCCAGGGATGTGCTCTGCACCCTAGGGTGGTGAGAGGACTTAGGATGCCGGTGCCAAGCCTGCCAAGCCGAGGCGAGTGCCAGACACACAGCGCTTGGCACTCGCTGCAGCTTCTGGGCTGTGCCGGGGGGTCTCGGGCGCAAGGGTGGGATGAGCCAGGTCTTGTCAGCTCTTGCCCTGAGTGTGCCCTGCAGGCCTGGCCACCCCTCCTGGCCCCTCGCTAGCCAAGTCACCGGCAGCCCCTGCCCGCTGCTGCCCACAATCTGGGGATGGTGCTGGGCACCCCGGCTCTCTGAGCAGCATCTCCTTCACCAGCAGTGCCACCAGGGAGCCAGCAGCCCAGGCCGTGGCCTGGGGCTGGAATGGTGGGCTGTGCCACAGCCCCACGCTGCCAGCTGGTGAGGTCTTGGGGGAGTCTCGGAGGTGTCCCAGAGGGTCTTGGAAGGGTCCCTGGGGGGTTCCAAGGGGTCTCAGGCAGCCCTAGGGGACAGAGTGTGGGGGCTGGGGCTGCGCAGTGGGGTGCTCGGGCAGGATTTGGTCCCTGCGGGGGGGGGAGTGTTCCCTCCCTGCACAGCCCAACCAGCTGTCCGTGGGGGGCACGTGCCTCATCACTGGGAATTGAGCCCCCCCCAGCAAGGTACAGGGGTATGCGAGGATGTGGGTGGGGGTGCTGAGCCCCAGGGTCCCAGGTAGGGAGTGCTGCCCCTGGAGACCAGGGGCTTCCCTGGGGGGCCTGGGCTTTGGCGGGGGGTGGGGGGGTGGTATCCCTGTGGGTCCATGGGGGCATCCATGGGGGGTCTGGTATTTGGAGGGGGCATGCCTGTGAGTTCTGGGCTTTGGGGGACATCCCTGCAGGGGCTGGTCCCTGGAGAATCCCTGGAGGAGGGGTCTGATATTTGGGGGGGGACACAACCTTGAGGGGGGTCTGGGTTTTGGGAGAGCATCCTTGCGGGGTCCAGTCCCCTGGGGCATCCCTGTGGGGTCGGGTCCCTAAGGGGCATCCCTGCAGAGCCCGGGTATCCCTTTGGGGTCTGGTCCCTGGGGGGACCCTTGTGGTGCTGGGGGGGGGGGGGGCTGAAGGCCCCCTCTGCCCATGACACCTCAGGGTGACTCTGTGGCGGTCTCACCAGCTGGGACCGTGGGGCAGAGCCCCCTGCAAGGGCTGCTTGACTGCCTGCGGGACATCGCCACCCCCAAGCCCATCCCAGCCTGGCCAGCGGCTGCTGGCAGAAGACAGGGGGCTGCGGTGCCAGGCACTGGGGGCTGCAGAGTCTCTGCAGCAGGTGGGTGGCACAAGGGGTGGGGTGGGGGGCTCGGCGGTGCTTGCAGCCCCTCTCCTGCCAGGGGGTTGGTGTGGGGAGCGAGGGCCCCCGGGGTGGAAGAAGGAGCTGAAACCCTGGGGTGGAGGGAACGGCTGTGCCTGGGTGCGCGGTGCAGAGCAGAGCGATGGTCGGGCCTTGGCATCACCCTGACCCGGTGGGCATGGCAGCCCCTCATCTCCCAGGGCTGAGGACACATGTGAGGTCCTGTGCCAGCACCCGGGGATGGGCAGCACTGCGGGGTGGGGAGGTTTCGGGGGGGGCTGCCCCTGCTGACGGGGTGTCTGTGCCACTTCCCAGGGGTGACAGCACCAGTGGTGCCCCCCCGCAGCCCCGCCAAAACGCGAGCGTTGGGGACACGCGGCACTGCCGTGCCAGGGAACACCCGCCCTGCTGGCAGCACCCGGCCGCCCGCCTGTCCCCCCGCCGCAGGGATGGTGACCAAGAGACCCTTTGCAGAAGGTACCGGGGGGGCTGGGGCCAGGCTGGGGGGCGGCATGGGAGGGGGCTGGTGGCACCGTGGCACCGTCTGAGCTCCCACCCTCTGGCTCGCAGCGGGTGCCATGTCCCCACCGGGGTCTGGCATGTGTCCTGGCAGTTGCAGCGGGGTGAGCCTGCCCAAGAAGCGGTGCCCTGGAATGAGCCCCCCATCCCCGCGGGAGGCCCCCGGTGAGGCCCAAGACCCGTGGGCTGAAGTTGGCCGGGTCCGAGCCGTCCTGGTGGAGGAGCTGGAGCGGCTGTGCCGGGACCTGGGCTCGGTGTGCCGGGAAGTGCGGGGCGTGCGGAGCCGCCTAGAGCGGCTAGAACGGGGCCAGGCGCGGAAGATGGCCGCCCTCGCCCGCAGCCACCAGCGCCTCCGCCATGCCGTCCAGCGCCTGGAGGGATGGTGCTGGGCGCTGGAGACCCGCGCCCGGCCCAACAGCCTGCGGCTGCTGCAGCTGCCTGAGGGGGAGGATGGTGCCGATGCTGTTGGCTTCCTGCAGACCATGCTGCCGGCGGCGATGGGCCTGCTGCCAGCCCCGGCTCCCCTGCAGACCGAGAGCGCCCGCCGGCTGTGCGGCCCTCCCACCCCGGCACGGCCACTGCTCTTCAGCCTGCTCCACTTCACCGACAAGCTGGCACTGCTGCGGGCAGCCCACCGGTACCCTGAGCCCCACAGCTGGGCCGGCACCCGCCTCGCCATCGTCCCCGCCGCCGGTCCCCCCTGTTGCCAAGACCCCCTCGCTGCTGGCCGATGGGCCTGGAGGGCGGCCGAGCCACACTGCAGCACCCGCTGCCCCGCTGCCGGCCACGGCCGGGGCTCCGTGGAGCCATGACTGAGCCCAGCCCAGGGGTGCTGGATCCTTCTCCCTGCTGCGGCCAGTCCCAGCACTGTGTTGGCTCCTGCGCGGTGCTAAGCCCTTGTGGCTTCCCGCACCTCGGCATCCCCATGGTAGCCATCCTGGAGCCTGGGCGGAGAGGCTGCCTGTGGCAGGATCTGGCCCCGGCCGAGGAGGGGGTGGCCAAGACATCTTGCCAGCCACGCCGGAGGGGCCAGCCCTGGTCCTGGCTGCTCCGCAGAGCCCAGCCTTCCCGGGGTGACATCTCTTGCACCCTACACTCACTGCTGTGGGGCTTGCCCCCCAACCCCCTGCCCCCCCAAGACTCCGTGGGTGTCTCTGGTGTCTGTCCGTCCCCCCGCATTAAATGGTGACACTTCTGCCGTCTCCTCTGTGGCTCCTGCAGCCAGCAGCCCTGGTGGGTGCCGGGGAGGACTGGGAAGGGCCACACAGCTCAGCTGGGTTGGCCCCTGGGGCGCAGGGCAGGCGGTGGGCAGGGGATGGATAGGTTGGGCAGGCTGCTGCCTGCAACCGTGGGGGTCCTGCGGCTTGGCCCCTCCCGACTGGCAGCAACCCTGCCTGTGCTGCGCTCCCCGCTGGGCACACGGCACTCATCAGAGCAGACGGACCCTGACATGTCTTACTTTCCGTGCCAGGCAGCTTCTCGGCTCAGGCAGCCCATTGCCACCGTGCCGTGAAGCGGCACCTGAGGGGCCAAGGCAGGAGAGGGGCTGCAAACACCGCGGAGCCGCTTCCATCACCTCTGTGCTGGCACTGAGCCCACCATGGGGCCTGCGGCACTGCCTGGCATGTCAACACCGAGCCCTCGCTGCTGAGTGACATGGTGACCTTCCCCATGTGTCCCCCTGGGCTGATGGTGATCCCCACCACTGCCACCACCGTGCTGCACCCCACGGCTGCTGGCGGGAGCTCCCTGGCCCATGGTGGGGACAGGAAAAGGGACAGGACTGCTCAGAGTCAGCAGCCCCGTGGCCGCTCTTAAGGGATGTCAGGAGCCACAGTCCCCCGTTGCCCCAGCCAGCACCCTCCTGCACAGCCACTGGAGCCCAGTACAGACCAGTACAGTCTATAAGGGATGTCAGGAGCTGCTGTCCCCAGTTGCCTCAGCCAGGACCCTCCATCCCAGCCACTGGAGACCAGCCCAGTGCCTGGGGTCTCTGCCCCGGCTGGGGCACATGGCTGCCGCCTCCCTCATTGTGGGTTCAGCCAGCAGCAAAGCTGAGCTTGTGTCCCAGAGACGCAGGGACATGACACACACAGTGCACTCCCCTGACCCTGCACGTCCGCCCCCTGCACCCCCCCCCAGTTACAGCCCAATCAGCTGCAAAGTCCTGGTTGCCGCCATTGCCTGGTGCGGCTTCGCCCATTTGCTTCTGGTTATTGTCTTTGTTAGTGCTAATTGGGCAGGGTTTGGGACTCCCTGTCCTTGTCCGCCCAGCCAAGGCAAGAATCCTGCGGATGCCAGTGTGCCGCTGGCTGGGTGCCACGCATGGGGCCAGGCTGTCCCCGCACCCTCCCATTCTGCACCCCCCCTCCCCTCGCCACCAGTTTTGGGGTGTGCTGGGCAGGATGGCAGGGGCTGGGGGCGAGGGGAAGCGCTCCCTGGGGAGGCAGGTCCAGCTGCGGGCAGAGGCAAGCAGCATCAGCTGCGGGGGGGAAGGAGGAATGTGAGCAGGGGCCGAGCAGGAGGGGATCATCCTGGTGACCCCTGTCCCCATGCTGGGGGGTCCGTGGGGCGCTGTGTGTGCGTGGGTCTGTGTTTGCAGCCGCGCATGCTGGCACCAGTGGTACATGAGGTCAGGCTGGGTCCTGGCCGCACTGACGAGGGGACACCTTGGGAGGAGAGGTGCCCGGGGTGGGCTGGGACGGGTACCCCACCCTGAGCAGTACAGGAGCTGGGCCAGTGTGGGAGCAGCATCCCCAGCGCCAGGGTCATCCTGTCAGAGGGTCATCCACCACGCTCCCCCTCCACAAACGCACCCACTCCCTCTGGCTCGCTGCCTTTATTTGGTGGCTTGGCAAAGAGGGGGGGGCAGGTGCCCCAAGAAGCAGTTTGGGGGTGCATGGGGGCTGAGCTTGCACAGCCACAGGCTTGCTTGTGCCCTGAGTGGGGGGCACAGGCCCCCTGGCTGCCTCAGGGCTGGGAGGGGGCAGGTGGGCCCTACGGCACAGCCTGGGGGTGGCCGGACCCCCGTCTCTCTCCTGGCGTGGGGCTGTGCCCAGCCACTGGCACCGCTCCTTGCTGCACCGTCCAGGTGCTCAGCGCTTCCTGCAAGACACGGTGGGGTTTGCTGGGGGGTTCCCACGATGGCCGGGGTCCCCGTCCCCATGTCTCGCTGCTGCCAGCGGATGGGGATCCTGCTGGAGTTCTGCCATTACCTGCCACCGCAGCAGGATGCTGCCGGGGGGCCTCATGGGCTGGGCCGGTTCCTTGTCCTCCCTCCTGGCTCTCCCCTGCGGGAGCAAGCACAGCATCACGCCAAGCCCCGGGTGATGGGGAGGCCTGGGGCCAGCCTGGCCAGGGGGGGACAACATGTGGCCAGGGGCTGCCTGCTGGCAGGCCTGGGTAGGGTGACCCCCGTGGCAGCTCCAGGGCTGGGGGCCGGCACCGCCTGGTGCGTTGCGGCACCTCTGGACCTTTCACCCTCTTCCACTGGCTCCGTACGCACCCGCCTGCCCGGCTGAACCTCATCATCCTCCCCGGCATGCCGGGATGTTGACTGCGACTCCTGCGGGGAGAGACATGGGTGCAGGAACGGCCGGTGCCGCGGGGCCGTCAGACACCATTGGGGTGACACCGAGGAGTTGGCAGCACCAAGTTTCCTCCTCTCCCCACACGCCGCTTGCCCCGGCCCCCACAGCGGCCACCTCAGCAGTGCGGTGTGGCCGCAGCCTGGTACTGCCCGCTCACCTCGCTCAGGACGGAGAAGCACCCCGAGCAGGGTCTGTGGGGCCGGCGCCGGCCCCCGCTGCTCATCCCCTGCAGAGGGAAGGGTTGTTACTGGTTCTGCTGGAACCCATTGCTGCCCAGGGCCGCTTTGGTGCCTGCGTAAGCACCCCCAAGTCTGGGCTGGGTGGTGGGAGTGCGGGCAGGGAGGTGCGGGCAGGGAGCACCCTGGGGAGCAGGAGGCAAGGGAGAAATGGCCGGCTAGCCCCCTTTGCTGCCATGCCGGGATGGGGACAGGATTGCTTCCATGCCCAGCAGTGCCCAGACCCTCCCCAGCTTCCCCTGGTCCATCCCTGCTCAGGTACCTGATCCCTGGCCATGTTTTGGGCTGTGTTTTGGAAACAACATGCTCCCACCCTCCTTCCCTATCCCCAGCCACTCCCCTGCTTTTCATTGGCACAGTGAAGCCACCATCTTGTGCTGCAGCCCCCGTCCTCCCCTGCAGCGGCTGGACCACCCGCATCCACTGCCTCCCTCCTCCCCTGCTCAGCCACTTGCCGCCCCCCTGACGAAATGTTTGCTGGTTGTGCAAGCGCTGCGGCTGCAAGAGGGGCCCTGGCAGAGCACGCAGCCCCCAGGATGCCTGCAGAGTGTGGCCCCCCCGCACTGTGGCGTTGGCCCTCGGGGTGAGGGGCTTGGCTGGACCTCCGTGCCCCAAGCCCATCCTCAGCCCCACCAGTGCCCAGGGTGGCACAGGGAATAGGGAGGGGGGGAAAGCTGCTCTCCCGGGATTTGGCCTCTCCCCACACAGGGGGCTCAGTGCAGGGTGCTGGTGACAGAGCAGCCGGTGTCCCTGTGGTGCCAGAGCCATGCCATGCTGTGCTGTGCCATGCCAGGGGAGGTTTTCCCTCCCCACGATGCTCTCCATGCAGTCTCCCCTCTCCTGGCCTCCGTTATTCCCCAGCTTGAACTCCCCTCCGCACACAACCAACCTCTCTCCCCCGTGCGACCTTCTTCGAGTCACCGTGGTCAGCTCGGGCCACGGCCACAAGGACCACAGTGGCAGCGAAGCCACAGAGCAGCCACAGCCTCATGGCGCTGCGTAGGGGCACGGCTGCCCAACTCAGGCTGTCCCAGTGCCGCCGTGTGCTCCCCGCCTGGACCTTGGCCCCTGTTATCAGCGGTGGAGGCTGCTCCGGGGCGCCCAGCCCAGCGTCCAGCTGCCCACCGCGGTCGATCAGAGTGAGCTGTCACCGCAGGACGCCAGGGAGAGCAAGGGACCTCAGTGGGGCCAGAGGGACAGGCAGGTGTGGGCAGCACCGTCATTTGTGGACAAGGGATGGGGCAGATCCCCCTCTGCAACACCAAAAGTTGGGTTGGGATGGGTGGGAGGAAACATCTCCCCAAAATTGGTGTCTTGGGACACCTCCTCTTCCTCCATCCACCTCCTCATCCCATCTGCAATCCCCGGCATCAATAAAGTGGGGTCCTGGAGCAGCTGCAGGTGCCAGGGGAACCCCGAGTTCCCCTGAGAACTGCTCTGCACTTGCTGGTGCTGGGATGTGAATGCTACAGGCAGAATAAAGAGTACCACCAGCAAGGGGAATTAAAGAGAGGTGTCGTGGTTTAACCCCAGCCAGCAGCTAAGCACCACGCAGCTGCTCACTCACCCCTGCCCTCCCAGTGGGATGGGGGAGAGAATCGGGGGGGGGGGGAGTAAAACTCATGGGTTGAGATAAGAACAGTTTAATAGAACAGAAAGAAAGAAAATAATAATGATAATAATAACAATAATAAGATGACACTAATAATAACAAAAGAATTGGACTATACAAAACAAGTGATGCACAATGCAATTGCTCACCACTTGCCAATCGATGCCCAGTTAGTTCCTGAGCAGCGATTCCCCCCCCCCGCCCCAGGCCAAGTCCCCCCAGTTTATATACTGGGCATGACGTTACATGATGCGGAATATTCCTTTGGCCAGTTGGGGTCAGCTGCCCTGGCTGTTCCCCCTCCAAAGTCCTTGTGCCCCTCCAGCCTTCTTGCTGGCTGGGCATGAGAAGCTGAAGAATCCTTGACTTAGACTAAACATTACTTAGTGACAACTGAAAACATCAGTGTGTTATCAACATTCTTTTCATACTGAACCCAAAACAGCACTATACCAGCTACTAGGAAGAAAGTTAACTCTATCCCAGCTGAAACCAGGACAAGAGGGTAAATTGAGAAAACAACTCACATATCATGGACAAGAGAATTGAATTAAGGAAGAACCACACACAGGAGACAAGGGATCTTTAGAAAGTTTGTCTATACTACAGAAAACAAAATCCAGAGAAGTGGTTACACGGCAGCCAGCACAGAGAGCTGCCAAGAGACCAGCTGGAAAACAGGAGCACCGGCCTTGGTGTGCGACACTGGGGAACTGGGCAAATAAGTCAGACAAATCCCTGAGCCTGGAGGTCTCATTGCATTCGATCTAAGATTGATCGTAGCAAGAAACCGTCGATTTTGTAATTATCCGGAGAATCAACTACTTTTTAGATAAAAAGGAGGCTGCAGGTGTTCCTCCCACCCCGGCAGGACCTCGGGGGTCACTGGCTCCTGCCAAACGGGCACCGCGCGCTCCTTCGCCGGCGGAGGCCCAGAGCGGGACGGGGGGGATGGGGAATGGCGCTGCTCCGGGGGGGACGGGCAGGGAACGGGCCCGGGGAGGGAACGGCGGCCGCGGGCCCGGTCGGAGCCGCCTCGCCCGCTTGCCCGGAAGCAGCAGGCCGCGTCCCGCGTTACCACGGCAACGGAAAGGGCGCGCCCCGAGCATTGTAAACATCCGCACGCACTTCCGGTGAAGAGCCACGCCTTCCTTCCGCCCGCCCCTTCCCCCGACGCGCGGCTGGGTCCCGTGACCCGGAAGCCGTAAAGTTCTCCCGGAACTCCTTGCGCCGCCACGCCCCGCGTGACGCCCGCCGGCCGCGCGATTGGCTACCCTCACCGGCGCCGCCATTTTGTGGCGGCCGCCGGGATTGGCGCAGCGCCCCACGTGATCCCGCCGTCGGGCGGTGAAGCAGCCGCTTCCGGGGGCCGGGCCGGGCCGGGCCAAACCCCGCTCTGCCCGTGGGCCGGTGTCAGCTGGCCTGCCGGGAGCCACGTCGTCCGCCCGCCCGTCCTGTCCCTGAGCGTTGCCTCGGTGGCCGGGTCGTTCAGGAGGCGCATGTGGAGAGAACCGTCTCCTTCACGTTTCACTGAGGTTGGAAAAGGCCGTTCGGATCATCGAGTCCAGCCATTAACCTAACATTGCCAGATCCACCACTAAACCATGTCCCTAAGCGCCACATCTACATGTCTTTTAAATATACGCCCAGGGATGGTGACTCAACCCCTTCCCTGGGCAGCCTGTTCCAGTGCTTGACAGCTCTTTCGGTGAAAAATTTTTTCCTAATCTCCAATCCAAACCTCCCTGACACAACTTGAGGCTGTTTCTTCTTATCGCTTGTTACTTGTGAGAAGCGACCGACCCCCACCTCACTACAGCCTCCTTTCAGGTAGCTGTAGAGACCGATAAGGTCTCCCCTCAGCCTCCTTTTCTCCAGACTAAACAGCCCCAGTTCCCTCAGCCGCTTGTCCTAAGACTTGTGCTCCAGACCCTTCACCAACTTGGATGCCCTTTTCTGGACATGCTCCAGCACCTCAATGTCTTTCTTGTAGTGAGGGGCCCAAAACTGAACACTACTCGAGGTGCGGCCTCACCAGTGCTGAGTACAGGGGAACAATCATGTCCCTGCTCCTGCTGGCCACACTGTTTCTGATACAAAATACTACAAATTCATGCCAGTTTTGCTACCCTTATACCCAAATTTGGCCTTTCTGATATTACCAGAGTAATCTCAGCCTTGCCTGGAATGAGTGTTGTGGTTCCATGGGCACTGTTGCTCTTGCAAGACTCTTCTCTCCAGAAGGTCCCAGACTTCACTTCCCTCCCCTGGGGGTTCAGCTCCCCCCTGACTACCAGCGAAGCCCAGCCGGCACTGCCTGCACATGCTGCCGCTTCCCTCGCCAGTGTCCTTCACATCCACCAATTCCTCCTGGCATCTCCTGTGGTTGAATTCAGGGAGCTTCACCTCCTGGTCAGGGACCAATCTTCTGCTAGCAGCCGTAACAGCATCCCCCGTACAGACATCTGCTGAACAGTGCTTTTTTTCAGTAATTTTAGAAAGAGAATGCTGCAGGGTTCTGCACAGTACATCCCTGCCTGCTTCTATAAGTGATAGCTGGAAAGTCTCATCAAAAACCAAAGTCCCCCTTTAATATTGTACCCTAAAAATTTCTCTTCATATTCTTTGCTTAAATTAATAGTGGGGAAAGCCGGGCACACTGCCTGCATCCGGCAGAGCAAAGCACTAACGGCAGCCAAGTTCAGTGCCCCAACAACCCCGGGGGATTCCTCCCTGCCTGGGCCCAGTGAGCGGCTGCTCCTTTGTTTGCGAGCGCAGCCCGCATGCAGATGGACAGACCTGAAAGTGTGACAACATGGACAGTAATTTAATATAGTTTAATGAGAAGATGGGGAAGACCGCAGTGACCAGGCACCACCCAGCCAGAAAACCTACTGACCAGCTGCCTGCTCACACGCAGCTGCCCATCCTTCCCCTTTTGCCCCGTTTTCCCATGCTTCCTCCTTTTATCCACACTGATCCTTCCCCTTTCCCTTAGCCTTTTCCCTGAAGCCTTCCAGAGAATCCCAGTTTCCCCAGCAGGTGCCCCATACTGAGTTTTATACCCACTAATCCGCTCCGTACACCTTTCACAGCATTTCTTCTCTTAAATCACTTCAGTGGGTTTTGCTGGAGGGAAGAAGGTCCCAACTGTTCACCTCGAACACCCAGGAGTTGCTGCTGACCTTCTGCTGACGATCAGCTGTCTATCTGAATGATGATGGGCCAGATATCCTTACACTGAGAGTAGCCACCGAGCTCAAAGTTATGGCATACGGAGTCCAACATGTGGTTGACAGTCCGCATCACCATTTTATATGCGTCATGCAGTGATATGTAATTTGAATTAACAAGTTCATGTCCTCCAACATTTTCCTTAGCATCAGGGCTCTGGATCAGCTGTGTCCTCTGTGTCTCGCAGTGTACGTACACCTTGGGGTGTGTCGCTTCCCTCTTCACCTCCGCAGCAGCATTTGAGGGTGGGGGTGCAGCCATGGGTTCAAAAGACACCACAGGGGCATGAAGTGGTTCTGATGTGCCCCCTTGCGACAGCACAATCTCCTGTTTTGCAGGAGGACAAAATGCCCCACACATCCCCTTCGTGGGGTCGTCTTCTGCCTTAGCAGGAGGGACAGCGGGTTCAGAAAGACAGCTGGCACTAGAAGAACCCTGGGGAAATTCTAACGTCTTGTTGGCGCAAGGCTTGGAAGGCCACATAATTCGCTTGGCTTTCCTGATGATTCGCCCTATTTGGGATTTTCGCTTTGCCAGCTTGTGAAGCACGGCCCGAGCCTTACCAGTAAGATGAACAATTTTATTAACTCTGCCCCGATAACAAATCCTTTGCATGTGACAGTATTCATGGTCCTTAAGTGCCAAGACACCAGCCTGGCGGTTCCTGCAGTAGTCGTGTTCTCTCAGAGGAGATGGATGTGGGGTGCAACACAAGAGCTGTGTCTCACTCACCACACAGTAACAGTGGTCTTTCAAAATAGTCTCATTCAAATCCTCGACAGACAGTTTCCTCTTTCTCTGGAGAAATGTCACTTCTCTCAAAGCGCATCGACTCTTCTGGGCATTCCTTTGAAACCTCTTCCTACGGCTACGACGCAGGCGCTTCTGAGGATCTGCCTTTTTGTTTTGCTGTTCCATCACCGGACGAAGTGGGGATCCTCTGCTTTGTGTCACATTTGCCTTGACCCCTTGTTTATCCTCTACTTCTCCCTCTTTCCCAGGCAAGAAAACCATCTGTGCCTGGTCTCCACTTTCCACTGCCTCCACTCCTCTGCTGGCTGCCTCTGCCGGCAGCTCGCTCCTATCCCCGAGACACTTGAACTTGTTCAGCAGTCTTCTACACCGGAGACGCCACTGCACACACCGTCCTCCTGCTGAGAGAGGGTTGGGAAGAGTTTGCCTTCTTCCTGGCTGGGACATTGTGATGGCGACAGGGAGAGAGGGACCATGATGAAGGAACGGGGGAGATGCTGACAGCCAGTGAGAAAAATCCATTCTTCCCAGTTCAGGGGCTGCCTGGGCTCCACATCCTTGACCTCTGCCTGGGTAGGCAGGAGAGTCAAGCCCTGCCCAGGGATGCTGCCTGCACAGGGGTGGGAGGAGCCCTAGCAGTGATGACCAGGTGCAGCACAGGCAGCTGGGGACAGGGATGGGGCTGGAGCCCACCTCGGGCTCTTTGCTCCAGAGCCTGGTGGTGAGGAAGCGGGGGCACCAGGACTCACCACAGCAGGGGGTCTGCATCCTCTCCTCCAGCGCATGGCGTCCACCAGCACCAGGCCACCAGCCTGAGGGAGGCTCCTCCAGCCAGCTCACGTCCCCATCGTGTCCTGCAGGGAAACCAGACAGATGTCACCTTCCCGGCAGAAGAAGCCCTTCTGCTCCACAGCCACAGGGCCAGAGGAGGAAGCCCGGTCCACCGCCAGCAGCCAGAAAGCCACAACCCTGCTCATGGGTGACTGAAAGAGGGAAGGATTCTCGGCGGGTTGAGGGGTACAAGCAGCAGCAGATCAGCAACGTCTCTGCGGAGCTGCAGCCTTTGCACGGGGAGGCAGGCAGCCTGTTTCCCTTTGACGTTGCTGCTGCCCTGTGCGGGGAGGGCTGCAGGGCGAGAGGGAAATGGGGGAGACGCCTCAAAACAGGCAGTGAGGAGGGGAGGGATTTGGACAGGAGGACAAGTGGGAACCCCAGAGACACGCTGGTCACAGCTACAGAGAAGAGTTTGGGGCGGCCTTTGGAACATGCCACCGCTCCCTGTCAAGGTAAGTGGTCCTATGGGGGTTGGGTTGTTCCTGCTCACCTGGAGAGGGGCTGTCGGGTCCATCCCACCTCACTGGGCTCTGTGGTGTGCAGACCCATGGCTCTTCCCCATGCTCTATCCGGTATAAAACGTCAGGTTTGGGGCCTGGGTAGCCTGGGGGGTGGAGCAGAGCATGTTGTTCTAGTACAAACTGTGGAATACATTGTTAACAGGACAAAATAAAGGTCTTCTCTGTGACACCCCAGGCTGCACTTCACCGTGACCAGAAAAGCCCAAGCAGAAACAACACCGAAACATGGAAAAAAGCAAGAGAGACATCGGAGCTGCTGCCAGAGATTAATTTATTCACAAAGACAAGGGCAGAGCCCTGATGGGAGTATGGGAACCAACTCCCAGCCCCGCTGACAGGCTTTCCCAGCAAGGGATTATCTGCTGCTCATCCTAGAAGCAGCTCCAGGGCATGGGATGTCCTCCTAGGTGCCCAGCTCAGACCCTTTATGCAGGTAAACAGAGATGTCCATCCTGTCTTGGTGGCAGCAGGCAAGTCCTCTGAAGGGACCTTACTCATTCAGGGAACTCTACTGTCCTCTGATGGGTGCGTTCCCCTGCGCCTTGCCTAGTATGTGCTACTCCTGCCCCGCTGCAGCTTGAGCACCCAGGGGAGGGGACAGAGTCATTGGCCCATGGCCATGACCCCCTGCCAGGTCCCCGCCTGACCTCAGGGCGGGCAGCTCGCCTGCAGTTACATTTTCAGAGGCAGTCACCAGCTCAAAGAGACCCAAATACTGTGTTTTTCCAACACTAAACTCCCCCAGGACTGCAGGTGCTTGGAGCAGTTATCCCAACCCTGTAGCCATAGTTCAAAACACACTGATCAGCCCCACAAAGCACTGGAAGCAGCATGGTTCTGATGGAGTCAAATATGACAGAAGCCCCCCCACCCCAGCCGTGCCCCCCTCCCGGATGACGTCTGAGCCCCGGAGTTAAAACCGCAGGTTACCCAGGGATGTCAAGAGCTTGTAGTTGTCCAGCATGACGGTGCGGTACAGATCCCTCTGCCCTGTTGCAATGGCGTCCCACTCTGCACGGCTCAGATAGACAGCAACGTCCTCAAAGGTCACCGGTTCCTGCCACACAAGGATTGCATGCGTGGAGGCCCACAGCCACGGGGAAGAAGGGTTTCGTATAGGTTTTATTTTCCAGGCGCTATTTCCACCCCCAGGAGAGCCACGAGAATGTGAGATTTAAAGCACCAATGCACAATGCTTCCCCAGGAGGCCATGCACCCGGGGGGGGTGGGGGAATTATGGCTTTTCAGAAAATGACATCTTAGGGAGATGTTGCCTGGCACTCGGGTCTCTTCTCAGGGCAGCCCGTGATGCACCCAGCAGCCAGAGCAACCCACAGTGACCCCGCACGGCCTGGCCCGCCAATGCCCAAGGGACAGCCGCCCCATCGGGCAGGTAGGAAGGGGCTCTGGTTTCGCTCAGCCACGTGGCTGTGGAAAGAGAGGGACGACAGGGGTGGCTGGGGGGGGGCGGCAAGGTCACGGGGGGGCTGGGGGGGGCAGAGGGGTGCGCAGTAGCAGGAGGGGCTGGGGAGGGGATGTGTTGGGGGGGCTGGGGGGGAAAATGTGACGGGGAGGGGAATGTTGGGGGGGGGAGGAAGTCAGAAGAGTCATGATGGCGGCTGCGGGGGGGCAGAGAAGCAGGAGCCCCCCCCGAGAGGCCTGAGGGGGATTGGGGGGGCGTGTGCAGAGCCGGGCAACGAGGGACCCGGTGGTGGGGAGGGCGGTCCGGGCCACCCTCCGCCAGGGCCCGGCTCCTACCTGCGTCTGCCCCGCCATGGCGCCCGGGAGGAGGCGGGTGGCCTGCTCCCCGCCGGGCCGCCGCTCGGGGCCTCAGAGCGGCGCTTCCGGTGCGCCAGCCACCCACAAGGCTCCGTGCCGGAAGTAGGCCGCGTGACGTACGCCTTCCCCTCCCCCCCCCGGCACAAACGGCGCGGGCCGCTTCTCCCGCCGTCACTCCCCCACGCGCTTCCGGCCGGAGCCACGCCTCTTCCGGGAAAAGAAAAGGTGGCCGCTGCCGACCGGAAAGTGCGGTCGAGTGCCCACGTGACCCGCCCCAGCTTCCCAAAGGGGCGGGGCCGGGCCGCGCTCGGCCGGATGAGCGCGGTGATGGCGGCGCCGCCATTTTGAGCGCTGCGCCTGCCTCGCCCCTCACGTGATTGGCAGCGGCGCCACCATTGGTCTGTCGGGGCGGCTTCCGGTGCGGCCTCCTCGGCTTGTGTGCCCGCCCCGCTCAGAGGCCCGGTGGGATTTACCTCGTTGCTTATTATTTAGTAATCATGGTCTACAGTAATTATTGCTAATTATTTCTTTATGGTGAACACCCTCAGAACGTTTGCGGATGACACCGAGCTGGGTGGGAGTGTTGATCTGCCAGAGGGTAGGAAGGCTCTACAGAGGGATCTGGACAGGCTGGATCGATGGGCCGAGGCCAATTGTATGAGGTTCAACAAGGCTCAGCGTCGGGTCCTGCACTTGGGTCACAGCAACACCATGCAGCGCTACAGGCTTGGGGAAGAGTGGCTGAAAAGCTGCCGAGCAGAGAAAGACCTGGGGGTGGTGGTTGACAGCCGGCTGAATATGAGCCAGCAGTGTGCCCAGGTGGCCAAGAAGGCTGATGGCATCCTGGCCTGTATCAGAAATCATGTGGCCAGCAGGACTAGGGAAGTGATTGTCCCCCTGTACTTGGCACTGGTGAGGCCGCACCTTGAGTACTGTGTTCAGTTTTGGCCCCTCACTGCAGGAAAGACATTGGGGTGCTGGAGCGTGTCCAGAGAAGGGCAACAAAGCTGGTGAAGGGTCTAGAGAACAAGTCTTATGAGGGGCAGCTGGGGGAACTGGGGTTGTTTTGCCTCCAGGCTCAGGAAGGCAGGCACAGCTCCCAAGCACAACCCCTGCATGCAACAGGATCCCGGCAAGGCCAGGGAGGTGTGGGGGCTCACCTTGCCCCACCACTAGTGCCTGCTGAGCCATGGTGATGCTTTCACCTTAAGAAACCTCACTGATGGGGGGGTCTCCACCCATAATCACAGAATCACAGAACCATTGAGGTTGGAAAAGACTGCTAGTCCAACCATTAACCTAACACTGCCAGATCCACCACTAAACCATGTCCCTAAGTGCCATGTCTACACGTCTTTTAAATATACCCCCAGGGATGGTGACTCAACCCCTTCCCTGGGCAGCCTGTTTCAGTGCTTGACAGCCCTTTCAGTGAAGAAGTTTTTCCTAATCTCCAAACTAAACCTCCCCTGGCACAACTTGAGGCTGTTTCCTCTAGTCCCATCACTTGTTACTTGGGAAAAGAGACCGATCCCCACCTCGCTACAACCTCCTTTCAGCTAGCTGTAGAGGGCGATAAGGTCTCCCCTCAGCCTCCTCTTCTCCAGGCTAAACAACCCCGGTTCCCTCAGCCACTCTCTACATGAACACAGAACTCTTTGCCTCCTCCTCCTCCTTCACTAGGTTTTCCAGTTAATTTTCAGGTGAAGTTTACATAGGTTGCAGAGATATCTCAGTGTGAGGATGGTTTTGCAGCATCCACTGGTTACACAGGGGCAGTGGAAAGGATCCAGTCGCCCTCCTATTCCCTCTGCTCTGGGAATTGGGCCATGTTCTCTGCTTATGCCTTATTGACAGCTCTGTCTGTGCCGTAGCCCCTGCTGCACAGCAACTCTTTATCCCTGTCACAGCAGGACCATGACTGGGTGCCGGTGGCAGGGGACTGGAGCATCCCCGCAGTGCCAAGCTCCATCCCTAGTTCCACGGGGGATGGTGTTTAATGGCTACACCCTCTTCTTTCCATCTGCGCCCCACTCGGCCCCTTCCTTGGGTCCCCTAATACACAATTGCCACCAGCTCAGCCTTCAGGGAGCAGCCACTAGATGGACCTCAGGATTCAGTGTTTTCACACGGGAAATGAGAGCGTTTTCGAGTGCCCAGCATTACCGGAGGTGCAGCTACTTCATGAATAGCCTTTATATTCTGGTGTGTGGACGCCCAACCTGGCAACTTTGAAGGCAAAACTTGTTCTAGTAAAAGCCTCTTCAGTCCTTTGAGCCAGGAAAATTGGCAGCCCTGCTCTTGTGTGGAGGAGGAAGACAGAGCTGATGTGTTGGCTGTGGGCACAGAGCAGTGGGGACAAGAAGTACCCAACTAAAAACGCATCCCATAGGGAGGAGGTGATATTTTTCCATACTTTCCCATTTCTGTGATTATTGTGCAGTTTCTGCTGTTAGAGAGCAGAACTGGCTCCTCAGTGACAGCCGATACAAGGCTGTTTGTTCAGCACAGCTGATTTGCAATTCAGAGAAATCTCTTCCCACACACATTCTCTCTAACATGCCCTGCCACACTTCACAGGCAATGGTTAAATTCCAGCCATTGTATCTGGAGAAGAAACCATAACCATCAGAAGCTGCAACATTGAAACTCCAGGACAAAATGCACAGGTGCCTTTGGTAAATTGTTTTAAATTCTGCTGCTATTATTCCAGGGGAAAAAAACCAAAAAAGGTTGTAATACCTGCTTTTAGGGTGTGGGTTATGATTTCCATGAACAAGGCTTGGGCAATGTTTCTTTCCAAATGAGAACTGAAAGTCAATAAAGATGGAAATTTTAATTGCATTTCCATAATGGTAGTTTAACAAACTTCAAGTTTGTCTGTACTGGTAGTACACACCAGGTCATTACAGGAACATCAACTTCTCGTGGTTATCTGCACCCTACAAATATCTGGGGCAAAAGAATGTGTTGTGGTTTAACCCCAGCCAGCAACTAAGCACCACACAGCTGCTCACTCACTCCCCCCCGCCCCGCATTGGGATGGAGGAGAGAATCCGGGAAAAAAAGAGTAAAACTCGTTGGCTGAGATAAGAACAGTTTAATAGAACAGAAAGAAAGAAAATAATATTGATAACAGTAACAATAATAAAATGACAATAATAATAATAAAAAAAGAATTGGAACATACAAAACAAGTGACGCACAATGCAATTGCTCACCACTCACTGACTGATGCCCAGTTAGTTCCCAAGCAGTGATCCCCCTCCCCCCGGCCAAATCCCCCCAGTTTATACCCTGGCAATGATGTTACATGGTATGCAATACCCCTTTGGCCAGTTGGGGTCAGCTGTCCTGCCTGTGTCCCATCCCAACTCCTTGTGCCCCTCCAGCCTCCCTGCTGGCTGGGCACAAGAAGCTGAAAAATCCTTGACTTAGACTAAACACTACTTAGCGACTACTGAAAGCATCAGTGTGTTATCAACATTCTTCTCATACTGAATCCAAAACATAGCACTATACCAGCTACTAAGAAGACAATTAACTCTATCCCAGCCAAAACCAGGACAAAACGAAAAAGCAGTTCTCTGTCCTGCTTGAATGTTTTTAGAAGGAAATTAATTTATTTTAACTCCAATGTACTTTCTAAAGCTATTTCCCTCTAAATTTGTCATATAAGTCTTCCACATACTTTCTGATTATTTAAGCCATTTTTAATTCTTTGTTTTGCAGAAAGAAAATTGGAATAGAATAGAAATAGAATAGTTCTGTTGGAAGGGACCTACAAAGATCATCTAGTCCAACTGCCTGACCACTTCAGGGCTGACCATATCTTTCAGGGTTTAGAAATGCAATACTTGTCCCAGTTTTTTGTTTTAATTATGGTTTGTTCTGTCTGTTAGTTTTATGATGGCATTTCCCAGTTGTGACAAGGGCTGTAACTGGTTCCATATACAACTGTTTTTCACTGTGATGCTGAGCCCCGGGAGGCTCAGGCGGCGGAGGGCAATCAGTCCCTGCTCCCCAGGGAGCAGAGGAGTTTCAGCCCTGTGAACTCAGCAGGCACTGCACTGGGGGGTGGGGGGTGGGGGTGTGTGTTCTGGGCCACAGCAGAGGAAGGGCATCCCCCCTCTCAGAAGACCTGGGCAATGTGGGCTGTTTAGGGAGGGTGGGCCGCGGGTGAGGAGGGGGAGCTGCCCTTTGTGCAAAAGCCAAGGTTATCTGTGCTTCCTTTCGCCTGCCCTGAGCTTCGTTATCTGCAATGCCCAGAGCTCACTGCATCCACGGAAAAAGCCGGTTCATGGGACCTTTGGTAGAAGGCTCACACCCTGGGCTGCTTTCCTGCTGAGCCACTGGGCTGGACTTTCCCTGTGTGGTGGGTTGACTCTGGCTAGACACCAGGTGCCCGCCAAAGCTGCTCTATCACTACCCTCCTCAGCTAGACAGGGGAGAGAAAATATAACGAAAGGCTTGTGGGTCGAGATAAGGACAGGGAGAGATCACTCACTAATTACAGTCACAGGCAAAACAGACTCGACTTCGGGAAAATTAATTTAATTTATTACCAATCAAATCAGAGCAGGGTAATGAGAAATAAAACCAAATCTTAAAACACCTTCCCCCCACCCCTCCCTTCTTCCCAGGCACAGCTTCACTCCCGAATTCTCTACCTCCTCCCCACAGCAGCGCAGGGGGGGTGGGGAATGGGGGTTGGGGTCAGTTCATCAGACCTTGTCTCTGCCGCTCCTTCTTCCTCAGGGGCAGGACTCCACATTCTTCCCCTGCTCCAGTGTGGGGTCCCTCCCATGGGAGACAGTCCTTCATGAACTTCTCCAGCGTGGGTCCTTCCCATGTGCTGGAGTTCTTCACAAACTGCTGCAGCATGGGTCCCCCGCAGGGTCACAAGTCCTGCCAGGAGCCTGCTCCAGCGTGGTCTTCCCACGGGGTCACAGCCTCCCTCAGGCATCCCCCTGCTCCGGCATGGGGTCCTCCCTGGGCTGCAGGTGGATATCTGCTCCACCATGGACCTCCATGGACTGCAGGGGGACAGCCTGCCTCACCATGGTCTTCTCCATGGGCTGCAGGGGAATCTCTGCTCTGGCACCTGGAGCACCTCCTCCCCCTCCTTCTTCACTGACCTGGGGTTCTGCAGGGTTGTTTCTCTTACATGTTCTCACTCCTCTCTCCGGCTGCAGTTTCTGTCCCACAGCAACTTTTCCCCCTTCTTAAATCTGTTATCCCAGAGGCGCTACCACTGTTGCTGATGGGCTTGGCCTTGGCCAGCAGCAGGTCCATCTTAGAGCTGGCTGGCATTGGCTCCATGGGACATGGGGGAAGCTTCTAGCAGCTTCTCACAGAAGCCACCCCTGTAGCCCCCCTGCTACTGAAACCTTGTCATGCAAACCCAATATACCCTGGCTCAAGAGGCATCTCCAGCACGAGCATCAGGCAGCTCCAGTGCTGTTCCTGGAGCCACTGCAGGCAGTGGCCCCAGCCATGGCCCCGCACAGACCCATCACTTTCCCACTCTGCAGCAGATCCCTGTGGAAGGACCCCCTCTTTTACCCTGGTGCTTTGCTGATGCTCTGAGCTCTGTGGAGCCTTTTGCTGACCTTCAAGGCATCTGCGGCTGTGACGAGTTGCTGTAATGAAACTGCATTGCACGGGAAATCCAGATGAGCTGGCCTGGACCTGGGAGGAGTTTGCTGTCATCTCCCATGCTCATATCCCTAGGACCAGCACTGCAGGACAGAGCTGAAAGCCCCAAGACAGCAGGGAGACACCCCAGTGCCACAGGCATTGATGGAAAGGCCCTGCCAGACTGCCCAGACTGTCTGCGTGGGTCTTCCCTCATCTCTATTTTCACTGACCTGGGGAGGAAAACAAAATGTCCCCTGCCTGGCTGACTCCAGCTGCAGCTCCCTGATGGACACCAGTGGCAGGAGGAGGGTGACAGGTCCCAACACCGTGCCCTGGGGCAGGCACCGCTTTGGTCTGAGGAACAGGACAGGTCCCACAGCCGCCCTCGCACACCTGGCCCGGCAGAGAAGGTCTTTTGCCATTTCTCCTCTTCCTTCCAAACCAGCCTTTGTGTCTCCATCACACATGACAAGCAAGCATTCGGTGGCGTCTCCAAGAGCAGTGGCAGCAGCAACTGCGTGCACAGCAGTAAATCAGGGTGCCTGGGGCTGCACATGGCACTGCGGTGGGATGGTGCCAGGCCAGGCATGGCGGGTTTGAAGTATTTTAGTTTATAATCTCCCTCGGAAATATGTGGTCATTACATGAGGACTCCTGGGGCTGGAGAGTGGCATGTGTCCATGGAGCAGAGAGCTCTGTGTGCCAGATGGATGTGGACACGCTGGAGCGGGTCCAACAAAGACAACTGGGACATTGAAACATCTGACAGATGGGGAGAGGCTGGGAGAGTTGGGACCATTCAGCCTGGAGAAGAGGATGTTGAGGGGGAATCCTCTCCTCACCTGATGGAGACCAAGTGGTGTCCGGTGCCAGGACGAGAGGTGATGGGCACAGACAGAAATGTGAAATTCCATTTAAACTTCAGGAAACTTTTTCACTGTGAGTGTGACTGAGCACTGGCACAGGCTGCCCGGAAAGGTGGTGGAGTCTCCATCCTTAGAGGTGTCCAAAACCCAACTGGACATGGTCCTGGGCAACCAGCTCTGGGGGGGGACCCTGCTTGAGCAGGGCTTGGACTAGATGATCTCCAAAGGTCCCTGCCAGCCTTGATGTTCCTGTGACTCTGTGATTCATCGCTACCACAAAATAAGGAAATCAGGAAAAATAAGGAAAATCAGGGAAAACAGAGGAAGAACAAGGAGAATTATCCCACAACCCACAATTATCCTGCATGGCATAGCTCTGGACCACTCCCTCATTTTCCTCTCTGCTTTGTACCTCCCCATGTGATACTCCACTTTCTCTTCCATTAAACTGGCCTCCAGGTACACGTTGTTGCTCTACCACTCACCCCCATTCTCCTGCACCACGTGGCAGACCATCCCCATCAGCTTGGTGACCTGCTGGTCCTGTTCAGCACCAACTGCTCTGTTGTTGAAGCCGCAGTACCTGCTCCCACAGCGCAGGATCAGGTCCTGGAGCGCTCCGTTGCTGCAATACTGCAGGTAATTGTGCAGCGACCTCCCTGCCAGGTCTTCTGCATGAGTAACATGATCATGTACTTCAAAACATCAACTCCAAAAATGTCCTGCAGTCTCTGTACAGCCTCCTTGTCCTCCTTGATGGATTGGCCCAGATTGGTTCCCAGCAGCAGCACATGGGGGCCTGGGGAGGACAGCCTGATGCAATGAGTAATTTCTTTGTACACCTCACAGATGGCAGCCTTTGGATCAAAAATATCAGCTGTGTCAGTGACCGTGATGTCCTCACCATCGCAGCACCCTTGTGCTTGCACACAGCTAACTATCACCAGCTCGGTCGCAAACTTGAACAGGCATTCTCCGAGGAGGGTGTTGCTGGTGGCACTTTTCCCTGCCCCACTCTTCCCAACCAGGAGGAGCCTCATCCCCAAGCCCTTGCCTTCCCTGGGCAGCATGGGAATGAGAGCACGCTGGATGGCCACAGCCACGCTGCACGGACAAAAGCAGACATACACAACTCCTGTTAGCACCACCGTGCTGCCTGTGCCAGGTCCCTGGGGTGTCCGCATGGGCTGTCCCCCCAGGAGACCATCCTTGGGGCTGCCTGGGGGGCTGGGGACACCAGTAACATCCTCCAGACACCTTTGAAGTGCTCTCTCGCACAGCCTGGCCTCCCGCTCAGGTCTTCCTGCCTGCAAAACAGGCACTGCACCAGGTTTGTGCAGGCAGGAGTTCAGCAGGGACAAACCAGCTCCCTCCCTGCACGGCTCTTCTGGCTGCCCGGGCATGCCTGGACTCCCTTCCTCCCCTCAAAAAAACCTTCCAGCTAGCATAAAACCTCACACATCTCCCTCCCCTGCCCCTCGAGCCTGGTACCTTCATGATGCCTGGCTGGAGCCAGTGCCAAGGCAAGAGTTCCCCCCTGCAGCCGCAGAGCTCGTCCCTTCTCCTGTTGCCTCTCTGCTAGTGCACAGAATGAGGCCGGACGGGGTCTTGTTCTGCCCATGGCAGCAAGGCTTGGCCCAGGGCTCAGGCTCCTTCCTGGGCGAGCAGGCGGAGAGCTGGGGGGTGGCAGAGACCATGTCCCCTTGGAGACTCTCAGAGCCACCGGGAATTGCTCGTGCACAGAGCGGCAGCAGCAATGGCAGTGGCCGCCTGTGGCAAAGTCTTTATGCTGCAGCTGGGGCAGCATGCAGACCCTTCGCAGCACCGGCCTCTCCCCACGGCATGAGGCTATGGGGTGTTGAAATGCTGCCTGTGCTGTGGGAAGATGGGCCCTAAAAAGGCATAGCTGGAGTGCACAGCAGACGGGGGGAAGACTCACCAGAGTCCCCCCCTTCCTGCCTGCCCCTCGCCTCACCCCATATTGCGACCCCGCACTGACCACAAACCTCCCACCCGCGGCCGCACATCTGACATTTACAATTAGAAGCAGAAGCTGCAGGGTGGGCAGGACTGGTGTGCCCTGGAGTCCTGGGTCACTCCTGGTACCTCTGCATGCTGGCGTCGGTGCCTGTGCAGCGCTCCTGGTACTTTTGCATGCCACCATTGGTGCCTGTGCCATACTCCCAGTGCCACAGCAAGTGCCAGCCCCAGCTACAGGCTGCAGCAGTTCCTGGGCGCAGCCCAGGCTGGCTGAGGCCACCACAGCCCTGCTGTCCTTGGAGCCATACCCCAAGGGGTGGGCTGCTCTGGGATGATGCCCTGAAGAAGGGATGCTCTGTGCAGTGTGCCCTGGTGCCCACAGGGGTGGGAGTGGACGGGGGGCACTTTGCTACGGGAGCACTTTGGGTGAGTGGAAAGCAGGATGGGTGAAAACAGGAGCCTGTGATGGTGCTCCCACGGGGCTGCCCTGCGAGAGCTTCTCTGGCACGAGTCCCCCATGGAACGGGGGGTCCTGCATGTCCCTGGCGGTCAAGCGGTGCTGCTGTGGGGCCGGGGTGTGCCACTCCAGCACGGCTCTGCCAGGCAGCCACCGCATGCCAGCTGGCTCACAGCCTGACGTCTCCCCAAGGGACCCATTTCCCACTGTGGAGGATACATGCTCGGCCTCGGGCACCGCTGGGGGCTCTGGGTGCCACCTCCGTTTGTGGGGTCTCACATGTCCTGGACCCCCCCCCCTCCGGGTGCTCCCAGCCACCTGTGGCTCCACTGGCCTGGCAGGGTGTGGGTGCCGCGGCCAGGTGCAGCAAAAGCACTAAACCACACCGAAACAGGGAAGAGTCCAAGTTTCAGCTTCTGGTACTGGAAATTAAGGGGGTGGGAAGGAGAAAGCGAGACGTTGCCCATGCACGGGATCCCAGTGTGGCCGTGCCGGGGCAGTGACGTCCTGCTAGTGGGGCAGGTGTCCTGTCCTGTGACACCGGGGTTTCCCCTGAAGCCTCCCTGGGGTCTCAGATGTTTGTGACTTCTGCTGCCAGGCACTGTTGCCCCATTCCCATCCACGCAGGCATGGCCAAGGATCCAGCAACTCCAGAGATCAAGGGCCACACGGTCCCAGAGAACCAGAGATCCCAGAGACTTCAGGAACCCCAGGACACGGGGCTGCCCCTGACACATGTGCACAACCTGGGGTGTGTGGGGGCCCTGCTCCACTGGTGATTTTTCCCCACTGGCAGTGTGAGTGCTCTGCACAGGGAGCTGCGTGAGGGTGGGCATTGCGCAAAGGGGAACCACTGATGTAAAACCAGCAAGGGTGGCAGGGCAGAGTCCAGCAGCGACAAGGGACAGGACAGGGACAGGAGACGCTGGGCTGGGGCCGTACCAGGATGGCGACCGTGCTGCCTGGGTTTGTGGGGCAGAGACAACCATAAGGCACTGGGACGTGATGGAAGGGAAGCCTTGTGCCCACCACAGCCCACATGTCAGGAGCAGAACTTCAGCCACGCTCCCCACACTGGCAGCAAACGCTCCATGCCGGCCATGTAAGCCACTCCAGGAACCTGCTCCGGCACATTATCGTCAAAATGCCAGCGATGAACGGTGCTCTGGCAGCGCCAAGAACAAGGTTTTCTTGGGTGCTTGGCAGCACCTGGGGCAGGGTGCTTGGGGGCTGGCAGTGATGGCCAAGCTCATGGCACAGCTCAGGCTCACCACACTGGCCAGCATGCCTGGCCTGAGCCCGTGTAGTGGTCCCCAAGCTCATGTAGAGCTTGCATTGGGGTTTTCTTTGCTCCTGGCCACTGCTTGTCCCAGTTATGTGCAGCACATGCTCCACTGATCCCCGGTGCAGGATCCATCCGAGCCCCACAGCAGCGACAGCCGCTGAGCCGGGCAAGGAGAGCCTAGGGTGGGCGCCTGTGAGGGGCTTGCTGTAGAGGGTGAGCCGGGGTCTCGCTCCACCACTGTCCCACCAGCATGTGGATTCTTTGGCAACCTGGAGAGCATAGAAAAGTGAGTGGGAGACAGGAGCAAACTCCGCTGCAGCTGGCACAATGCTCAAACGCCCACTCATGAGAGAGAAACCCCCCCAAGCCGTGCTGGAGAGGAAGGAGCCATGTGGAGCCGGTGCCTTGCAGAGCAAGGCCATGTGGCCGTGGCCCGTTGCTTGCCAGCAGCATGGAGCTGGTCATGCTGGTGTCCGAGCAGCTCCGTCCTCGGCAAGGGGTGGCCTTGATGTGCCCTCGCAGCTGCTGCGGCTGTTCCCCAGGCCCCCAGCCCCAGCAGAGCACCCCCCCCGACGTGCAACACCCAGAGCCTTCACTTAAACACGGTTCCTGGCTTGACTGCACATTGTGAACCACAAATATGGAATGTAACTTGGGGTTTTTTGCTAAATACGTGTTCTCATGTTTGCACTTGCTCTCCAGGAGACCCTGGCTGGGTAAGAGCACCAGCAGGAAGGCTGGGATGGCTCCCCCAGCTCTGCCCTGCATGCCCAGCCTGGAGACAGGCTGACCCAGGGAGTGCGGGGACCCAGCAGGCCTCCCCATGCTCCACAAGCTTCCAGCGAGAGGGAGACGCGGGATATTCCAGGCTTTAATTCATTTAATGATACACATCAAAGTACCTGCATTTCCACACAGCAGCGGCAAAGGAAGCGACGGGGGGACGGGGCAGCGCGGGGGGTCCCTGTGCAGGCACCCGCATGGGGCTTCGCTTCTCGTCCGGAGCCGAGGGGAAGCTTGCGGGCAGCGCGGCGCTGGCCAGCAACCCGCAGCCGCTGGAGCCGAGCCCGGCTGGCAGCCCATGCCGAGACGGCCCTGTGCAGAGTGACAAGTTTGGGGGAAAAACATCCCTGGGTTTCGAAAATGCATTTCTGCTGCTCCGGCTTGTTGTTGCCCACATGGAGCATCCTGCCTGGGGATGGGCAGCGCTGCCAATGCTGCTGCCTGTGTGGGGCGAAGGCCAGAGTGTCGCAAAGTGCCACATGTCCCTCTTGCAGGGACGCTCACCCTGGACACTTGTCCTGGAGCCTGTGGCTGGCCCAGGGCGTCACACAAGGGGTGACACGAGGATGCGGGAGGGGGTCTGCAGGAGGGAGCCCTGGCCCAGGTCCCTCAGGATTCGGCAGCAACTGGGACATCGCTGACACCGGGAGCCAGGACCGTGCCATGCGCTGGTCCCTGCCTGCAGCCGCACATGCCCAGCGTGGCAGAGAAGGGTGGTATTCCCATCCCAGCTGTGGCTCACCTCTCCCAGCCAGGCTCTGGCTCTCCACCGCGGTTCGGTGTCAGCATGTCTCCGGACCGGAGCCTTCCCACCCATCAGGCACTCATGGTCCTCCCCGCCGCCCCAACCCCGCACCTTCCTGGCCAGGTGCTCCCCGCTGCCTCCGGGTCGTCCTTCAGCTCCTTGCTGCTGGCACCGCACCAGGACCTCTGCGCTGCCTGGGCCGGGAGTCTCTGCCTTGCCGCAGCGGGGTGCAGCCCCCCGCCTCACCGCAGTCACTCCTCCGTGCTGGAGCTGCTGCCGGTGGGGAAGCAGTCTCCACCCTCGAGCTTTGTGTTTTATTTTATTTTTATTTCGCATGATTTCTGCACCACTGGGGGCTCTCCGCGCAGCCGGGGCAAGCCGCTGCCTCCTCCTCTTCATGTTCCTCTCCCCAGTGGGGCCCACGGCAGCGTGGTGGTGCGGCTCCTTCCCTGTGAAAGGCGGTGTGCGGCCGGCGGCTGGTGGCTGCTGAGATCCGGCTCCGCTCTGGCAGTCGCAGCAGTCATTCCCTGGGCGAGCAAGCACAGCAGAAGTTACCCCACGCCAGCACCCGGCACACGGGCCATGCTGGGTGGTGAACGGGTTCACGGCACCGGACCACAGCCACACCAGCCAAGGCAGGGCAGGGGGACGTGTGAGGATGCCTTGGGGAAAACTCCCTCCTCCTCCTCCTCCATGGTCTCTCGCCCTGGCCTGGGGGCTTTAAGCTGCAGCATGAGGCTGTGCGGCTGCGGTGCCGGGCGAGGGGGAGGAAGGGCTCCCAGGGAACCACGCGGACTGTGCGAGGCTCCTCCTGGCGTGGGGGACGGGAGGGCCCAAGGCTTCTGGTGCTGGTAGGACCAGCCTCGTGACCATCAGGAGAAAAACCCCAGCAGAAGGATGAGGGGCAGGAAGCGGGTGAGGAGCACAGCCAGAGGGGTTCCCAGGCCAAGCCAGGCTGCTGGCACCCCGTCATTCTGGGCATGGCTGAATGTGTGGCCAGGCTGGGCTGTGCGCCCCAAGCAGGCGTGCCGGTGGCTCCCTGTGCCATGCCGACAGGGCTGTCCCGTGCCCCAAAACCCTGGGGAAGCGTCCAGTGACCCCCAACTCCCCTGGGACAGAATTTTCCATTGCAGGAGGGAGTGTGAGCGGGGCACCAGGTGCTCCTGCAGCACCCTGGGGGGAAACCGGCTGGGGGGGGACACAGGAGGAGAACCCCGGCGGGGCAGCCCCAAAGGCGGGGGGGGCACAGGCACTGCTGGGACCTGTGGTTGGAGGAAGGCCGGCATGGGCAGGGGGTGCTGAGGCGGGGAGGGGGGGGCTCACGTGAGGGCGGTCTCGGCCCCGTGGGTGCGCTGGTGCGCGGTGAGGTTGACCTTCTGGGCGAAGCTCTCGCCGCACTGGGCGCAGGCGAAGGGGGTCTCGCCGGCGTGGGTGCGCCGGTGGATCTTCAGGGAGCCCTTTTGGCTGAAGGTCTTGCCGCAGTCGGGGCAGGCGAAGGGCCGCTCCCCGCCGTGGCTGCGCTGGTGGGCAGCCAGGCTGCTCCTGCAGCTGAAGCCCTTCCCGCACTGGGCGCAGGCGAAGGGGCCGCCAGCTGCCTCAGGCAGCTCTGGCGAGCGGCTGCCGCCGGGCTGGACCTCAGCGGCAGTGCCGGGCCGGTCCTCGGCGTGGGTGCGCTGGTGGTTGAGGAGGAAGCGCTGCTCGCGGAAGCGCTTCCCGCAGCGCTGGCAGGAGAAGGGCTTCTCGCCGCTGTGGATGCGCTGGTGGGTGAGCAGGTTCTGCTTGAGGCTGAAGCTCTTCTGGCAGACGCCGCACTGGTAGGGACGCTCCCCGGTGTGGATGCGTTGGTGGATGATGAGGTTGTGCTTGAGGCTGAAGGCTTTGCCGCACTCGGCGCAGATGAAGGTGCGTTCCCCGGCGTGGTGCTTCTGGTGCCGGGCGAGGCTGGGCTGCTGGCCGAAGCATTCCCCGCAGAGGATGCACTTGAACTCCTTCTCCGCCTCCTCCTCCGCCTGGCTGTGGATCACCAGCGCCTTCTCATCCCCCAGGCCCTCCTCGCCGCCCGGGAAGGCGAAGGGGTTCTCGCCCGCGGGCGAAGCCAGGTCCGTCATGGGCGCCCGCTGCCCGGCTCACGGCACCCGCATCCCTGGGGAGCGCAGACAGGGAGGGCTGCAGCTCCCGGCACCAGCACCCGGCACCTCTGGGAACCGGTCGGACCGGGCTGTGCCGGGGCTGCCAGCACCCGCCGAACCCCTCGGGTGCTCCCCCCGCCAAACACCCACTGCCCCCCCTCCCCCCCGTGCCCCGGTAAGGGGGTTGTGGCATCTCATGGCCCTGGGCCGGTTGGGTGGGCGGCTGTCCCATGGGCTGGGGGGGGGGGGGGTTGCCCGGAGGGGCCGGGCCTAGGCTGGGGGGGGGGGCCAAAAGCGGCCTCGGGAGGGAGCCGGGCTGCACCGCAGTGCGCCGGGCCGAGCCGAGCCGGGCCGAGCCGAGCCGCCCTTACCTGCACCGCGGGTACGGCCCCGGCCCGGCCTGACGCTGGGCCCGGCCCGCTCTGGGGCTCCCCCGGCGCATCCCGACCCGGCGGATCCCACGCGTGTCCGCGGCGCTTCCTGCGCGGGGGTAGCGGGGCCGGGCCGGGCCGGGCCGGAGCCGCGGCGGAGCCGGGCAGGGTCCGTCCGGGGCGCAGGGGAGTCCCCGGCCCCGCTCCCCGCGCCCCCCCGCCCCGGGGCTCCCCAGTGCCGCCCCTCGCCCACAGCGCGTCGTCCCCGTCCCCGTCCCCCCCCGGCGCTGACCTGCCCGAGCCGCCGCCGCGCCGCGTCCCGCCGGCCCCGCCCGGCCCCTCCCGCCCCGCTGACGCACCGGCGCCCGCCCGCGCCCGTCACCCCGGCCTTGCGGCGGCTCCGCCCGAGGGGGGGGCCGGAGGGGCGGCACAGCCGGGCACGGCAGCGGCGGCAGCAGCAGCATCCCCCCCACGGCCCCGGGCAGCATCGCCCCCGGGCTGGGGCCCGGCAGGACGCCCACCCTACCTGGGGACAACCTGCCCCCCCCCCCCCGCCGTGAAGGATGCTCGCCCCCAACCCGTGGCAACGTCACTCCCCACCCCCGGGCCCAGGATTTGGCGCAAATTGTCCCAAAACCAGAGGAACCAGCCTGGCTGCCCGAGCCGGGGTTCGGGAGCGGGAATGGCGGGTCTGGCGGGACGGGGAGCGCCGGGGGTCCAAACCGGCGGGGTCCCACACCGTGGCCCCGGTCGGGCCCTGGCGCTGCCGCCGGCACACGGAGCGGTTGCGTGGCCTCGGTGCAGCCGGTGTGCGTTTGCCACAGGACAACAACCAAAGCCCCCCGGGGCCTGCCCCCTAGACCCCCTCCCCATGCCCAGCAGCTGGGGCCAGGGCTGCTCAGCCACATGCCCAGCCGGCGGCACACGGTGCCCACGGTGTGCTGAGCACACGGGCGGTGAGCCCACGGGTGACTCCGGCGGGCAGCAAGGCCGCCAATCGCCTGCACCACGATTCGGGGGCATTTGCACAGGGAGGAGCACCCCCCACACTGGCTGGGCTTCCCGGGTGCGCGCGGTGCTGCCGCCGTGGCCGAGGCACCCTCGTCTGACACACGGCGAGGCCATTGCAGCTGGCTCCGGGGCCAGGACACGCTGCTGGTGCTGAGTCACGCCGGCCTGCATGGAAACAGTGGCTTCTCCCAGACCGGGATGGGCTTGTGTGTGCCGGGCACGGCCATGCAGCCCGTGCCAGCGGGCAGCTGCCCGCCGGCAGGACTGAGGGGCCCCAAAACATCCCCCCCAGTGCAGGGAGCTGTGGCCGGATAGTGCCGGAGTGAGAGCCACCGGCCATCCTCAGGAGCGCCGGGCTGTGTTTTGGTGGCAGCACAGCAGATGTGACAGTGACTCTGGCACAAAGCCGGCTGTGCCACCAGTCCCCGAGCCGTCCCTGCCGAGCCACGGGCTGCCTGTGACTGCAGTGGGTGCTGCGGCGCAGACCTCATCGCAGCAGAGCCCAGCACCCCGCCTGCAGCACCAGGGCTGCCCTTTGCAGCCCCTTGCAGGGATGTCATGGGGAAAGGAGCAGCCAAGCCCATGGTCAGGCACCGTGGGCCGTGTAGCGCCCGGCTTGGGGGCCACGCTGGTCCTGAGCTCCCGCCGCAACTGGGGACGAGGCGTTTCTGCCCGTTGTGGTCCCGTGGCACTCCCAGCTGCCGCAGCGGAGCAGCCAGCACTGCCGGGAGCTCACACGTGCCACGAGCACCTCCAGGCCGTAACCAAGCCCAGCGCTGCGCAGACCGATGTGTCCTGGAGAGTTTCAGCGGCCGCAGAGCGCGTTGGAGGGCACCGGGCCTGGCACAGGCAAGGTGGCACGGCCGGGGCCAGCCCTGGGCACCCGCCAGCCATGCTCGGCGCAGCAGCTCTCTGCAGGCTGCAGCTTGCCAGCGCTTGGCAGTCGGGCAGCACGCTCGGTTAGGACGCCCGGCAGCAGAGATTGCTATCGCTCCGTTGCCCAGACCTGCCGCGCCAGGGCCGGGTGATGCCAAAACATCGGCCCCATCCACGCCTGCCTTCCCAGAGCCTCTGCCAAAGCCAGGAGCTGGCTGGTGGGGCTGCCCAGGGGGCAAGTGGGGACATGTCCCCTTCTCAAGGGGACCGTGACCACGAGTGCCGGAGCTGGCCGGGGGTGACAGCGGGGAAGTGATTGGGAAGCCATAGACCTGGTGTTACTCCCTTTCTGGTGGAGGTAGTGGAGCCAAGGGCTGCCGTGGGACAGGACAGGGGACATCTGTTCCTGAGCCACGAGGGGGGGATGGCAGGAGGCTGCCCCAGCTCCCACATCCCCACCGGAGTGTGATGAGCGGCACGGCTGGGCACAGCTCGTGGCAAAAGCATCCTGGGTTCCCGGGAGCAGGGCTGGGCAGCACCATGGGCTGGGGGTGTTTGCTGGCCTGGGGAGGTTCTGCCACTCCCCACATCTTTCTCCCCAAAACATTGTTCCTTCACAGGTTTGGACCAGGAGGAGGTTTGAGGTTTTTTGTAACAGGGGGCCATGCTCCATGGGGTGAGGGGGGCCCAGGGCTGGCGACTCTTTGGCAAAGGATTCCCTCCCTGGAGGGGTTCGTCAGTGGATGCTATTGGTAATGAAGCCTGCTGCAACCCCGCGCGGGAGCTCTCCGGCCCCCACAGACTCCCAGAGCTTCGGCCGCGGTTGCACAACAGAGGCCTGATGCCCTCCCATGGGCTTCTCCCTGGAGCCCAGCCGGCTCTCTGCCCGTCGGTAGGACAGAAAACCGGGCCCAGCGCCGGTCCTGCTCCCTTGGCTGCGCTGGTGGTCCCTGTGAGCCAGGCCAGGGGCTGGCAGCTGGCAGAGCCCCCAGCTGGGGCTGGGAGCAGGTGGTGGGGGCCGGAGGGCTCTGTGGCCCCCCTGACCCCAGCTGCAGGGCAGGAGGCCCATGCCCACCATGGCGAGGGGGTACGAAGGGCAGTGGCTTGGCTCCCTGTGGCGAGGTCAGGCTCCCAGTGCCTCAGGGGCTTGGCAAGGATGTCCCCAGGCAGCCCGGCCTCGCTGGGGGGGGGCATGGGGAGCAGCCAAGGCCCAGGGGATGCCGTATGGAGAGCTGGGAACCATGACTGCGGGGATCTAAACCTGCCGCAGTCCCAGGGATGGAGGTTTTCCTGCTCACCCCCGAGCTGGCTCATCTGGTGGTGAGAACCAAGCCGAGGACCCAAGCACAAGCCTGGGAGAGGCCGGGAGCAGCCAGGACTTGGATGGGAACAGCCCTCCTGGCCCTAAAAAAGGCTACAAGTCACTGGCTTTGCTGCCAGTCCTGCACGTTTTCCCTGTTCCTTTCAGACATTTTTGCTACAAGATGGAAAAATCAGGAGCATTTTGGCAAGTGCCTTTGCCAGCAGCACGACCATAAATGAAACTGCAACAAAACAAGAGGAGCAAAGCGGACGCAGGGATAAACAACCGGCACGGCAGCTGGGGCTGGCCAGCACCGCGGCTCCTCTGGGACCGCGTCCACGGTGCCCTGCAACGCCGTCCCTGCCGTCATCCTCTGTGAGAGCCTTGGTGCCGCACAACCCCGGGTGCCGCAGCCAGCGGCTGGCCTTGGCACGTGGCACTCACACCAAGCCGCAGCGCGGTGCCGTGCCAACCCGCGGGCGCCAAGATGCCGCCAGCTCAGCAAGGGAAGGAGGCACATGGTCCAGGGATGCGGCTCTAGCCCTGAAGGTCAGGAAGAGCTCGAGACTGAGCCAGAAATTCACCTGCTTTCACCTGAGCCTAAGCTCAGGCCTGGATCTGAGCTTAAGGGAGACCCCCCTGTCCCAGCCTGGCCCCTAGGATGGGCTCGTTCCATGGTATGGCCCCGATGCTTCCCAGGACAGAGGAGCCAGGAGGCTGCTGTGAGAAAGCTTTTATTTTAAATAACCTCAAAAAAATAGAATTGCAAGGACCTGAAATGCTGCTGGAAGGGAGCGGAGGGGAGGAGGGTAGCATGTCTGCCCTGGGGGGGGGGGGGGGGGGCAAGGAGGGGATGGGGGCAGACACCCACCCTGGCCTGCTAGATTTTGGGTGCCGGGACCCCTCTGCCAGGCAGCTCCCACCCAGCTGCTTCATCGGCTCAGGGTGCCTCACCCCAGCTGAAACTCCAGTTGTGACCGTCCCAGCGTCCCCTTGGCTGCCGCCCCGGCCCCTGGCAGATGACAAAGCCTTTCCTTATGCTACCCCCCTAGGATACACCCCCAAAATGCAGGCGAGTAGCCGGGCGCTGGCGGTGAGCAGCACGGCACTGAGCTTGGCTCTGGTAACACCATCCCCTGTGTTTTCAAGGCAGGTCTTTGCCTAACGGTCACAGCCGCAAGGCTCCGCAGCCGAGCACAGTGAGACAGGGTTCCTACACCACAGCTGGGGCATGGCTGCCGGCATGCGGGAGGGGAGCGGTGGGACGACGGCTTCCCTCAGACACAGCAGGCAAGATTCATTTCCCCTTTTGGATAAAATGCCCTTCAAAGCGAGAACAGCTTTCAGGCGCACAGTTCCCGTTTCTAAAGCTCTGCCCCGACATCCCTTCCCCAGGCATGTGGCAAAGCGGCTCTGCAGCTTCGCCTCCCAGTGTCACGGGCTCTGCCACACTCATGGGGAAGCGGAGATGCCAGGCAAGCCCCAGCAAGCAACCGGTGCCCCCCGCTGCTGCCAGCAGCCCCGCAGCAGCTGGGACACCATGCTGGGCAGGGAAATGGGTAGACATCACCACCGCAAGCTACCGCAATGGCTCCGGCAGACTACAACTGCTACTGCTCTCCCGGCATGTCTGGGTTACCTATTCAGAAGTTAATTGAGTACCAGAAAGAGGTGCTAGTCAGAAAGATTATCCACAGAGCAAGTAGAGAAGCACAAGCTACACCCCCCCCCCTTCCCCACCCCACCCCTCACCCTGCATGGCTCCTCCGGGCTCGGAGGAGAGGCTTCTCCCGGGTCCCTTTTGGAAGCAGAGGTGAGCCAAGATGCTTCCAGGCTGTCTTCCCGGCTGTTTCCTGTTTTCACGGTGCTCACCCAGCTCCGCTGCTCTACCCCTGGGGAAGCCACAGGCCAGATCCTGCTGCGTTTGGCTGGGGAGCATCGGCAGGAGGTCACCTCCACGGCAAAAAGGGCCCTGGCACCTCTCCCCAGCTTGCCTTGCCTCCTGCAGCTCACTCCTCCCACCCAGCCAAGCTGTTCCTCCTCTGCCCAGGCTGGTGGGCAGCTGATGGTGGGAGTCTCGGCTCTCCATCCCAAACGTGTCCTTGTGGAACGACATCCAGTCCGGAAGAGAAGGATGGAGGGTTCTGGGAGAAGCTTTTGACCCACAGAGGCCCCTCACTGCCCCACGGCTGTCTCTGGGTCTGTGTGTCACCCACTGAACCTGGAGGCAGGAGCAGGCAGGCATGCCGTTGCTGCGCCTGCTGCACGATGGAAGAGGTTTTTAAGCCAAGGGATCCTGGATCCCGAGCTCCTCCTGCTCCCTACAGCCTGTGCAGCCGCAGCAGGAGCAAACGCTGCGGATCCTGGGTCCTGTCACTGCTCCTGAGCTCCATACCCTCTATAGATTTGGTATGTTCATGAGACAGAAAGCTCACACGGCACATCTGAGTCCACCTCCTGCTTCACCCCATCCGATACCCGCCTGTAGGGTCCTCTGAGTCTCCTGTTCCCAAAACCACCACGTTCCTCCCGAGTCCCCACCACCACCACCATGTCCTGGCAAGCACCACGAGTCCCAGCTTGCGGCCTTCCCTCGGCACTGTCCTCATTTGGTCAGCGATCGGTCCTCAGCGTGAGCCGCCGCTGCTTTAGGTTTGGTGTCTTTTAGTGCAAGGCTGATGAGGTCCAGTCCCTCGCCCCAAGGCAGGTTTTCGGCAGCCTGCGCAGGCATTACAAGCAGCTGGGGCACGGCGAGGGTTTCTCTTCACCGTGCGCTCTCTCAGGCACTCTCAGGACTCGCTTCTCCTCAAAGCTTCTGCCGCAGCCACCATACTTGCACCAGAGCTCCGCTCGGCAGTCGGGCTGGGGCTTCAGGAGCAGCTGCCGCTGGCTCACGCAGTCAGCACAGCAGCACTGCGGTGGCAGGCTCGGCGGCTTCGGGCTCAAGCCTTCCCCCCCCTCGCTGCACTTACAGGGGCACTGCCCTGCGGGTCCCTCCTGCGGGTGGTGGGAGCCGGACACGAGGTGATGGTCTTCCTGCATCAGCTGTAGGAGGATGTCTGCTGCCCCGGAGGGGCTCTCTGGTCTGTTGGGGGGCTGCGTTCCTGGCCGAAGCTCCTCCCGAGCCAGCGATCCATGAGCAGCTCCACGAGAGCAGGGGGGCAGCAGCATGCTGGGGGGGTCAGACCCCTTTCCCAGGGGTGTGCTGCTCCCATCCGACTCCTCTGGGTGCGCTGGGCACGTCCCCTCGCAGCAGGAGGGCGGGATGCCGCCGGTGTGCGTCCTGCGGTGCCGGAGGAGGTGAGCCTTCTGGCTGAAGCCCTTCCCGCACTCGGCGCAGCGAAACGGCCGCTCGCCAGTGTGGGTCCTCTGGTGAACAGCCAGATTCACCTTCTGCCGGAATCGCTTCCCGCACTCGGCGCAGGCATGCGGCCGCTCCCCGGCGTGGCCCTGCCGGTGCAGCTGCAGCTCCCCGTGCTCCTCAAAGGTCTCCCCGCAGAGTGAGCAGGGATAGGGGCTGCCAGGGTGGGTCTGCAGGCCAGGGGCCTGGCCTGGCTCGCTCTGGGGTCTCTCCGCTGCGTGCACTCGCTGGTGGACCCGCAGGGAGAGCTTGCTCTTGAAGCGCTTGGGACACTCCAGGCACGTGAAGGGCTGCCTGCCGGTGTGGGTCTTCTGGTGGGCGATGAGGTTGGGCTTCTGGGCAAAGCGCTTGCCGCACTGGGGGCAGGCAAAGGGGCGTTCCCCCGTGTGCGTGCGGTAGTGGGTCACCAGATTCCCCTTCTGGTTGAAGCGCCGGCCACAGACGCCGCAGGTGAAGGGACGCTCCCCGGTGTGGATGCGCTGGTGGGTCACCAAGTTGGTCTTCAGGCTGAACCTCTTCCCGCAGACATCGCAGCGGTAGGGCCCTCTGCCCCGGTGGTTTTGCCGGTGCTTTACCAAACGCTCGTACTGGGCAAAGCTTCTCCCACACTCGGGGCACACCCAGGCCCTCCCCTCCACCTGCTTCTCCTGGGAAGCTTTGGGGGACAGCTCATCACCGGAGCTTTTGTCATGCTCAGGGCACGGGTAGGACTTCTGCCCGAGGTGGGTCTTCTGGTGGGCCACGAGGGAGAGCCAGAGGCCAAAGCTATTGCCGCACTGGTTACAGATGAAGGGCTTCTCTACCCCGGGGGCCGGGGGAGCTGGGGGGGTCGCATCCCCCAGGACAGGCTGCACCCCCAGGTGCCCCAGGAGGTGTGGGCCGTGGCTGAAGGCTGCCGTGCACCCACCGGGAGCCTCGGCGGCAGGGCTGTGCTGCGGCCGGAGGAGAGTCACCTTCTGGCAAAACCCCTCCCCGCACTGGACGCAGGGGAAGGTCTGCTCACCCAGGGGGGCTTGCTGGTGCGGCAGGAGCGACTCCTTGGGGGGAAAGCTCTTCTCTGTACATGAGTACAGCTCTTGGCCCTCAGTGATCTTCTGAACGGGCAGCGTTGGCATGGGGCTGAAGGGGGCCTCTGGCTCGGGACCACCGGGCTGGAGCAGGGTGGGCGCAGCCCCATAGGGCAGGCCGGTGGCCGGGCTGCGGCCCGGGCAGCGCCGCTGGCGCGGGGCGTGAGTCTTCTGATGGGCTTTGAGGGAGACTTTGTCCTTGAAGCACTTCTGGCACTGCCCGCAGGGATAGGGACGGAGGTCTGTGTGGGTGCTCTGGTGCGTCACCAGGTTGGTTTTCTGGGTGAAGCGCTTGCCGCACTGGGTGCAGGCGAAGGGGCGCTCCCCCGTGTGAACGCGGTAGTGGGTCACCAGATTGGTCTTCTGGTTGAAGCTCCTGCCGCAGAGGAAGCAGGTGAAGGGACGCTCCCCGGTGTGGATCCTCCGGTGGGTGATCAGGTTGGGCTTCTGTCGGAAGCTCTTCCCACACTCGGGGCAGACGAAGGGGGTGTCCTCCTGGTAATTCCTCTGCTGGGATCGCAGCTTCGGCTTGCTGGAAGTGCCGTCCTCCTGCTCACCCCCAGCCAGCGCCTTTTCCCCGGCAGCGTGGATCCGCTGGTGGGCCAGGAGGTTGGCCTTCTGGCTGAAGCTCTTGCCGCATTGGGCACAGGGGAAGGGGCGCTCCCCTGTGTGCACGCGGCGGTGGGTCAGGAGGTTGGGCCGCTGGCTGAAACTCTTCCCGCAGTCCCCGCACCTGTAGGGTTTCTCTCCGGTGTGGATCCTCTCGTGTGTGATGAGGCTTTGCTTCTGACGGAAACCTTTCCCGCACTGGGCGCAGCGGAAAGGGCCGGCGCCAAGCTGCGGCACCCAGCAGGCCACTCGGGTGGACAGCGGGCTGAGGCTGGCGGTGCCATCTCTCTCCATGCCCGCCCGCTCGGGTGCACGCTGCCCACCATGAAACCAGCGGCTGGAACTGCTGGCGGCTGCAGGATACAGCTCCAGGGAGCCGGCAGCTCCCCCGGGTTTCTCCTCGGGCTGTTCGACTTTATTCACTCGACCGGGCTCAACTAGATTTCAAAAAGATTCAAGATATTAATTTCAGAGTCTTTCATACAATCGCAGAACAGCTCAAGTTAGAAGGGACCCATAAGGATCAGCGAGTCTAACTCCCTGCTCCTCACAGGACTACCTAAAACTAAATCATTGCAGTTTATAACACCCTAAAGGAGCAGAACCCTTCCCAGAGCCCACTCCACCCCTGACTCGCCGAGAACAGCACTGGCAGCAGCCACAATAGCAAAAACTTGCCATTAACTGGCCCAAAATGGCTGCAAGCTGCCAAATGGCCTTTTCCCACAAGAGGAACATCCCTCGCCAAGGCCGGTTTCCCACTGCTCCCACAGCCTCCGCTGGGACATGCGGAGCACCTACCCGCACAGGGGCTCACGAGGATCTTGCTCTCCTCCTGCATCTGTTGGCCTTCGGTATATGGCTCCTCCGACTGTTTAATACCGAACAAACCACCGGGCTTGAAAAATCTGTAGCCTGGTTGAAGGAATAAGAGCTGGTCACCATGAACTGTCACACTGCAAAACATGCGTTCGGCATAGACATCGTTACGCTGGAGATGCCTGCGTTAATTCACAAATAAGCTAAAATTAACGAAGCCTGGGGGCATCGCTTTCATCTATTTTAAGCTTCTGCTGCCTGATGTATAATTAAAGATAAAAGGAAATACCAGCACCAGGCTCCCTCCTCCTGGCAAGGCGAAAGGTGGGAAGGAGTGCCAGTCCTTGGAAAACAACTCTTTCCAGAGTCTTTCGCACGCTCAGGTAGCCTTAGATCCTGCGTAATGGTTTTATGATCGGATTTCAAAGGCTACCACAAAAATGCGATTAGTTCCAACCTGAGCCTCCCAAGCAGAAGAGAAATCTCCATCTTTAGCAGAGGAGCTCGGCTGGCAGAGAGGCTGAAGGACCTTCTCCAGGCTGGGGATTCCTTGCAATGGTGCCACATTTGCTTAATTTACATACGATCTGTGCATCACCCACTGCGTCCCCCCACCATGGTCAAGAGCAGTCAGGCGGACTTGGTGTTACCGCAGGACTGACTGTACTCTGGAGAATACACAAGCCCCCGCCCTACACTGGCAAAGCCTGCCCGGCGCAGTGCTGCCTGTCTGCCGCTCACTGTTCTCGGTGGTCACCTGTGCAGGGGTCGGACGGGATCTCCGCGCTGACAGCATCCAGCTCGTGTCCGGCTCTCGGCCCCTCGCTCAGCCTGGGGTAAGGGAGCAAGTTCAGGGCGTGGGCAGGCTGGTCCAGGAGAGAGGAGAAGAGTTTCAGCAGATGGCCATCGCTTTTTGGGGGCTTGTTTCTTTGGGTTTTTTGGCCAGCAGGACTAGGGCAGTGATCGTCTTCCTGTACTCAACACTGGTGAGACCACACCTCAAATACTGTGTTCAGTTTTGGGCCCCTCACTACAGGAAGGACATTGAGGTGCTGAAGCGTGTCCAGAGAAGGGCAACAAAGCTGGTGAAGGGTCTAGAGAACAAGTCTTATGAGGGGCAGCTGGGGGAACTGGGGTTGTTTAGTCTGGAGAAAAGGAGGCTGAGGGGAGACCTTATTGCTCTCTACAACTACCTGAAAGGAGGTTGCAGTGAGGTGGGGGTTGGTCCCTTCTCCCAAGTAACAAGCGATAAGAAGAAACAGCCTCAAGTTGTGTCAGGGGAGGTTTGGATTGGAGATTAGGAAAAAATTTTTCACCGAAAGAGCTGTCAAGCACTGGAACAGGCTGCCCAGGGAAGGGGTTGAGTCACCATCCCTGGGCGTATATTTAAAAGACATGTAGATGTGGCGCTTAGGGACATGGTTTAGTGGTGGATCTGGCAGCGTTAGGTTAATGGCTGGACTCGATGATCCTAACGGTCTTTTCCAACCTCAGTGGTTCTGTGACCGAAAGGACAGGCAGTGGGCTTTCAGATCAGCACCCAACACCCATGGGCCCCCACCAGTGAGATCTGCCCCACAGTGAGGTGTGTGCCTTGCCTGGGGCTGACAGGCACGCCACACTGCTTTAAACACTCAGGCCCTCAGAAAGCCCTTGCACCCCCTTGAACCTGAACTTGAGAGATAACGGGGTCCTGGCTCAGCAGGATCACCACCAAGGCGTTCTCCATGGACTCCAGATCCACAGGAGCACAGCCAGGAGAAATCCTGGACCCCTTTCCCTGCAAAGGGCTGGGAAAAGCTGTTCCGGCACTGGAGGAAGGGCTGATTCTGCCCAGCACTGCTGCCCCTGAGCCCCTGCACACAGCATGTCAAAAGGCAGCTCTAATCCTTCAGGAAAAGAGCAGGAGCAGGGAGGTACAGGCAGAGTGAGTAGGCAGAGGTGTGGGAGGGCAGGGCTCTGGGCAGGCACCAGGGCTCGGAGTGACACCTCCTGCTTTTCCGCCGACTTATTTTGGCACAGGAAAGCTGCTTCTCCTCTGTGCCTCAGTTTCCTTATCAGTGAGAGCATCGCTTGACAGAAACCCTCAGGTGGAGCTCACTAAGGGCTGAAGCCACACGCTCACTACCCCCTCTAATGAGATCCCTTGGTTCCAAGCGGATCTCTCACCTGGGTGTGATCACCCAGCCAGGATCGAGACCAAAGGAGGAAACCTCTTTAAGGAGCCAAAGCAGCTTTTCCCGGGAAGCTCGGCACCCAATCCGCCCATCTTCCCTCCCCAGGATTCCTCTCTTCTTCCCTCAGAACTCCTCCATAGCTTGGCAGGAGCGCAAGGAGAGCAGATGGCAGAAGACACGGAGCCCAGCCTGCGCTCCGGCGGCTGCCGTAACTTTAAGAAGCGCCAATTTAAAAGAAAAAGTCTCGCACAGGGCTAACGCGGCTCCTCGGGTGTCGGTATTTCTAAATGACGAGGAGAAAAGCACCAGAAGACTTCCCAGCCCCTGGGAAAACCCCAACAGGGCCCCCCCCAAAATGTCGCAGCATGAAAGAGGAGCAGGGGTTCCTCCCAACCGCTCCGGCAGCACGCTCTGCTCTGCCACAGAGGAGCACAGTCAGAGCTGGTCCCGCTCTGGCCTTTCCCCCAGGGACGGAGGGGAAGCTGCTGCCTGCCCCCACCCTGCGGCCCTGCACATACCTGGGGTGCTCCCCCTGCAGACATCGCTCCCCTTGGGGCCGCCCGGCGAGGGGAGAGGACATCAGCTCCGGGGAGAGCGTGGGGCGGCGGCTGTCCTTCCCCTCCGCCTTCCGCCACGGTCGCGGGCTCCGATCTTCCCCGACTTCCTCCAAATGGCTGCTGCGGGTCCCTGGGAGAGTGAGAGAGAGGAGCCGGTGAGCGGAGGAAACGGCGCGGCACAGCGAGAGGCAAAGCTGGAGGAGCTCGACCGCCTCGGGAGAAGCTCCGCTGGCGTCTGTATCCCTCCTCCTCCTCCGAGTTATTTTAGGGGAGCGGAAGGCACTGACCCCGGGGTCTGGCCCGGATTCATTCTGTTTACAGCAAAGCTTCCCTGCAGGCAGCGCTACTGGGATTTGTAGTTCACACCGAGAGGCCTGTCACCACACGCCGAGCGCTGCCTGCGGCCGTGGGCATGGGGAACTACAGCTCCCAGCAGCCTGGAAGCCAGCCCCGGCGTGGCCTCACCCTGCCGCAGCGAGCGGGCAACGGCAAAGGCACAGCCCTGCCCGCTCCTGTGCTGTGGGGAAGTGAGGGTTGCCCAGCCCGGCTCTGACCAACCCCCTTGCCAAAACCCGGTCTGAGATCAACCAGCAAAATGCCTTCTTGCTCAATTTTGGTTGGAAAGGAACGCCTCACCCACCTTTTCTGAGGTGCCTGGTCTGTTCCCTCCTCTCCAAGCATCCCGTGCCTTGAGGAGGCAGCTAGCGCAGTGACGATGCTTCAAAGAAGGGCCTGCCCCCCCATGTGCAAGTCTCACATCACCCTTTGAAAGCCCTGGCAGCGATCGGGATGCTTTGACGAACACCTGGGCTCAATTAGAACTATTTTTGGAATCTGGCCGGCGAGAGGAGTGCCGGCTGCGGAGCCGTGCAGCATGGGAGCCGGCTGGGATCCTAACCCTCCCCAGCAGCGTACTGCGTTCAGGGGTTTGGGATCCTCTGGTATGGATGCCCATCAAGGGCCACGTCCCAGGGCGCTGTTACAGCAGCAGGGACGCAGCTCTGCGCCGCGTGAGGCATTGTTAGCCCCTGATCATTAAGTCCCACCAAGCACTGATGATCCTGTGGCTAGCTCAGGCAAGCCGCAAGCAGCCCCACCAGCGCCTTGTCTACATGTTTAACTGAGCCGCATCGTTCCCTGGGGTGTTATGGACACGGCGCAGCCAAGGAGAGGCAGGAACTGTGTGCCGGGGCGGGGCAGGGTGGGGGAATTCTCCGAGGCTCGCCGGAGCAGTGGGCAGAAGGCGGCAGGGGCGCAGGCAGGGCCTGGAGCCTGCGCAGCCTCGTGCCCATGGCACAAACTCGGCCCCTCGGCAGCGAGTGAACCCCACCAAGGGCACCCCAAATGGAAGAGCCAGCTCGGGGGCAGCAGAGGGGGAGAACCCCCATCCAAACCCATGAAAATCCGCCCCCGCCCTGGCCTCAAATCCGTTTACAAGCCGGGAGGCCCCGGGTTGGCGGGCAGCCGCCTGCGGGCAGGCTCCCGTGGCGCAGGCAGGCGAGGAGAGGGGGCCGGGGCTGCGGCGATGGGCGAGAGGCCGCAGAGGCGGGTGGCACGGCGGCTAAAATCCGGAGAGGGGGTCCAGAGCGGCCGGTTGCTGCTGGGTCGTGGGGACAGGGCGGCGGCAGCGGTGTTCTCCGTCGGTTTTCCAGTCCCAGATCCCGTTTCTAACAGCCCTGGGAAATCACGAAGCTTTTCCCGCCTCTCCCTCGAAGGCGAACGTGGCGAGGGCACGGCGATGGCGGGGGTGTGTGTGTGGGGGGGGGCACGGCACGGCGGTACCGGCAGCGTCGCCCACCCCCCGGCGGGGAGCCCTGCGGCCCCGCGGGCACCGGCAGCCAGTGCTGCCCGGCGGCAGGAGGCCGTTACCGCGGCGGGGCTGTCCCCGGGTAACGGTTTTACCGAGGAAAACCCCCCCTTCCCCCCCACTCCCCCCCCAGGTCTCACCGCTCGGGGCCCCTCACCGTGACACCACCCCCCCCAACCCCGGGCCGCTCGTTACCATGGCGACACCCCCCCCCCCAGGCCCCGGAGCCGCCTCCCCCGGGGGAAACTCACGGGCGGAGGATGTCCCGCGACACGATGACGTTAACCGCGGCGGTGACGTAGGAGCGGCGGGAGGAAGCGGCCACGCCCGCCGCCTACGCCAGAGCACTTCCGGGTCAGTGGGGCGTGTCCCGCGGCGGCACCCGTAAAGGAGGGGGCGTGGCGGGAGCGCCCTCTGCCGGCGACGCCGGGCGCGGCACCATCGAGCCGCCTGGCGCGCTGCCAGAGCGCCCACCGGCGCCATCATAGAGTGTCCCGGGGCGGGCCAGAGTGTCGTGTGTGTCCGTTCCCGCCCCCCGCCGTTCCCCGTGTCACCGCCGCCCCAGGCCCCGGCCTTCCTCCTCGTCCTCCTCGTCCTGGCCTCTGCTCGGCGGCCCTTGAGTGGCAGCCGGAGCCACTGTGGAGGCCGTGGGGCAGGCAGTGACCACCGGCCCTTCTCTCTCAGCGTGTGGGGAGCCATGTCCCACACCGAGGCGGGGAGGCGGACGGGGACACCTGGGGCCTCGGCCGCACTTCTGCCATTCGACTTTGTTTTGGGGACATTTGTCCTCCCGACGCTCCCCCAGCACCCACGTCCCGCGCTGGGGGAGGAGGCCTCGCTCCCCAGCCCCCCCCCCCCCGACACCGGCCACACGGGCCTGGTGAACCCGCAGGCTCGGTGGCACTCTGGCGGCCGCTTTCAGGTGCCGCGGGGCATTCAGATCCTCACAGTGGCACGTGGGAAGGGAACGCTGGAGGCACAGAGAGGGTCGGCAGGGCAGGACGGAGCCGTGGGGAGTGACCGTGGGAGTGCAACCCCCCCCCCCCCATGCCCGACGCTGCTGGCTGCCCCCCCAAGACATGGGCTGCCGTTCTTTTGTCTGGTGTGGCTTTTTGCCCCACCACCCCAGCTGGGGGAGAGCCAGCACCCCCGGGGCAGCACCACCTCCCTCCCCGCCACACTGGCTCGCCCCGTGTCAGGGCAGGGCGGGCAGGGGAGAAGCCTTTCAGGGGTCCCTGACAGTGGTGGTGATGGTCAGCTGCCCGGCAAGGGCTGCCGGCACCAAGCCCGAGCAGCTCTTCTGTCCCACGTGGGAGATGCACTCCCCTCCCGGCCCCTCAGCACCCCTTCCCGGGTGGCAGGAGGCTACGGATGAGCCTCACATTTTCCTGGGTTGATGCCGGTATCCCCACCGCCTGTACGCGTGCCGGCCGGCCGCCGGCGGTAGCTGTGTCCGGCCCCTCCTCCCCGTGGCCGTGCCAGAGGGGCCGTGCCGGGGCGGGGGGCCGTGCAAGCAGCCTGCGGGGCCAGCCTGGGGGCGGAAAAAGGGCAGTTCCCAGGAAATCAGTTAATGAAAGACCAAAACCACCAGCGGGTCGATTGGCGAGGCTCTCTGGGGTCAGGCAGCCCCGGCAGCCCCCCACCGCAGGGATGAGGTTCCCACTAGCCCTCTGCCTGGGCTTGGTGGCCCTGGCCACCGCCAGCCAGTCCCCGCTGCAGCGGCGGGTGGTGAAGGAAGTGCTGGAATATTTCCACAGCCGCAGCAACGTGCAGTTCTTCTTCAAGGAGCAGGCAGTGGAAGGGGCTGTCGAGCGGGTGAGCGCCAGGGGCTGTGGGCACCCTTGGCCCCCTGGGAGGGCTGCTGCTGCTGCGGAGAGGGGGGAGATGGCAGCCGAATCCCTGGCCTGGCGTCGGCAGGGCAGGCGGGGAGGGGGTCGGGGTGTCACAGAGGGAAGTGGGTGCCAGGGTGTTCCGGAGGAGGGACGGCTGGGTGCGAGGACGGACCTGCCGACACGGACAGTGTGGGCAGGCTGGTCATCGGGGACTTACGGGCAGGGGCTGGCAGAGCTCAGCTACTCATTAACTGTGACACAGCTGGCCATGGGGCAAGCGGCTGCTGGTGCCTGGCCACCCTGGTGTAGCCAGGAGCACTGACAGCGGTGGCTCAGATGTGCCTGTTCCTCGGGAGGGGCTGGGGGCTGCGGGGACCCTCCAGTTTGGGCCACTCACCCATGTTGGGAGCCACCTTGTAGGGTCCCAGAGAGGTTGTTCTCTGGGACTGGATTTACCCTCGGGGCTGCGAGGGGTTGGGGTCCCTCTGCTCCCCCTCTCCGCACCAACTGCAGCACAGTGCGAGCTCTTGGCCCCATGTCGGCTGCCCTGTCCCCCCCTGCAGCTGACGGGCTGTCCCCCTCTCCCCCCAGGAAGACCCCTCGGGGACATTTGTCCAGCTGCGCGTCAACCTGGTGCAGACGGCCTGTGGGAAGAGGGCACCGCGGCGGCAGAACTGCAGGACCCTGGAGAACCGGGTGAATCGGGGCTGCTGGACAGCGTGTCCCCCTCCCTTGGACCACATCCCATGGGGACATGGCACCTCTGACTCCCCCAGACCCCCCCACCTGCCCCGTCCCTCTGCCACGCTGCCGTGTGTGCCGGGGAGGGCTGGAGGTGACGATAGTTCCTGGCAGTGGCGACGTGGCCGTGCCTGGCGCTGCCCTCCTGCCATGCCATGGCGAGTGGCAGGGACGTCCCCAGGCCTGGCAGGGCGGGGGGCTGGCCAGGACCCGCTGGGGGTCCCTGGGGGGCTGGGCGGTGACATGCTGTGCTCTCTCCCCAGAGGAAGCCAACCTGCCTGGCTTGCTACAAGTTTGACAGCAGTGATGTCCCCAAGGTGCTGGACAAGTACCAGAACTGCGGCCCCAGCCATCACCTGGCGGTGAAGGTGAGCTGTCTCCCAGGCACCAGCACGGGTCCCCACCGGCTGCTGGGACCCTTGTGGTGCCGTGGTGGGTGCCAGCCCGTGTGCTCTGCCCCGCAGGAGATCAAACACCGAGACGAGGCGGAGTGCAGGGCGGTAGAGGAGGCTGGCAAGTCGGTGGATGTGCTTTACCTCCCTGGCATGTACGCCTTCTCCAAGGGGCTGCCAGCCTAGGCAGCCATCCCCACATCCCCACACGGTAGGTGCCGGGGATGGCAGGGTTGGGCGGGGAACACGAAGCCCTCTCCTGCCAGCAGAGCTCTCGCAGAGCTCTGGCATCCCCTGGTGCTGGTGGGATGTGGATGCTTCTCCACTAAGAGTGGAGCCAGACTGGGGTCCCCCTCCAGGTGCTGGGGACTGTCCTTGGCTGGGAGAAATCCCCCCAGGACATCTCCAGCCAGGTCTGCTGCCTCCGGGGCATGCTGACCCTGGGCACAGGGTGACAGGGACAAGGTCACTGGCAGATATGTGTGTGTGTGTGAGTGCACAGGCACGTGCGGGGGGGTTCCTCCCGCAGACAGCCCCTTCCTGTGTCCCCTCTCCAGGCCACCACCTCCACCAGCCGGAGGAGACGGACGCTGCCACGGGGGACTGGCCCGGCCCCCCCCGCTTGCCACCCCCCAGCACTGTGTGACCAAAGGACGGTCCTGGACACGCTCCCTCCCCACCTGCCCCCCAGCTCACCAGTAAACCCCGGCTCTGGCTGCTGCTGTCGCCGCTGTTATTCCCAGCGGGGATCGCTGTGGGTGGGGGGACCCGGGGTGGGCTCAGTCCCATGTCCCTCCAGCTGTGGGAGCTCCATGCCAGCTTCCCCTCCAGCACTGGGTGCGTCACCCCCTGCCCGTTGTCCCCAGCCCAGGAGGAGGGACGGGGATGCGGCGGGTCCAGGCAGAGCAGTGGGTAGAAGCAAGTCCCCCCCCGGCTGCTCGGGGCCCAGGGCGATGCAGCAGAGAGGCATGTCGGAGGATGGCATGCCTTTACTGCACAGCCCCGTGACGTCCTCTGGTCCCCGCAATGTCCCCCAGTCCCCATGTGCAGCCTCCCCAGCCCCACAGTCTCTCCTCTGGGCTGGAAAGCTCAGGGATGGCTCCAAAATCCCTAAGGACATCTCTGCTTCTGCTGCGGCTATGCAGGGGACAGGGAGCCCCAATTCCCCGTCCCAGAGCCCCTGAGGGGTGATGGAGCACCTGGAGTGCCAGCCCCAGCACCCCTGGCCATGTAGGATGCTGCTCTGGCGCAGCGCGGGGCTCGGGCAGCCCCCCAGCCCGCAGGCGAGGCCGGGTTCCTTGCGGCTCCTCTGGCATCCCTCCGGCGAGGGCTGGGCTGGGCTGGTGGTGGCATGTGTGGGGGGGTCTCCTCTTGTGGGACCAGGGGGTCTCGCGGCTCAGAAGACAAAGGAGTTGGGGTCAGGTCGGCCGCTCAGCGTCCGCTCCGCCTGGGCGATGGTGTCGTCGGCGCGGCGGCTCAGCTCCCGGCACTCCTGCAGCACCTCCCCGAACTGCTTGTAGGCCTCCTCCATGATGGAGCTGCGCCGGGGCGGCCGCGGCTCCCAGAAACTCGCCTCCACCCAGGGCTGAGCCGCGCGGGGTGGTTCGGTACCAGTACCGGCGCCGCCGCCGCGTCCCAGCGAGCTGTCGAGATCCCGGCAGAGCTGGTAGAGCTCGCTGCCGCGACCGGACACCCGCTCGCCGTCGATGGCTTTGAGGCCGGGGAACATGTCCGCCAAGGCGGCACGGTAAGCCGGGGCGGCGCAGAGAGGGTTGGCGAGGCGGGCGAGGGGGTCTCGCAGGCGCAGGCTCTCCAGGCGCCGCAGCCCCGTCAGGCAGCGCAGCTGCTGCAGGCTGCTCACCAGGTTACCGGCGACGTTGAGGCTCTGGAGGTTGTGGCAGGAGCCAAGCGGCTCCAGGCTGGCGACGCGGTTGCGGGAGAGGTTGAGGACGGCGAGGGACTTGAGGGCGGCCAGCGGTCCCAGCTGGGCGATGGCGTTGCCGGAGAGGTCCAGCCACTCCAGGTTGGCGCAGTCGCCCAGGCAGCCCAGGTGGGCGATGCCGCGGCCCCGCAGCTTCAGCAGCAGGATGGACTCCAGGGCGAACTCCCCGGTGCTGGCCTTCAGCAGCTGGGGGGTGATCCGCACCCCCTCCTCCTCCTCCTCCTCTTCCTCATCCTCTTCCTCCTCCTCCACCTCGGCCTCCCCGCGTCCCTCCATCCTGGCCGGCGGCCCCCCCGGATCCGCTCGGCTCCTGCGGCTAAGGGAGAGGGGGGGGGAACACCGGCGGGGGGGTTGGGGCCTGCCCCGTGTCCCCCGGGACTGCGGGGGGCCGGAGCCCGGCCAGGGACGATGGAAGCGGGGGGGGCGGGGGGGGGAGGCCCGGCCCGGCCCGGCTCGTCCACAGCTCACCCGTGGGGTGCCCTGGGGGTGCGGGGACACGCGTGGGACCCAAACCCCGTGAGGAGCCCCCCGGTGCCCCCCGCCCGCACTCACCGCACGGCGGCTCCCGGCGGCCACCGCGGCTCCGCCCCCCCCCCCCCCCCCCCCGGTTGCCACGGAGACGAGCGGCCGCCCCGGCCCCCGCCGCCTCCCCCGCCCGACCGGGCGACCGGTCTCCCTTCCTTCCCGCATCCCACGGCAGCCGGACGCCATCACGCCACGACCCCGCTGCCCCTCCGGTATTCCGCAACGGTCGGAGACGCCCCTGGGGGGGCCGCTGCCGCCGCCCGGGCTCCGGCACACGGTGGGGCAGGGACCCACGGCCCCGGTGAGGGGCTCCCACCGGCCGGCAGCGCCGCAGGAGCCCGGTACGGGCACCGGCTGCTTCGCAGTACAGCCAGCGGCCGAGCACGTCCCCGAGCAGCTTCCCGGCGTCGGCCTGGGCCCGGTGGCACCGCGGTTCTGCCAGCCCGCCCAGCCCTTCTCGCCCCAACGGCTCCCGCTCAGCCCCGAGACACCCCCGGGAAAATTGAACAAAAGTCAGTTTATTGGCAGTTTTGGTTTGTTCTGACCGCGGCGGAGCCCCCCCCGGGTGGGTCGGTGCCCCTCTGCCCTGCAGCACCCTGCGCGCAGCCCCGACGACTAGCACCACGGCGCAGAGACCCCCCCCTCTCCTGGGGATGGGATGGGGCTCCCCCAGAACCCCCGACACCTCCCACAGCAGCCCCAGCACAGAGCTTGGCACGGGCCAGCCCTCGCTCCGAGGTTTTTAAGACCATTTCAGAGCCGAGGTTTTTCCACTGGCTGCGTTGCCTCCCGCACCCCTGGAAGCCACTCTCCGTGCCATGTGCCGCGGGAGAACGGCGCTGGAGCTGACCGGCAGCAGGAGGACCCTGCCTGGCCGAGTGGCTGCGGGCAGGGCTGGTGTCCGCAGGCAGGAGCCAGCAGCGAGCCCCGAGGGAGGGTCCCCGGCCCGGGGGAAGGGTGCCGAGGACACGGGCACATCCCGGCGCTCAGCCCCCGGCGCTCAGGGGCAGAGGGCAGCAGGGGCCGGGGCAGCAGGGGCCGGCCAGCTCTGCCGGGGCGCGGCGGTGGCAGTGCCGGCAGTGGCGTGGGTGCGCTCGTGGCGCAGCAGATGTGTTTTGCGGCTGAAGCTCTTGCCGCACTGGGTGCAGATGTAGGGCCGGTGGCCGGTGTGCACCGCCTGGTGCCGCGCCAGGTTGGTCTTGGAGCTGAAGCGCTTGCTGCACTGGGCGCAGGCGTGGGGCCGGGTGCCGGTGTGCACCGCCTGGTGCCGGGCCAGGTGGGACTTTCGGCTGAAGCCCCGGCCGCACTGCTCGCAGACGAAGGGCCGGGCGCCGGCGTGCGCCTTGGCGTGGGCGATGAGGTTGGGCCGGGAGCTGAAGCAGCGGCCGCACTGGGGGCAGGCGAAGGGGCGCTCGCCGGTGTGCACCCGCAGGTGCCGCAGGAGGTGCTGGTTGTGGGCGAAGCCGCGGGCGCAGTGGGGGCAGGCGAAGGGCCGCTCACCGGTGTGGGTGCGCTGATGCGTGGTCAGGTTGGGCTTGTGGCTGAAGGTCTTCTCGCAGTGGGGGCAGGCGTAGGGCTTCAGCCCCATGTGCCCCCGCAGATGCGCCATCAGGTGCCGCTTGTCGCTGAAGCCGCGGCCGCACTCGGCGCAGGCGAAGGGCCGTCCCTCCCGGTGCAGCCGGCGGTGGGACGCCAGGTTCTTCTTCCAGCTGAAGCTCTTCCCGCACTCGGGGCAGGGGAAGGGCTTCTGCTCGGCGGGGACCCCCCCATCCCCGTCCCCGTCCCCTGGCGCCGGCTCGGCGTGCAGTTGCTGGTGCCGGAGGAGATGCTGCTTGTGGGCGAAGCAGCGACCGCAGCGGGCGCAGGGGAAGGGCCGCTCGCCGGTGTGGGTACGCTGGTGCCGTACCAGGTGGGTTTTCTTGCGGAAGCGGCGGCCGCACTCGGGGCAGGGGAAGGGCCGCTCGCCCGTGTGCGTCTTCTGGTGGGACCGCAGGTGGATCTTCTGGCGGAAGCAGCGGCCGCACTGGCTGCAGGGGAAGGGCCGCTCGCCCGTGTGTACCCGCAGGTGCCGGGTCAGGTGCGCCTTCTTCCCGAAGCCCTTCCCACACTGGGCGCAGGCAAAGGGGCGCGGGGGGGCCGGGGTCCCACAGCCCCCGCAGGGCTGGGGCTCGCCCTCGCCCACCGGCAGCCGCAGGCTGAGCCGCGCCTGGAAGCAGCGCTCACAGCCGTCGGCGCCAGCGCCGGCCGGGCTCTGGCCCAGCAGCGGCCAGGGCGGCAGGGCGAAGGCGGGCAGCCCGCCGTAACCCAGCTCCTCCGGGCACGGCTGCTCTGGCTTGCAGGCGCCCGTGCAGCCTGGCACGCCGGTGGCATGGAGGAAGGCGCCGGCTGGGGGCTGCCCCGCCAGCAGGGCTTCGGTGCCAGGGCCGGCTGGCCACTCCTCATACTCCTCCTCCACCTTCACCTTCCTCACCAGCCAGTCCTCTGTGGGGCACACACGGCAGAGCGGTGGGGACGTGCGCTCCCCTCGGCACACGCAGCACCTCTCGGCACGCCCCACGCTAAGGACGGGCGACTCCGGCACCGCCACCGGCAATGAGGACGGAACAACCGTCACCGTGCAGCCCCAGTGTGCCCAGCAGCCAAAGGGCTGTGGCTGGAGCTCCGGGTGCATGGCGGGGCTGTGCCATGCTATCCCGTGGGTTTGCCGCGTGCTGGCAATGCTGGCACGTACCCTCACCTGAGCAGCTGTGCTCCAGGCCCCCCAGCTCCCCCGCAGCTCCCGGCTCCTCTCCATCGCCCTCGGGGATCGCCTCCGCCTTGGGGACTACCAGCCGTGCTGGGGAGACAAAGGGGGCAAAGCCAGGGTACCCCCCAGCTCCGGGATGGCCCCTCACGCTGCGGGGATCCCGGGAGACCCCCGGGAGCAGAGGGAGGGCAGGGGGACAGGCAGGGGGATGGGCAGGACCGCCTTGGCGCCCACCTGAGCCGGCGCAGCCCGGTGCCTCCATCTCCTCCCCCCGCTCTGCCAGCGGGACTGGCTCCGGCTTGGCCATGGGGGAACCTGCACAGCGTGGGATGGGACCAGGCTGAGCCCCCCAAAAGCCCCTACCTGCGCCCCAAAACCTGCCCTGGCGGTGCCTGCCCGCTGCTGGGGACGGGCACCCCCCTGTCTCCCACCGTGCCCAGCCCTGGGGGTGGCAGAAGCGGAGCTGGGACCCCCGGGAGCAGTGGGCACATACCCAGGGCGTGCAGGGCGTCGAAGCTCTCCCTCATGGCACGGGTCCGGTGCACGTCCGGCGTGGGTCTGGTGCTCGGCGGGGCTGGGCTGCTGTGGGTGGGTGGGTGGGCGGGAGAAACAGCGAGGGTCCCCGGGGGGTTCAAGCGGGAAGCCCCCACCCCAGCCCCCCCGCCCTCTGGCCCCAGCTCGGGGGGTGTCAGCGAGGAGGGGGGCAGATGGACGGGGGTTGCTGGGGGTCCCCAGCCAGCCCTCAGCCCCCCCGACCCGGGGACACGTCCCGGGGAGTCACCCACCGCTGGCACCAGCGGGGTGGCCCCTCCGCGGCCCCCCTCTCGCCCCCCCCCGCCCTTCCCGGCCCCCCCACTGTCCCCCTGTGCCCCCCCGCAGCCCCCCGTACCCCCACCCAAGCCCTTCTTGCCCCCTCCCCGTCCCTCAGTCCCCCCCAGACCCTCCCGCTCCGCACTACCCTGCGCTTCCCGGTCCCCCCCCGCCATCCTGTCCCGCCCCCCCGGTCCCCCCCCCCCTTCCTGCCCCGGCACAGCCCTGCCTCTCCCTCCTCCCCCCCGCCCTTCCTGCCCCCCCCCCACAACTGCCCCCCCGTCCCCCCCCTCCCAGCCCCCCGCCCCACGCTCCCGCTCCCCTCGCCGGTCCCCGATCCCGATCCCGGAGCCGATCCCGCACGGACCCCCGTCCCCGCCCTGCCCCGCCCCGCCGCGCCCGTCGCCGTGGCCTCGGGGCGGGGGCCGGTTCTCCCGCCGCCCCCCCTACCTGCTCCGCCGCCGCCGCCGCCGCCGCGGGGCTCCGCCTCACCCGCGGTGGCCGCCGGTCCCCCCGCCCCCGCCGCCCTCCGCCCGTTCCCCCCCCCCCAACCACCTCCCCTCCCCGGCCGCCACCGGCGGACCGGCAGCGCCACCGGGGCCGGTTCCTCCCGCCGGGCTCCGCTGCGAGGTAGCGGGACACCGAGAGATACCGGGAACAGGGGACAGCGGGCACCGGGACTACATCTCCCGGCAGCCCGCCGCGCCGCGCCGCCGTCCGCCCGCCCCCCCGTGCTGTACCGAGCCGTGCCTCCGTGTCGCCCCCCAGCTCCGCCCCCCCTCCGGCCCCGTGCTGTACCGAACCGACCCGCCGCTGCCCCGGAGAACCGGGTCCTGCCCCCCCCCCCGGGGGGGACACGGGCACGGCTTGGGGACGGGGACAGGGCAGAGGGATGGGGGCGTGGGGACGCGGGACGGGGAGAGGGGGACACGGGGGGGACACGGCCGGGGGGCTGGAGGTGGTGTGGGGACACGGGACAGTGACATAGGGATACGGGGGGGGGCACGGCTGGGGGGGTGAAGGTCGTGTGGGAACACGGGGGGGACACGGGACAGTGACATAGGGACATAGGGACACGGGGGCCATGGCTGGGGGGCTGGAGATGGTGTGGGGACACGTGGGGGACATGGGGGACACGGCTGGGGGGCTGGAGGCAGGCAGGGGGACACGGGGGGGACGTGGGAGAGGGGGACACAGGAGGACAAAGCAGGGACATGGGACAGGGACACAGTCGGGGGGATAGAGGTGGGGGGGACACACGGGGGGGGACACAGGAGGACACGGCTGGGGGGCTGGAGGTGGTGTGGGGACATGGGGGGGACACGGGACAGTGACATAGGGACACAGGGGGGGCACGGCTGGGGGAGTGAAGGTGGTGTGGGGACACGGGGGGACGTGGGGGACATGGCTGGGGGGCTGGAGGCAGGCAGGGGGACACAGGGGGACAAAGCAGGGACATGGACAGGGGGACACAGCCAGGGGGATAGAGGTGGTGTGGGGACACGGGGGGACACACACAGGAGGACACGGCTGGGGGGGCTGGAGGCAGGCAGGGGGACACAGAGACAGAGCGGGGACACTGGACAGGGACATGGGGACACAGGGGGACATGGCGGTGGGGATTGGGGCAGGCAGGGACATGGGGGCGTGGGGACACGGGACAGAGAGAGGGCAGAGGGACACGGGGGGGACAGAGGACAGGGAGAGGGGGACATGGGGGACACGGCTGTGGGGATGGAGGTGGTGTGGGGACATGGCGGGGGGACACAGGACAGTTATATGGGGACAGAGGGGGACATGACTGAGGGAAGGGAGGCGGGGGAGGACATGGGGGGGACATGGGACAGGGACATGGGGACCCAGGGGGACACAACCATGGGGATGGTGGCAGGCAGGGGGACGCAGGGGGGATGTGGGACAGGGAAACGGGAACATGGAGGGACATGGCCATGGGGATAGAGGTGGTGCGGTGTTCCGGGGGAGGAATGAGCAGGACCAGGACATGGGGGTCACGGCACATCCGTGGCAGGGGCGGGGGGGGCATGGCCGAGCTGTATCCTGGTCCATCTGTGCTGGAGGGGCCAAGCGCTAATCCTGTGCTCCTGCTGGGATGTGCCGGATGCAGGATGTGGCCTCGCTGGGTAGAGTCGCCTGGGGGGCTCCGGATCCGGCCGCCCCGGCACAGTCTTGAGGGCTTTGCCCTGGAGACGGGGCAATAGGGGGTCCCACGGCAGCTCCCCCTGCCCCAGCCGGCAGCTGGGCCCAATCGCCAGCCCCACAGATGGCCCTGGCCAGCCAGTCCTACACCATAAAACCCGCAGCCCCTCAGGGCAGCAGTGCCGGAGCCAGCTGGGACGGAGCTGGCGTCCAGGCGGCCCAAGGTAAGAGGGGCCAAGGTGGGGTGCGAGCCCCATCTTGGGGTGACCCCCTGTCCTGGGGGGCTGCCTGCAGGATCTGGGGATGTCCCCTGCTCTTGTCGCCATGTCCCCATCGCTGCCATCATGACGCCTTGCTCCCTGGTGGGATGGCACATGCCAGGCATCCCTGGTGTCAGGGAGTCCCCGTGGGACTCCCCAACACTGGGGACACCCCCGGGGATGTGGCCATGTGGCTGCTCCACTGGTAACACTGGTGCTCCTCTGCCAAGGTGGCCGGTGCAGCGCAGCGTGGCCAGGGGACGGTGCGGCATGGCCGGGGTGCTGCGGGTGCCCGGTTGGGTCCTGGTCGCCCTGCTGCTCTGGGTGGCCAAGGCGGAAGCAGCCACCGGGTGAGTCCTCCGTGCCAGGGCCTGTGCCACAGCCCTGTGCCGACACCCGGGATGGGGCGTGGTGGGGGGACGCTGGCCCCAGCCCAGATTTGGGGGGGGTGGGATGGGTGCCGGGGTGGGTGCTGGTGCCGCAGGTGAACGAGGTGCCATGGCAGGCGGTGGTGCGAGCGGACGGTGCAGGTGACGGCAGAGGAGGAGGTGACGCCGCGGCGCGAGGACACAGTGCCCTGTGCCAGCCTCTACCACTACAGCCTGGTGGGCTGGCGGATCGACCGGGACCGCATGCGCCAAGCCTATGGTGGGGACCGCGGTGAGCCCCACCGCGACACCCAGCCCGGCTCCGGCACCCCCCTCTGCTACATCTACAGGTGAGTGCTGGGGGGAACGCGGGGTGCACAGCACAGGGGTGATGCTGGGGTGGGGGGCAGGAGGGGGCACCCATCCCCGTGCTGCATGCTCCCCGGCCCACCCCTGATGCCGGGACTCCCCCCGCCCCGCAGGCCCCCGGAGACACGGCCGGTGGTGTGGAACCGCACGGTACGCGCTTGCTGCCAGGGCTGGAGCGGACCCCACTGCACTGAAGGTAGGGGCGGGCGGTGAGGCGGTGGCACCATCGTGCCATCCCCGCCACCCGGCACCCAGCTGGCAAGACGCCCGGTGCTCGCCGGCGGAGACGAGGTGTGTCCCTGTGCCGCAGGCGAAGGCTTGCTGGGGCGCTGCTACGGCACGTGGCAGTGCCAGGACGCCGCCGGCAGCCACAATCTCTCTGCCATGAGCCTGGCCGAGTGCTGCCGGCACCCCTGGGGTCACAGCTGGAGGAACGGCTCCGCCGCACCCTGCCTCGCCTGCACCCACCTGCCCCTCGACGGTGGGTCCAGGAGTCCCAGGGGGAGCGTGGGGGGTCCCGCAGGGGCGTTTGCTGAGCGGCGTCACCTCCCCATGGCAGGAGAGGCATCCCCCCAGCCGTCGCCTGCCGCGTCCCTGCGAGGAGTGGCCGCCCGGCACCGGGGCCCCTCGGCCAGCTGCCTCACCTGGGCTGGATCCCGGTACCGCACCTTCGATGGGAGGCACTTCCACTTCTCCGGCGAGTGCACCTACAGCCTGGCCGCCACTGCTGATGGCACCTGGGCCGTCTCCATCACTGCTGGCAATCCCCGGGTACTGGCCATCCCCGCGGTGGGGGGTTTTTGTGGGTGGGAGGAGGGGGAGCCTGGCTGGGGTCTCCGCTCCCCCCATGGACAGTCGCTCTGGGGGCAGGGGGGGGCATCGGTCCGTCCCCACGGCATGTCACATCCCCGTGGTGTGCCCCAGCATGGTTGCGGCATCCCCGGGGCATCTGTGGCTGCCAGCAGCCACAGGGCTCCCGGTAGCCCTGGCACACACTGCAGGCAGCTGGACCCAGCCCTGGCTGATACTGCGCTGCCGCAGACGCTGCACATGACCTTCGGGATGGACACAGTGGCGGCCCAGGGCCGAAACATCTCCGTGAATGGCGTGGCAGTGCCGGAGGGACAGCCGTACCTACACAACGGTGAGGGTGGTGGGAGGCTCCGTCCCCTGCTGCCACTGATCTCGGGGTCCTGGGTCCTCATCGCATCCCCATCCCTGTCCCCATCCCCACCATTGTCCCTGTGCCGTGCCGTGCCGAGCCACCCGCTGCGGTGCCGGCAGGGATCAGCGTCACGTGGCTGGGTGACTGGGTGGCCGTGGCGAGTGGGCTGGGCGTGCGGGTGACCTCGGATGGGCGCCAGGCGGTCACCGTGACGGTCGATGCCGAGCAGCGAGGCGGCACGCGGGGGCTCTGTGGCCCCTACAACGATGACCCTGCCGGTAAGCATCACCTCACCGGTGATATCCCTGCCGTTCCCGTGCTGGGGGTGCGGGGGAGACATGGTGCGGGGGCGGCTGTGCCGGGGCCGTGTGCCGTGTCCCTCCACCTGCCCCAGCCCTCCCTGTGCCCCCAGATGACTTCCTGCGGCCGGGGGGAGACGTGGCCCCCTTTGCCGCCAGCTTTGGCAACTCCTGGAAGATCCCAGATACCGGCTTGGAGGTACCGGGGCAGAGCTGGGTACTGGGGGGTGCTGGGGCTGCTGAATCCCATGTCGGGCTGCGGGTCCATGGAGGGGCCACCCCGGTTCTGAGGGTCCCCCCCGTGCTCAGCCCGCCTGCAGGGACGCGGCAGAGCTCGGCCTCGGCTGCGCGGCAGGTGACACGGTGCGGCAAGCGGCTGAGGCCATCTGCAGGAAGCTGCTGGCTGAGCCCTTCCGCCAGTGCCACGGCGAGGTGAGTGGGTGCCCACTGCCACGAGAACCCAGGAGGTGCTGGGGGTGCCGGTCCCACCGCCCTCACCCACCGCCCCTGCACCAGGTTGACCCCGGTGGTTTTTATGCGGCGTGCCTGGAGGTACAGTGCCGGGAGGGGGATGCTGGGTCCTCACCACCACCGGCCGTCTGTGACACCTTCGCCGCCTACGTGCGGGACTGTGCCCGGCACCAAACCTACGTCGACTGGCGCCAGCCAGGCTTCTGTGGTAGGGACCCGGGGGGGGTCTGGCACCGAGCCCCTCGCTGCAGGTCCCCCCACCACCGCTGCGCTGGTGGCTCCTGCACCCCAAAGGCTCGTGTGTGCACCCCTCCGTCGGCGCTGAGCCCGCCGGTGCTGAGCGCGGTGTCTGTCCCGGCAGAGCGGCAGTGCGGTGCGGGGAAGCGGTTCTCGGACTGCGTCTCCTCCTGCCCCGCCAGCTGCGCGGCCGTGGGCAGCACCGAGGAGGGGCCGTGCCGCGAGGACTGCGCCGGCGGCTGCGAGTGTGCGCCGGGGCTCTACCAGGACGGGGGGCTCTGCGTCTCCCCGAGCGCCTGCCCTTGTCACCACCGCCGCCAGCGCTATGCCCCAGGCCAGAGCATCCGTCAGCGCTGCAACCAGTGGTGAGCAATGCCGAGGCACCAGGGCCGGATCCTGCACAGGCAGGGCCAGATTCTGCACCCACAGGGGAATAAACCCTATGGATGGGCACAATGCCCATCGCACCCCCATTTTTTGGGGTGGGGGGCAAGCGCCCGTGCATCCATGCCTGGTGCGGCAGGAGGTGCCGTGGCTGTGTCGTCATCCCCCCTGGTGAGCCTGGTGTCCCCTCTTGTGCCCACAGCACATGCCAGGGTGGGCACTGGCTCTGCAGCCAGGACCCGTGCCCGGGGGAGTGCGCAGTGCTGGGGGGCCGCCACTACGTCACCTTCGACCGCCGGCGCTTCTCCTTCCTGGGCGCCTGTGCCTACACACTGGTGCAGGTGAGTGCGGCCGCTGCGGTGGCTGGGATGGTGGCCGGGGCAGTGGAGACCTGCCCTGGGGGGCTCTGCCCCGGGGACCCTGGCACAGGGGGGCTCAGTAGGGTCTCTGCCCCCCCCAGGACTTCGTGGAGGGGCAGCTGCTGATCACGGCCGAGCACGAGGCTTGCGATGGCCGCCGGCCCCTCGGCTGTCTCCGGTCCCTTTCCGTCGGTGCCCGCCAGACCTCTGCCCGCCTCCGCGGCACAGGTGACCTGCGGGGACAGTCCCTGCGCCCCCGTGGGCTGGTGGATGCCCGCCTGGGGGCCATGCCCTGACATCCCCATGGTGGTGGGTGCCAGCTCAGTAGCCGTGCCCTGACGTCCCCTTGCTCTCCTGGCACAGGCGAGGTGACAGTGGACGGGCGGGAGGTGACGCTGCCCTTTGCCGGCACCGAGCTGAGCATCCGCCGGGTGTCCTCCTCCTTCCTGCTGCTCCAGACCTTCGGGGCCCATGTCCTGTGGGGGCTGGAGACCCCCGCCGCCTACATCACCCTCCAGCCTGCCTTCGCCGACAAGGTGAGCCCCAGTCCCCGACTGTGCCGTGCCACCACAGTGGTGCCTGGTGGTGGAACTGGGCTGGGATCCGGCGGGATGCATCCTGGCTACAGGGGGTCCTGCGGGCCCCATCCTGAGCCACGTACCGGTGCGGCAGGTGCGGGGGCTCTGCGGTACCTACAACTGGAACCAGCAGGATGAGTTCACCACGCCGGCGGGCGACGTGGAGACCAGCATCACCGCCTTCGCCAACAAGTACCGGGCGTCTGGCGACTGCCCCGTGCTCAGCCCATTCCCCCTCGAGCCCTGCGGTGCCTTCGCCGGGCGGCGGGAGCTCGCCGAGGCCGCCTGCGCCGTCCTGCACGGCCCTGCCTTCCAGGTGCCGAGCGGCCCCCGCCCCGGCTGAGCGCCAGCGTGGCCGGTGCCTGGCCAAGGTGTCGAGTGCCAGCGCCGCAGCCTGACCTGCCCCTCCCGCCCCCAGCCCTGCCACCAGGTCGTGGAGCTGGAGCCCTTCCTCCAGCTCTGCCTGCACGATGCCTGCGCCTGCCGGGGTGGGCAGCGCTGCCTGTGCCCGGTGCTGGCTGCCTACGCTTGGCAGTGCGCCCGGGAGGGAGCCGCACTCTCCTGGAGGAACCAGAGCTTCTGCGGTGCGGGGCAGGGGGGCGGGATGGAAGGGATGGATAATGTGGGGTGGGATGGGATGGGGATGGGATGGGGATGGGGATGGGGATGGGATGGGATGGGATGGGGATGGGGATTGGGTAGGATGGGATGGGGAGGGGATGGTGATGAGATGGGGATGGGGATGGGATGGGGGTGGGATGAAATGGGGATGGGATGGGATAGGATGAGGTGGGGATGGGATGGGGATGGCATGGCATGGGATGAGATGGGGATGGGGATTGGGTGGGATGGGATGGGGAGGGGATGGCGATGGGATGGGGGTGGGATGAAATGGGGATGGGATGGGATAGGATGAGGTGGGGATGGGATGGGGATGGGGATGAGGATGGGATGGGGATGGGATGGGATAGGATGAGGTGGGGATGGGATGGAGATGGGGATGGGATGAGATGGGGATGGGATGGGGATGCTGCCACCACATGCCAGGGGACAGCGGGGAGGGCCAGGTGCTGGGGGTGCAGGCAGCAGGGCAGGGCAGAGCAGGGATGCTGCTGTCAGTGATCTCCCCATATCCGTCCCCGCAGGCGTGCCGTGCAGTGGGGGGCAGCTGTACCTGGAGTGTGGCCGTCCCTGCAGCCAGACCTGCGCCGACCTGCGCCTGGACGGGGGCAGCTCCTGCCCCGACCTGGACGGGCTCTGCATCCCTGGCTGCAACTGCCCTGCTGGGCTGGTGCTGGCTGAGGGCGGGCAGTGCGTCCCGCCGGGTGACTGCCCCTGCCACCACGGCACCCAGCTCTACCCTCCTGGCAGCCAGATCCACCGGGGCTGCAACGCCTGGTGCGTAGGCCAGCTGGTGCCCAAGGGGGTGGCAGGGACCGGACAGGGGACACAGGGGATGGCAAGGGCTGGGCAGGACGAGGGACACCGATCCAGTGCTGCAGGACGTGGCGGTGGCAGGAGACGTCTGATGAAATCCCCCTACGGCCCGTTTGGGACGGCACCGCGGGATAGGTGGCTTTCATTGACCGTCCCTGCCACAGGGCGCCGGTGCTACCGACAAAGAGCCTGTCTCCGGCCCCCCCGGCATGGCTGGCAGGGGGGACCCATCCCTGAGGTGGTGATGTGGAGTCCAGGGCATGTCTGCTGGGAAGTGGGCTTTGGGTGGGATGGGGTGGGATGGGATGGAGATGGGGATGGGTGGGATGGGGATGGGGATACCAGGACCCTGGCGTGGGGCCAGCTGGGGGCTCCCTGGGCCTGGAGGGTGCTGGGGGCTGCCCTCACCATGTCCCCTCCCCGCAGCATCTGTGCCGGTGGGTCCTGGCGCTGTGCCGAAGCCCCCTGCCCTGTGGCCGCCCTCTGCCCTGGGGGGCTGGTTCATGCCCCGGGGTCCTGCCTGCGCCGCTGCGACAGCACCGAGCCCAATGGCACCTGTGCCGGCATCGCTGACGGCTGCGTCTGCCCTCCTGGCACTGTATTCCTGGTATATGACCCCCTCCCTGGGGGAAGGAGTCCCAGGGGGCTGGGGGAGCTGGGGCATCAGGGGGCTGGGGGGCTGGGGAAGTGGGGGGTCAGGGGACCTGGGCATGGGGGACCAGGGGCTGGGGGGTCCAGGGGACATGAGTCACCGGGGATGTGGGGTGTGGGGGGCTGGTGAGGGGTACTGGGAGGTTCCAGCCCCTCTGCTGGTGCCTGTCCAGAGCCCCCCATGCTGCAGGGGGGCTGTCAGTCCCCTCTCTCCACCAGCGCCAGCTCACTGGGCAGGGGGGGTCTCGCATCGGCAGGACGGGCGCTGCGTGTCCCCGGAGGAGTGTCCCTGCCACCACGGCGGGCGGCTGTACCGGCCCAACGACACCATCATCTGGGACTGCAACACCTGGTGAGACCCCCCCCCAGACCCACACCCCGGGGATGCCGTGGCTGCACCAGCACTCAGCTCTGTCCCCCGCAGCGTGTGCCAGCAGCAGCGCTGGCATTGCGGCCGGGAGGAGTGCGCGGGGACCTGTGTGGCCACAGGGGACCCCCACTACGTCACCTTCGATGGGCGAGCCTTCTCCTTCCCGGGGGACTGCGAGTACCTGCTGGCGCGCGAGACCACCGGCCTCTTCACCGTCACCGCCGAGAACGTCCCCTGTGGCACCAGTGGTGTCACCTGCACCAAATCGGTGGTGGTGGTGATGGGCAACACTGTGGTGCACATGCTGCGGGGTGAGGGGACGGGGGGGATGCAGGGATGGGTCCCCCATGGGGACGGGGATGTGCCGGCAGTCACCGCCCCTGACAGCCCACCCTGTCCCGGCAGGGAGGGACGTGACAGTGAACGGGGTCTCGGTTCGACCCCCCAAAATCTACAGCGGGACCGGGCTGATGCTAGAGCGCACCGGCCTTTTCCTCCTCCTCCTCCTCTCCCGCCTGGGGCTGGCGGTGCTCTGGGGACGGAGGTGAGACCTGCTGGGAGGGCTCGGGGCCAGCCGTGCCACGGTGGGCTGCCGGTGCCAAGCGCCATGCTGTGCCACCCCAGGCACGAGGGTGTACGTCCGTCTGGAGCCGCAGCACCGGGGCCGCGTGGTCGGGCTCTGCGGGAACTTTGATGGCGACGCCGAGAACGATTTTGCCAGCCGGCAAGGGGTGCTGGAGCCCACCGCTGACCTTTTCGGCAACTCCTGGCGCCTCAGCCTGCTCTGCCCCGAGGTCAACAGCGCCGACGCTTGGCACCCCCTGCACCGTACGGATGGGGACAGGGATGGGGAACCGGGGGTAGCTGCACGGGGACGGTGGTGGGGGGGCAGGTGGGGGGGCAGCCCCGGCGCCTGGCTGGCCAAGGGATGGCATCTGACAGCAGTGCTGGCCCCCCCAGGAGAGCCCCCACCGGGCAACGTGGGCCCGCAGGCGCTGCAGCATCCTCCGGCAGCGGCTCTTCGCACCGTGCCACGACGCCGGTGCCGTGCCAGCGCTTCTACGACTGGTGCGTCTTCGATGCCTGCGGGTAAGTGCCGAGTGGCAGCGGGCAGGGGGTCCCCCAACTGGGGGGGTGGGGGGTCCCACCACCCCCATCCCACCGGCTGTGGCACCGACCCGCCGCGCTCTGCCGGCAGCTGCGACTCCGGGGGGACTGCGAGTGCCTGTGCACGGCCATCGCCACCTACGCTGAGGAGTGCGGCCGGCGCGGCATCCACATCCGATGGAGGAGCCAGGAGCTGTGCCGTGAGTCACTGTCCTGATCCCTGTGGGCTCCGGTCGAGGCTGGGGGGACATTTTTGGGGGGGGTCCATGCTGGGGGCTGGGCTGTGCCCCCCCACGGGCTGTGCTGGGGTCTGGGTTTGGTCCCGTGGCTGATCCAGATGTGTGATGGGGTCTGGGGGGGGGGGCTGGGATCCGGGGCTGGGGGGGGGCAAGAGCCCCCTGCATGGGGAGGGAGCGGGGCCAGGCAGCTGTGAGGCGGGAGGGGGGGGTCCCTGCCCTGCCCGACCCCTTGTCTCCAGCCCTGCAGTGCGACGGGGGGCTGGAGTACAACGCCTGCGGCCCCCCCTGCCCCCCCACCTGCCGCAGCCTCAGTCGGGAGCCCCCCGAGCACTGCCAGGGCCTGTCCTGCCTGGAGGGCTGCTTCTGCCCCCCGGGGAGGGTCCTGCACGGTGAGACCTGGTGACGGCGTGGGGCTGGCGTGGGGATGGTATGAGGCTGGCGTGGGGATGGCGTGGGGCTGGCGTGGGGATGGCGTGGGGCTGGCGTGGGGATGGTATGGGGCTGGCGTGGGGCTGGAGTGGGGCTGGAGTGGGGCCGGTGTGGGGGGCTGATATGGGGCTGGCATGGGGCTGACACCTCCTCCCCTCTCCGCTGGCAGATGGTGGCTGCATCGAGCCCGCCAAGTGCCCATGTTTCTGGGACGGCTTTGCCTTCCCGGCCGGTGCCACGGTGCAGCAGGGCTGCAAGAACTGGTGAGTCTCCCCGCCTGGTGCTGGCACAGCCATCCAGCACCTGCCAGCAGCCGGGCTACCGGGACGGTGACGCCAGGATGGTGGGGAGCACCCCAGGGCTGAGCCGTCCCCATTCCTACAGCACGTGCACAGCGGGTCGGTGGCATTGCCCGTCCTCGCCGGAGCCGTGCCCGTCCTCGCCGCATTGCGCCGAGTGGGAGTTTGCCTGCCGCGCCGATGGGCGTTGCGTGCCGGGCGCCTGGGTCTGTGACAACGAGGAGGACTGCGGGGATGGCTCGGATGAAGTCTGCGCCCCGCGCTGCGCCCCGCACCAGCACCGCTGCGCTGGCGGGCAGTGCCTGGCCTGGGGCGCCCGCTGCGACGGCGTGCCCGACTGCCCCGACGGCTCTGACGAGGACGGCTGCCCCCCCTCCACCTGCACCCCCCCCGAGTTTGGCTGCGCCAGCGGCCGCTGCCTCCCCCCGGGACGCGTCTGCGATGGAGAGCTGGACTGCGGCTTCGCCGACGACTCGGATGAAGCAGGCGAGTGGCCCCACGGCCCCCCCACAGCTGTGCCCAGGGGTGCTGGGGCGGCATTGTGGGGGTCCCGGGTCCCAGAGCAGTGGGGTGCAGGAGGGGGCTGCAAGCAGGCTGTGCCCCATATCAGCAAGGCCTGTGCCCCATGGTGGAGGTCACTGAGGCCCCTGACCCTGGGGGTCTATGCGCCACGGCGGGGGTCCCTGCGCCACGGTGGGGGTCCCTGACCGCTGCCACTGCAGGCTGCAGCCCGAGCTGCGAGGCGGGTGAGTTCCGCTGCGCGGTGGGTCGGTGCGTGCCATATCCTCACCGCTGCGACGGCCACGACGACTGCGGTGACTTCAGCGATGAACGCGGCTGCGTCTGCCCCCCTGGCCGCTTCCAGTGTCCCGATGCCCGGTGCCTGCCCCCATCCACCGTCTGCGATGGCCACCGCGACTGTGCCAATGGCACCGACGAGGCTTTCTGCCCAGGTGAGGGGCCACGGGGCTCAGCCCCCGCCGCCAGGACCCCCTGCCCGTGGCAGCATCGCCCCATGGGACTGTGTGTCCCCCCCCCAGACCGGGTGACCTGCGCCCCCGGGCAGCTGCCCTGCCCCAACGGCTCCTGCATTGGCGAGGCCACAGTCTGCGACGGCCACCATGACTGCCGGGATGGCTGGGACGAGAGCCCGGCGGGGTGTGCGGCGGCACTGGCCGCTGCCGTGCTCACCACCCCTGCCAACGCCTCGGCAGGTGAGGGGTGGCGATGCTGTGGGGCGGCCGGACTCCCCACGCGGCTCCCCGCTGCCCTGCCCCATAGCCCCGGTGCTGGCACGGGGGAGGTTTGCCGGGATCGCCGTGCTCTGCGCTGGGATGGGACCTGGTGGGGATGGGGGTGCGATGGGCACCGCTGGGCCGGGCACCCCACGGTGACCCGCGGCCCCCAGTGCCGGTGTGCGGCCCCTACGCCTTCGCCTGCGGGAGCGGGGAGTGCACGCCGCGGGGCTGGCTCTGCGACGGCGAAGCCGACTGCCGCGACGGCAGCGACGAGCTGGGCTGTGCCGGTGGCTGCGAGCCCGGACACTTCCCCTGCGCCCACGGCACCGACTGCGTCCCCTACGGCCACCTCTGCGATGGCGTCCCCCACTGCCACGACCGCTCTGATGAAAGCACCGACCGCTGTGGTGAGCTGTGGTCGGGGTCTCCCCCGGTGTCCCCCTCCCCAGTGACACCCAGCATGGTGGGATGCTCTTGGGGGGTCCCCCCGGTGTCCCTCTCCCCGGTGGCAGCCGGCATGGTGGGATGCTCTTGGGGGTCCCCCCACAGCGTCACGCCTGATGGTGCTCTGGCCCCGGCGCAGGCTCAACCGCCATCCCGCCGTGTCCGGGGCACTTTGCCTGCGACGATGGCCTGTGCCTCAACACATCGAGGGTCTGCGACGGTGCCACCGACTGTCCCCGGGGCGAGGATGAGCTGGCTTGTGGTGAGGGGCTCCCCAGCAAGGGAGGTGAGGGGTGGCGGGGGGCTGCAGCCTGACAGCGCCTGGGGGTTGCGGCTGGGAACGGCCACCCCACCATGGCCACCCCCTGTCCCCTCCCCAGAAAGCCACGTCCCCACCGGTGGGAGCAACCGGACGGGGGGACCCTGCGCCGAATACACCTGCGGCGAGGATGAGTGCGTCACCTTCCAGCAGGTATGGGGGCTGTGGGGGACCCCTGCCCCTCCCGGTGCCACCAGGGGGTTCCTACAGTGCTGCCTCGCCGCCTCCCCGGCTCAGCATCACACCGGTGCCGCAGGTGTGCGACGGGGTGCCGGACTGTGGGGCCGGGGGGGGACCACCCCAGGACGAGCAGGACTGTGGGGTCTGGGGGTCCTGGGGGCCCTGGGGCACCTGTACCCGTTCCTGCGGCCCCGGCTTGCAGCAGCGCACGCGGGGCTGCCATCAGCACCGACCCGGTGTGCTGCACCGGTGCCGTGGTCAGGCTGTGCAGGAGCAGCAGTGCTTCAGCATCGCCTGCCCTGGTGAGTGGGACTGCTGGCAGGGATGGGGGGGTCGGGGGGGGGGCTGTCACGGGGGTTTGGGGGGGGTCCCACCGCTGGCGATGCCCGAGGGGTCCAGGGGGACCCCATGGCTGGGGTGCCTGCGGGATTTGGGGGTTCCCATGGTTGGGACTGCCCAGGGCAGTTGGGGGTTCCTGGGGCTGGGGAGATTTTGGGGTCCCTATGGCTGAGGCTGCATGGGGGATTTGGGGGTTCCCATGGCCGGGGTGCCTGGGGAATTTGGGGGTTCCCATGGCTGGGGCTGCCCGGGGAATTTGGGGGTTCCCATGGCTGGGGCTGCCCAGCAGGTTTGGGGGTTCCCAAGGGGGTTCCCAATCCCCCCCCAGGGACACCCCAATACTCTCTTATAGCATCCTGATATGCCCCTAGATGACCCCAGTCCCCTTTGGGACACCCTAATACCCCCAGGGCACCCCAATACCCCCCCTCTAAGACCCCATTATCCCTCTCCAGGACCCCAGTATCTCTTCAGAGCATCCCAGTACTACCCTAGATCACCCCAATGGGCTGCCCAAGGGGTCTGGGGTGTTCCCGTGGCCGGGGCTGCCGGGGCAGGAGCGGGGCCCCCCCCGGACAGGTCAGGGCTGGCCGTGGCCCTGGGGTGCCAGGGGGTGCACGGGCAGGGGGGTGCGGGCAGGGGCTGCCCACCCTCACTCCTCTCCCTCCTGCCCGCAGTGGACGGCACCTGGAGCGAGTGGGCGACCTGGTCCAACTGCACGGGGGGCTGCGGTGGGGTGCGGCTGCGGCGGCGGGACTGCCGGCCCCCCCAGAACGGTGGCCGCCAGTGCGCCGAGCTGCCTGGCACATCCCCCGCCACCCTCGAAATGGGTGGGTGACGGTGGGGGGGGGCGCTCTGGGGGACCGGGGGGTCCCGGTGAGATGGGTGGCCTCCGGGGGGTGGCTGACCCCGCTCCTCCCGCCCCAGGCGCTTGCGAGCCAGGGGGCTGCCCCAATGCCTCTGCCTGCCCCGGGGGGCTGCGGCCCTGGTCCTGTGCCCCCTGCCCCGCGTCCTGCGCCGACCTCGCCGCTGGTGCTAAGTGCCGGCAGGACCGACCCTGCAGCCCAGGTGAGGTGGGGGACGACGACAATGGGGGGACCTGCAGAGACCCCGGGGGACCCTTCGCCTTGCAGTGGACAAGAGGCCAGCTGCAGCGCACCCACCCACACACTCACCCCCCCTGGCAGGGTGCTGGTGCACGGCGGGGCTGGTGCTGGATGCCAGCAGCAGCCGGTGTGTGCGCCCACGGGAGTGCCCCTGCCAGGTTGGAGGGCTGCGGTACCGGCCGGGGCAGCCGGTGAAGGTGAACTGCCGCCTCTGCACCTGCCTGGACGGGCAACTGCGGCGCTGCCGCCAAAACCCCGACTGCACCGGTGGGTCCTGGCACGTGGCGGCATCGCGACGGCAGAGAGGGACCGGCGGGACCCCCGCTGACCCGGTGCCCCCCGTTGCTGGCAGTGCACTGCGGCTGGTCAGCGTGGTCGGCGTGGGGCGAGTGCCCGGGTCCCTGCGGCTCCCAGAGCGTCCAGTGGTCTTTCCGCAGCCCCACCAACCCCAGCCGGCGCGGTGGCGGCCGGCACTGCCGCGGCATCTACCGCAAGGCCCGCAGGTGAGGTGGCAGGCGCCGGGGGTGGCAAGCGGGCGGGTGGGCTCCCCGCCGACCTCCCCTCTCCGCAGGTGCCAGACGGCGCCGTGCCGGCAGTGCCAGTACCAGGGCCGGCGGCGCATGCCAGGGGAACGCTGGCGCGGGGGGCCCTGCCACGTCTGCCAGTGCCTGCCCAGCCTGGCCGTCCGCTGTTCGCCCTACTGCTTCCACCGTGCTGCCGGCTGCCCCCAGGTGAGGGCTGGGGGTGCTGGTGCATCCCCGGGGGGGGATGACCCTCCCTGCCGGTGATGGTGACGGTGACGGTGACCTCACGCAGGGCCAGGTGCTGGTGGAGGGCCACGGGGACTCCTGCTGCTACTGCGCCCCAGCGGGTGAGTCGGGGGGAGCGGGTGCCGCAGCAGTGGGGGGGGGGGGGGGCGTCCCCACAGTGTGGGGGCTGCCCCAGAGCCAGCTGCATGGTGGCTGTCCCCACCGCAGGTGACAACGGGACAGCCACCCCCCCCACGCTGACGACAGAGCCCCCCTCCGCCACGCCGGCAGAGCCCCCCGGCAGCCCCCTCCTCACCTTCCCACTGCCTCCCCTCGGCGGTAAGCAAGACCCCCCCTCACCACAGGGCTGCCCTCTGCAGGCAGGGTGCGGGCAGCCGGGGACTGGGGGCTGTGTCCCCCCCCTACTCCACGTCCTCCATCCCGGCAGATCCCTGCTACCGCCCGCTGGGCATCGCCTCCCTGCCGGACAGCAGCTTTGCCGCCTCCTCGGAGCAGGCAGGGACCCCTGCCCATGCTGCCCGCCTCCACGGCGGTGACCCCGGGCAGGAGCTGCGGGGCTGGGCCCCCCCGGATGATGCCTACCCGGTGCTGCTCTCCGAGCCCCCCTTCCTGCAACTGGACCTGCTGGAGCCCACCAACATCACCGGTGGGTGCCCGTCCGGACCCCCGGGCATTGCCGGCGGCGGCGGTGTGGGTGGCGGTGCCGACACGTTGCTGCGCTGTCCCCTGGCAGGGGTGGTGGTGCAGGGAGCCGGCTCCTCCGACGCCTTCGTCACCGCTTTCCTGCTGCGGTTCAGCGCTGACGGCACCCGCTGGCACCGCTACCGCGAGGTCACCACCGACGGCCAGCCTGAGGCCAAGGTGCTGCCTGCGCCGGGGTGCGACCGCGACCGCGGGCGGGCATGGGGGGAGGCACGCGGCGAGCACCGGCTGCACGTGGAGCCATGGTTGCACGCACGGGGCCACGCACGTGGGTGCTCGTGTGCAGGCGTGCGCACCCCCCTGCCTGTCCCTGCCTGCACACCCCTGCCTGTGTCCCCCCTCCCTGTCCCCCCCCCTTCAGCTCTTCCAGGGTAACTGGGATGCCGGCACACCAGCGGTGCGGCTGCTGGGCCGCATGGTGCAGGCGCGGCACGTCCGCATCCTCCCCCAAGACTTCCACAACCGCATTGTCCTGCGCGCCGAGCTGCTGGGCTGCCCCCCAGGTATGGGAGGGGCGAGGGGGGACACGCCTTCATCCCCCACCATGGGACCCCTTCTCCTGCCCACCTCTGCCTTCTCCCCAAAGTGCCCCCTGCCCGGCTCGGGGCTGTGATGGTGCCAGTGATGCCGGTGCCGGTGCCAGTGACGATGCCAGTGGTGCCAGTGACTATGCTGGTGACGCCAAGCCAGCACCCCTGCGGCGTGGGGGAGTTCCGGTGTGGGAACGGGGGCTGCGTCCCCGGGGGTCCCCACGGTGCCCTGTGCAATGGCGTCGATGACTGCGGGGACCTCTCGGACGAGCTGCCCTGCGGTGAGCGGGGTCAGGGGCCTGGTGCCGCGGTGGGGGCAGCCAGCACCGCGGGGGGCCCGGGGCTGTGGCATGCTGCCCTTGACGATGACACTGCCCACCCCGTGCAGGGCTGGCCCCCCCGGTGACCACCCCAGTGCCCGGGCTGTGCCCGCCGTCCCACTTCACCTGCCCGGGCTCTGGCGGCTGCCTCCCAGCATCCCAGAGGTGCGACGGCATCTCCGGCTGCCCCGACGGTGCCGATGAGGCCGGCTGCGAGACCCCCGGCGCTGGCAGGTACCGGTGCTGGGACAGTGGTGGTCCCGCGGGAGCTGGGGGGGGTCGGGGTGGGCGACCCCTAATTGCCGCCTCTACTTCTTCCAGCCCCACGATGCCCATGGCAGCCGGCGTCCTGGTGCCGACCACCCAGCCGCCATCGGTGCCCCTGGCCACGGTGAGCCCTGGGGGGGCTGGGGGAGGGCAGTGAGGGGGTCTGGGGGACAGCAGTGGGTGATACCTGTCTGTCCCCATGCAGGTGTCCCCCGGGACGGGCACCCGGCTGACCCCCGAAGGTGCCAAGCCCACCCCCCCAGGTACCTGCCATGGGGCAGAGCAGGGTGGGGGGCAGGACCTGGTGGACCCTGGGGGTTACCTGGGGGGGCTGCAGGGCTGGGGGCGCTCTGGGCTGTGGGACCCCCCCAGCTGCACCCACCCTTGCAGCCGGCCCTGCCAGGGGACCGTCCTGCCCCCCACAGCCCGGTCCTGCCCCACACAGGGCAGCCAGGGGCCCAGCCCCCCCCCCAGCCCCCCACTGTGGCCGAGGTCCCCCCCAGAGCCAGAGCCACCAGCCCCGCGGTGCCGGGGGGCACGGAACCAGCACTGGCCAGCCTGGGGGGCTCTGGGCAGCCGGAGCTGAGTGGTGCCCCCCCCGCTGGGCTGCCAGGCCCCCCTGACACCCTGACACCCCCCGGCACCCTGCCAACGGGGACCAGCCCCTCCGGGGGGCCACCCTCCTCCGGACCCCCCCCGGTGTCCCCCCAGGTCACAGCACTGCCCTCCCTGGCTCTGACGGGGGTCCCCCCCCCAACCCCCCCAGGTGAGGGGGATCCCGGGGTTCGAGGACGGGCACAGCCCCCCCCCCCCCCCCAGCCGATGTGGTACCCTGGGGAGTGGGACGGGGACGTGGGCGTCCGTGGGGCAAAGTGTGGGGGGGGTGGCAGCACCCCAGCTTGCTGCCATGGGGCTGTGGGTGCTGTGGGTTCAGGGGTGCCGTGGGGCTGGGGGTGCCGTGGGGCTGGGGCTGCTGTAAGCTTAGGGGTGCTGTGGGGTGGGGGCAAGGGTGCTGTAGGGTGGGTGCTGTGGGTTTTGGGATGCTGTGGGCTGGGTGCCGTGGGGTGATGGGTGCCGTGAGCTGGGTGCCGTGAGTTTAGGGGTGCTGTGGGGCTGGGTGTGCCGTGCCCAGCCCCACACACGGAAGGGGCTATGCCCCCCGTGCCCCCCCCCCCCCCTTTGGTCCCCCAGGTCCCGCGCTGCCCCGGCTGCTCTGCCCACGGGGCCAGTTCACCTGCGGGGTGCTGGGCTGCCTGGATGCGGCCCTGGTCTGTGACGGGCGCCAGGACTGCCTGGACGGCTCGGATGAGGCGCGCTGCGGTGAGCTGACCCCCCCCCGCCACGGGACCCCCCCATGGCTGCGGGGACCCCCTCCCCGGGGAGGAGGGGAAGGCTGAGCCCCCCAAACCTGCCCACAGCGAGCAGGGGGGGGCTGTCGGCGGTGAACCCTGCTCCCTGCCCGCTCCGCAGGCGGCCCCCCTACCTCCGCCAGCCCTCCAGCCTGGCCCCCCCCCACCTGCCCCCCCAAGCAGTTCTCCTGCAGCAGCGGGGGCTGCCTGCCCCCCGAGAAACGCTGCAACCTGCACCCCGACTGCCCCGATGGCTCTGATGAGCATGACTGCGGTACATGGGGGGGGGGACGACAGACACAAGGACTGGGACCCCCCCATTCCGGGGTGTCCTGCTGCTGGCCAGCTCTGGGTGTCTGGCCACTTGTGCATTTGCCTGCCCTGCCCTGGGGAGCTGGGGGGCACCAGGGCTGGGGGGGGGCACTGGGGCTGGGGGGCACTGGATCTGGGGGGGCACTGGGGCTGGGGGGCACTGGGGCGGGGGAGTACTGGGGCTAGGGGGGCACTGGGGCTGGGGGGCATTGGGGCTGGGGTGTATTGGGGCTGGGGGGGCACCGGCGCTGGGGGAGGGCATTGGGGCTGGGGGAATCTGAGGTTGGGGTTCTGAGGCTGGGGGGTTCCAAGGCAGGGGTCATGAGGCTGGGGGGCCCTGAAGCTGGGGGGATCGAGGCTGGGGGTCTGAGCTGGGGGGCACCAAGGTTGGGAGGGCCCAAGGGTGGAGGCTGGATGAGCGTGGGGGGGGGTCCCCCAGGACAGCCCTCACCCCCCACCTCGCCCCCCCCCAGCCGACTGCATCCTGTCCCCCTGGGGCGGCTGGGGTCCCTGCAGCCGCTCCTGCGGGCTGGGGGTCACCCTGCGCCGGCGGGCACTGCTGCGGGGGGCCCTGCCTGGGGGGGGCTGCACCCGCCCCCGCCTCGACACCCGCGCCTGCTTTCTCCGCGCCTGCCCAGGTACCCGCTTCCACCGCGGGCCGGGACCCCCCCCAGGGGCCGGGACCCCCACCGTGCCCTGGCCGGCCGGGGGTCCCCGATGGTGGGGGGGCTTGGGGAACCCACGGTGGGGGGCGAGGGGGTGCCAGGGGGTCCTGTGGCTGAGCAATGGGGCAGCACGGGTGGGTGGGCAGGGGGTGCCCACCCCCTCTGCCTCCCCGCTGCCCCCCACCCTCTCCCCCCAGTGCCCGGCGGGTGGGCGGCCTGGGGGTCCTGGTCCCCCTGCGATGCCGAGTGCGGGGGGGGCGTGCGGAGCCGGACACGGAGCTGCAGCGATCCCCCCCCCAAGAATGGGGGGCAGCCCTGCCTCGGGGGCACCCTCCAGAGCCAGCCCTGCAACCTGCAGCCCTGTGGGGAGCCCCCAGGTATGGGGGGGGGGGATGGGGTGACCCCCGCCGGGGGGGGGAGAGCGTGCCGGGGTGCAGGGGCCTGGCACTGGGGTGACTGGGGGAGCACCCTGTCCCTGAGCATCCCTGTTTGCCCCCCTCCCTTCCAGCCTGCGACCCCCAGATGGTGTTTGTGGGGGCCGGGGGCTGTGAGGGGAGGCAGGTGCCCCCCTGCCCCCAGACCTGCGGGGACCTCAGCACCAACAGCACCTGCCCGAGCCCCTGCCAGGAGGGTGAGTGATGGGGCTGGGGGGGGCACAGGGAGCGGCTGGGGACATCACGGTGCCAGAACGGGGGGCTGGGGGTGGTGGGGGATGCCGGTGCCCAGCACGGTGGCGGCAGGTGCCGGTGGTGCCGGTGCTGAGGGCACACCATCGGGCAGGTTGCCGGTGCCCGCCGGGGCTGTACCTGCAGGACGGCGGCTGCGTCAATGCCAGCCAGTGCCGGTGCCACCTGCCCCAGGAGCACCGGCTGCCCGGTGAGGTCTTCCTGCGGGGCTGCCGCCGGTGGTGAGCGCCGACACCGCGAACCTGCGCCCCACCTGCACCCCGGTGCTGCCTGCAGGCCAGGCTCACCAGGACCCCCACCGGGGCCTGTGGGGGGTGTCCCTTGCCCGTCCCGTGGCTGAGCCCGGCGCCCGTCCCCAGCGTGTGCCGGGATGGGATGGTGACGTGCGAGGATGTGGCCTGCGCCGTGGACTGCGGCTGGTCTGCCTGGTCACCTTGGACCCGGTGTGATGGCGGCTGCGGCGCGGGGACGCAGGAGAGGTTCAGGTGCGGGGCTGGGGGGGCTCTGCCCCACGGCGATGGGGGTGGCGGTGCCCCGTGGATGGGCAGCCATGCGGCGCCTTCCCGCAGGTCACCCTCCAACCCCGCGGCAGCTGCCGGTGGAGCCCCCTGCGCCGGGGAGGCCCGGGAGGTGCGAGAGTGCCACGAGCCCTGCGGCACCGGTAGGCGCCCACCAAGCCCCACGGCGGCACCGGAGATGGTGGAGGCTGTGCCGGTGCCAGCCCAGGGACCCCCGAGCCCGGTGCCGCGGTGGCCCCTCAAGTGCCACGTGTTGGTCTGTCCCCGGCAGAGCCCGGCACCGGCTGGAGTGCCTGGACGCCCTGGTCCCAGTGCTCCGCTCCCTGTGGCTCCGGCGAGCAGAGGCGGCACCGGGCCTGCACCACCCCGGTGCACGGGGGCCCCGACTGTGCCGGCCCCCACGTCCAGACACGGGACTGCAACACCCAGCCCTGCCAAGGTGGGTGCCCCATGCTGGGCAGTGCCGGTGGTGGCCGATGCCCAGCCCCACTGCCAGGCAGCACCGGTAGCAGACAACACCGAGCCCCACTGCTCATTCTCCTTGCAGCGCGGTGCCCAGGGAACATGGTCTACCAGACGGTGGAGGAGTGCCAGCGCGGCGGGGGGCCCTGCCCGCGGCTCTGCCTGGACCAGGGCATGGGCGTGGAATGTGCCGCGCTCTGCCACAACGGCTGCGCCTGCCCGGCCGGGCTCCTGCTGCAGAACCAGAGCTGCGTGCCGCCTGGCCGCTGCCTCTGCTACCACCACGGCCGCCTCTACCAGCCTGGTGACACTGCCACGCTCGATGCCTGCAACAACTGGTGAGCATGCGGCCGCCGGGGTCCCCATCCGGGGTCCCCCCCACTGACCCCCTCTCTCATGCAGTACCTGCACGGCTGGGACGATGGTGTGTAGCACGGAGCCCTGCCCAGGTACCGGCCGGCAGCGGTGGCACCGGGGTTGGGTGGGGGTCCCGGCATGGCTGTGGTGCCGGGGGGCACACAGTGTGGGGGTGGGGGGACAGGGTGGCACGGGGCAGCACGGGGTGGGGGGTCCCTGGAAGGCAATGCTGCCTTGGCACAGTGCTGTGCCGTGCAGTGCCACGCTGTGCCATGTGGCACAGCATAATGCAATGTGCTGCCCTGGAGAGCGTGGTGCCGTGCGGTGCCATGCAGTGCGGCACAGCACGGTGCCATGTGCTGTGGTGCCATGTGGTGTGGTGTGGGTGATGCGGTGGGGCTGAGCAGATCCCCCTGGGGCCTTTTTCCCAAGGGCTGTGGGTGTCGGGGCTGGCGTCGGCACCGGTGCAGCGCCGGCTAATGCCCCCGCTGCCGGTGAGGCTGAGGCCGCCCCTGCACCAGCCCCCGCACGGCTCCATGTGAGCCGGCGGCGCCCCGTGCCATCCCGCTCTCCCTCCTGTGCCCGCAGAGGTGCTGTGGGGCACGTGGTCACCGTGGGGCCCCTGCAGCGTTTCCTGCGGCGGCGGTGAACGGCTGCGCCGGCGGCAGTGCCACCAGCCGGCGTGCCCGGGGCTGGGCCTGCAGAGCCAGATCTGCAACACCCAGGTGTGCCGGGGTGAGTACCGGCCCCCAGCCCTGCCCCCCAGCCCCGGCGCTGAGCCCCGGTGCTGAGCCCCGGTGCTGGCGCAGAGGCGGGCTGCCCGGCGGGGCGGCTGTACCGCGAGTGCCAGCGGGACGAGGGCTGCCCCTATAGCTGCGCCCACCTGGCCGGCCGGGTGGGCTGCTTCTGGGGGGGCTGCCAGGAGGGCTGCCACTGCCCCCCTGGCACCTACCTGCACCACGGCACCTGCCTCTTGGTGAGTCCCCGGCACCCCACGGTGCGCTCCCCTGCCCCGGACCCCTCTCCGAGGGGTGACCCCTGGGTGCTGCCTTCTCCTGCACTGGGAGTGGGGGGGGGGGGCTGGTGCCTGCTCACAGGGTGGCCCCAAAGCTGGGGGGGTCCCAGGGTGGTGGGGGCTCCCCGAGGCAGTGGGTGCTCCTTGGGGTGGTGGGTGCTAGCTGGGACAAGGGGTGCTCCTTGGGATGCTGGGGGATCCCAGGTCCATGGGTACTCTCTGGGGTGGTGGGGGCTCCCCGGGACACTGGGGGCTCCCCGGGGCCACGGGTGCCCCCCAGAGCCGTGGGTTCGAGGCCAGGTGCGGTGCAGGAGTGCCCCTGCGTGCTGACGGCAGAGCTCCTGCGGGAGCTGCAGAACGGCTCTGCCACCCCCCCGGACCCCCCCGGCCCGGGCACCCCTGGGTTCCCCTTCCTCGTGCCGGGCCAGGAGCTGCCCCCGGGCAGCACCATCCATACCACCTGCACCAACTGGTAAGTGCCCAGCACCCGCTGCCCTTCCCCAACCACCATGTGCCCCACTGCCCTTCCCCACAGCCTGGCACCGCACTGACCTTCCCCATCACCCTTCCACATCACCCAGCAACCTGCTACCCTTCCCCACCACCCAGCACCCCACCACCCTTCCCCACCACCCTGCTGCCCTTCCCCAGCACCCCCACTTCCCTTCCCCACCGCCCTACTCCCCTTCCCCATCACCCCTCCCCATCACCCAGCACCCTGCTGCCCTTCCCCATCGCCCAGCACCCCACCGTCCTTCCCCACCACCCCACTGCCCTTCCCCATCACCCTGCCACCCTTCCCCATCACCCATCACCCTGCTGCCCTTCCCCATCACCCCGCCACCCTTGCCCACCACCCCACTGCCCTTCCCTATCACCCAGCACCCTGCTGCCCTTCCCCACCACCCAGCACCCCACCACCCTTCCCCACCACCCTGCTGCCCTTCCCCATCATGCCTCCCCATCACCCAGCACCCCACTGCCCTTCCCCATCACCCCCACTTCCCTTCCCCACCACCCCACTGCCCTTCCCCATCAGCCAGCACCCCACTGCCCTTCCCCACCACCCCACCGCCCCCTTCCCCATCGTCCATCACCCAGCCCCTGCCCCATGGCTCCTGCCTGATGGCTGCCCCCCCTGCCCAGCACCTGCCTGCACGGCCGGCTGCACTGCTCGGAGCCAGGATGCCGACGGGACGGGGGGTTCGAGCCCTGGGGTCCCTGGAGCCCCTGCTCTCCCAGCTGTGGGGGGCTGGGACTGATGACCCGCCGGCGGGGCTGCACCAGTCCCCCGCCCGCCAACGGTGGCCGGGACTGTGCCGGCCCCCGCACCGACAGCAAGTACTGCCAGAGCCCTGACTGCCCCGGTGGGTCCCGGCCCCTCTGCCGTGGGTCCCGGTCACAGCCCCAGTGCCAGTCCCTGGGTCATGGCCCATTCCCATCCCCTCTGCCGTGGGTCACAGCCCTGTCCCCATGTCATGCCGTGGGTCCCAGCCCCATCCCTGTCCCCTTTGCCATGGGTCCAAGCCCCATCTCCATGTCATGCCATGGGTCACAGCTCCATTCCTTCTGCCCTGCTGTGGGTCACCCCCATCCCTGTCCCCTCTGCCCTGCCATGGGTCACAGCCCCCTCCCCATCTCCATCCCCTCTGCCCCATGGGGCCGTGGGTCCCACCACCCCACCCTAGTGGGCCAGATCCTGCCCAGGGGCCGGGGGGTTTAGGGATGTCATGGCATTTGCTTTCGCCCCCCCCAGCAACGACCGTCCCCACGCCGGAGCCTGGCCCCACCACCCCAGGTGAGGGGGGATGCTGCCTCGGGACCCCTGACCCTGGTGGGGGGCTTGGGGATGGGGGGGGTCTCACGCCCCTGGCTGACCCCGCTGATGGGGAGCCTTCGTCCCGGGCCAGGCGCTGAAGAAGAGGAGGGCTTCGGCCCCTGGTCCCCCTGGACCCCCTGCTCCAAGACCTGCACCCACCCGGAGGCTCCGGCCACCAAGAGCCGCAGCCGCTCCTGCAGCCGGGCTGGGGGCTGCGGTGGGGAGAGCGTCCAGCAGCGGGCCTGCAACCTGCCCCACTGCGCAGGTGGGCTATGGGGGGGGGACCTGTCCCACTGTGCAGGTGGGTTGGGAGGGTCTCTCTGCCCCACTGCTCATGCAGGGGACTGGGGGGGGGGGGGGGGGTCCCTCTGTCCCCCCTCCCCAAGGCTCTGGGGGCTGCCAGGCGCGGGGGTGCAGGTGCTGGTGGTGCCAGCTCTGGTGTCCCCACAGCCACCCCCCCATGCCCGGGGGAGTCCTGTGCCGGCCAGGATTGCCGGTGGACGCCGTGGGGACCATGGGGTGGCTGCTCCCGCAGCTGTGGCGGGGGGCTGCAGCTCCGCCTGCGCGCCTACACCCCCCCCGGGCTGGGGGGCCGCTGGTGCCCCGACATCCTCAGCGCCAACGCCCAGCACCGCTTCTGCAACCTGCAGGCCTGCCAGGGTGGGGGGGGATTGCGGGGCAGTGGGGGGGAATGACTGAGGGGCTGACTGGGGGTCTTGGGCAGGGTTGGGGGGGCTGGCTGGGGGGGCTGGTTGGGGAGTTGGGGGGTCAGGAGGGCTGGGAGGCAGTGGGGGGTCTGGGGGGCCGGTTAAGGGGGTCTGGGGGGGTTGGTTGGGGGGGCTGGGAGGTGGCAAGGGGGGAGCTGGGGGGCTGGCCGCGGGGGGGGACTGAGTAGCACCCTCATTTGACACCCTCTCGCCGCACGGCAGTGGACGGTGCTTGGTCAGCCTGGAGTCCCTGGTCGCGGTGTGACCGGACATGCGGGGGGGGTCGCTCCATCCGCAGCCGTTCCTGCACCCGGCCCCCCCCAAAAAATGGGGGGCGACCCTGCCCCGGCGAGCGGCACCACCTGCGCCTCTGCAACCCCCAGCCCTGCGGTACAGCACGGGGCAGGGAGGGTTTGGGGTGGTTGCGGGGGGCAGGGGGGTCACCGCAAGGCTCACTGAGGGGGGGTCTGATGGTGCTGTCTGCCAGGGGAGGGCTGCCCACCCGGCATGGCGTTGGTGGCCTGTGCGAACCGCTGCCCACAGCACTGCCGAGACCTGCAGGAGGGCCTGGTCTGCGGGCAGGAGGAGCGATGCCAGCCCGGCTGCCGCTGCCCAAACGGTGAGTCCTGCTTGTCCTTGTCCCCCCCCGCTATGTGTGTCCCCCCAAGGGGAGCCCACCCTGGGGGGGGGCAGAGCTCAGGTCCCCCCACACTGGTCAAGGCTGGGGGTGCCCGTGTGGTCTGCAGGGGCACATGCGTGTGCCCCATCCCCGAGTGTCCATCGTCTGTGTGTCCCCCGCCTCGCCTCATCTCCACAGGCACCCTGGAGCAGGACGGGGGCTGCGTGCCCCCCAGCCACTGCGAGTGCACAGACGCGGCGGGGCACAGCTGGGTGCCGGGGACCCACCGCCGCGACGGCTGTGAGAGCTGCAGCTGCGCCGGGGGCCGCCTGCGCTGCACCCGCCGGGGGTGCCCCCCGACCCCCTGTGGCTGGAGCCGCTGGAGCCGCTGGGCACCCTGCAGCGTCACCTGCGGGGACGGGCGGCAGACCCGCTTCAGGTGACACGGCATCCCGGGGGACACGGCACCCGGGGGGGACACATGGCACCCAGGGGACACGGCACCCGGGGACGAGCTGTGGGGCAGGATCCGCTGTGACCCCCATGGGTGCTAGCCGGGACCCAGCTCCCGCAGCCCCCACAATGCGGTGGGTAACCCCCGTGTCTGTCCCCCCACCCAGGACCCCCACCCCGGACTCAGGAGACAGCGAGTGCGGTGGGGTGGAGGAGCAGAGCCGGGGCTGCACGCCGGCGCCCTGCCCACCCCTCTGCCTGCAGGGTGGCAGCGAGAGGCGCCTGGGGGAGAGCTGGCCGCAGGGCGAGTGCCGGCGATGGTCAGTGCCGGGGGGGGGCTGAGGGGGCCGGGGGCCGAGCTGCACCCCCAAACCCACCCGACCTCTGTCCCCTCCCCACAGCACCTGCACCCCCGAGGGCATCCAGTGCCAGGACATCCCCTGTGCCGGTGAGTGCCCCCCACCTGCCTGCGTCCCCCCACCACGGTGCCTGCCCTGTGCCGGGTCCCGCAGCCAGGCCCCGGTGAGGGGATGGGGCCATGGGCATTACCGGCATCCCCGGTGGGTGCCGGGACCGCGCGACCTCCCCTGAAGCTTGAGAGGCCGACGTAAAGCCCCCAGGACCCCCAAATGGGGATGGAGGGGACCCTGGGCACCGTGGCGGCAGCGGCTTCATGCCATAACGTGCCGTGCCCCCGGCCAGATTCGGGGGTCTGCGCGTGGGGTGCCTGGAGCCCCTGTTCCCGCTCCTGCGGCACTGGCTTGGCCACCCGGGAGGCTGCCTGCCCCTGCCCGACCCCTGGCCCTGCCTGCAACCACAGCCACGACCACGGCACACGCCGGGAGGTGGAAGCGTGTTACCTGCGCCCCTGCCCAGGTAGGGTGCCGGGGCAGCCAGGGTCAGGGGTCTCGGCAGGGTCCCTGCCCGCCATCACCCCATCTCCTGCCTGCCTGCAGCTGCCTGCCCCTGGAGCCCCTGGAGCCCCTGGACCCCCTGCTCCTGCCAGGCTCCGTGGCAGCACCGGCACCGGCACCGGCTGGGCCCCGCGGGCTGCGTGGGGCTGGACGGGCAGAGCCGTGCCTGCAACATCTCGGGGTGCTCGGGTGAGCAACGGGGCTGCCCGCAACCCCTGCCTGCACCCTGCTGCCTGCACTCTGCTGCCTGCACCCTGCCCATCCCTGAGCCGGACCGGGGTGCCCCTGCCCTTCCCGGCTCCCTGCCTGCACCCTGCCCATCCTGCGCGCTCTATTTGGGGTGTCCTCGCCCATCCTGAGCGCTCCCTGCCCTCTCCCTGCCCATCCTGTGAGCTTCCTGCCTGCTCCTGCCCATCCCACGCCTGCCTGCCCATCCCGGGTGGCCCTGCCGGTCCCCACGGGGGTCTCCCTGCCTGTCCTGTGTGCTGCCTGCCTGCCCCTGCCCGTCCCAGGCACTGCCCGTGGGGGGGGGCTCCTTCCTGACCCCTCTCCCCGCCTCCGCAGAGGCCAGCTGTGCCCCCCCCTTCCAGTACCAGCCCTGTGGCCCCCCCTGCGCCCAGTTCTGCTCCAGCCTGCGGCACCCCGACCTCTGCCTGCAGCCGCCCCCCTGCCTGCCCGGCTGTGCCTGCCCGCAGGCAAGAGTGGGCAGGGGTGGGCAGGGGGCTACAGCACAAGAGAAGGGGGTCTGGAGGTGGGAGGGGTCCCTGGGGATGGGGTGGGATGGGGATGGGATGGAATGTGAATGGGGATGGGGTGGGATGGGATGGGATGGGATGGGATGGGGTGGGGGACAACCCCACCAGGGTCAGGGGCCATGGCAAGAGCCGGGTGCCGATGTCCAGCTGCCACTGAAAGGGCAGGAGGGGTGGGGGGCTGTGGGGAGGGGGTCTGGCACCCCCACGCCCCACCTCCACGGCCCCCTGTACCCGGCAGGGGCTGCTGGAGCAGGCTGGGGGCTGCGTGCCGGCCACGCAGTGCCGCTGCCTGCACCCCGGTGGGCAGGGCGGCCCTCCAACCCTGGCTGCCGGTGACACCGTCCTCCTGGGCTGCAAGGAGTGGTGAGCGGGGCTGGGGGGCAGCCCCACACATGGGGGGGCCAGGGGTGGGGGGGTCAGCGCCGGGGCGGTGGGTGCTCAGCCGCTGTCCTCCTCCCAGCGTGTGCGAGAACGGGACCCTGTGGTGCAGCAGTGAGGGCTGCCAGGGTAAGTGCGGACCCCCCCAGCACCCCAGAGCCCCCCGCCCTCAGTGGCACCTCCCCAGCTTGGCCCCAGACCCCCCCCCCAGCCCGTTCCCTCCGCTTGGGGACCCCCTGCATCTCCTGCAGCAGCTCTGCCCGCTGCCTGTCCCACACTGGTGGGGGCTGCCCCCTCCCCATCCCCCTGGCCAGGGGGTCCCCAGCAGGTCCATGTCCCCCCAGGGCTGCTGCCGCTGAGCCCCTGGTCGGAGTGGACGCCCTGCGGCCCCTGCCTGCCCCTGCCCATGCTCGGCCCCGGCACCCTTGCCCAGCTGCTGGCCCAGCCGGGGCGGTGGCAGCCAGCGGAGGGGACACCGGCGGGGGTCTCGTCCCTGGCTGCGGTGCAGCATCGCTACCGAACCTGCCTGGACCCCCAGACCGGGCTGCCCTGGGCTGGCAGCAGGGCTGCCTGCTCGGCCGAGCTACGGCAGGAGAGGCTCTGCCCAGACCCCCAAATCTGCCAAGGTACTGGGGGGGGCTGTGGGGTGCCGGGGATGCTGTGCCATGCCAGAGGTGTCCCCGCGGGGCAGGTGACGGTCGTGTCCTGCAGACCTGTGCCTCTGGAGCCCCTGGGGTCCCTGGGGGCCCTGCCAGGACCCCTGCAGCGGGGGTTACCGCCTGCGCCAGCGCCAGCCGCAGCACCCGGCCGCCGGCCAGCACTGCCACAGCGCCCACTCTCAGACAGAGAGCTGCAACACTGCCGTCTGCCCAGGTAACCCCCCCCGCCCCGGCACCCCGGGGACCCCCGTGCACCTCTGTGCCCCCGCTGCACCCTGAGGCCCGGCATCGCGCCCAGGGGAGGCGTGTGAGGAGCGTGGACGAACCTTCACCGCGTCCTGCGCCAACGGCTGCCCCCGCGCCTGTGCCGACCTCTGGCCCCACGTCGAGTGTCTGCAGGGACCCTGCAAGCCGGGTACGTGCCCCCCTGCCCCTGCCCATCCCCCTGAGCTGCCTGCAGCCCCCTGCCCCATAGCACGGCCCCCACCCCATAGCAGAGCCCCCTGCGCCACAGCACCCATGACAGCGGTGACATCCCCCTGCCCCACGGCACCAGCTGCACCATGGCACACCGGTGCACCCACACCCTGCTCCGTGCATCCTCGCAGCAGAGCCCTCCCCAGCCCACTGGGGGCTCAGGACCACCCACAGCACCTGTGGGTGCAAGCCTGCTCTTCTCTGCCCCCGCAGGGTGCCAGTGCCCCCCAGGGAAGCTGCTGCAGGACGGGGCATGCGTGCCCATCACCGAATGCCGCTGCGGGCTGCCTGCTGCCAACAGCAGCTGGGAGCTCTGGCCAGGGCAGGTGGCCGAGCTGGAATGCCACAACTGGTGGGTGCCATGGCGGGGGACGTGGCGACAGGACGGGCACTGCTGTGCCGCGTGGCAGAGCCCCTGGGTGGGATGCTGATGCCGCTGCCGCTCCTGGTGCAGCACTTGTCAGAACGGGACCTTCGCCTGCCCGGCTGCGGCGTGTCCCTCCTACGGGCCCTGGTCCCCGTGGGAGCCCTGCTCCCGCAGCTGCGGTGGTGGCAACACCTCCCGGCACCGCAGCTGCCAGGAGAGCACCAGGGGGGTGCCCTGTGGTGCCACCGGCACAGAGGAGATGGCCAAATGCAACATGCAGCCCTGCCCTGGTGAGTGCTGCCATGGTGGGCCGGGTCGTGGAATGGCAGGCAGAATGGTGGATTAGTGGGACGGTGGGACAATGGGATGGTGAGATGGTGGGACGGTGGAATGGTGGGATGGTGGGTTAGTGGGACAGTGGGATGGTGGGTTGGTGGGACAGTGGGATGGTGGGACAGTGAGATGGTGGGTTGGTGGGATGGTGAGATGGTGGGACAGTGGAATAGTGGGACGGTGGGATGGTGAGATGGTGGGATGGTGGGTTGGTGGGACAGTGAGATGGTGGGACGGTGAGATGGTGGGATGGTGGGACAGTGAGATGGTGGGTTGGTGGGATGGTGAGATGGTGGGACGTTGGAATAGTGGGACAGTGAGATGGTGGGATGGTGAGATGGTGGGATGGTGGGTTGGTGGGACAGTGAGATGGTGGGACAGTGACATGGTGGGACTGTGGGACGGTGAGATGGTGGGATGGTGAAATGGTGGGATGGTGGGTTGGTGGGACAGTGAGATGGTGGGACAGTGACATGGTGGGACTGTGGGACGGTGAGATGGTGGGATGGTGAAATGGTGGGATGGTGGGTTGGTGGGACGGTGGGTTGGTGAGATGGTGGGACGGTGGGTTGGTGGGATGGTAAGCCCATGCTCCCCCCACAGCCGGCTGCCAGCTGAGCCCCTGGTCCCCATGGAGCCCCTGCAGCGCCAGCTGTGGCGGCGGCACCTCCGAGCGGCACCGTGAGCTGCTGCCGGGGCTGGGGGGCCAGGAGGAGCCGTGCCCCCTCCTGCCGCTGCTGCTGCAGCGCATCTGCAACGCCCACAACTGCTCGCTGGGTATGGGGGGCCCAGCCAGGCTGGGGGGGGTGGGGGGGTGGCCTTTGGGGTGCCAGGGAGCTGCTGCTTTGCCCGCTGAGCCACGGGATGGCAGCGGGTGCTTGACCGGGGCCGGGGGGCTCAGTGCCGCAGCTGCCCCCTCCTCACCCCACAGAGTGCCCTGGCGGGCAAGTGTACGGGGACTGTGCCAACGCCTGCCCCCGCACCTGCGCCCACCTCCGCCCGGGGACGCGGTGCCTGCCGGAGAGCTGCCAGCCCGGCTGCGCCTGCCCGCCCGGCCAGGTACGACTGTGCCCCCCGAGCCCTCCCTGCAGCCCCCAGGGACCCCGCTGCCACCCCAGGGACCCGACTGGTTGGGGTCAGGCAAGCGGGGATGGAGGGGCACCCTGGTCACCACTGGGTGCCCCCCAGGTGCTGCAGGATGGCGCCTGTGTCCCCCCCGAGCTGTGCCGCTGCCGGCTGCCCCCCACCTTGCCAGGGGCCCACAACCTCTCGCAGCAGCAGGAGCACGCGCCGGGCAGCCGCATCCAGCTCCGCTGCAACAGCTGGTGGGTGCCGCGGTCCCCGGCATCGCCTCAGGCTGGGTCACCCCATGCGGGTGGCCGAGCTGGTGGGCTGGGAGGGCACTGATCCCCCCCCACCTCTGTCCCCAGCATCTGCATCCGCGGTGCCTTCAACTGCTCCCAGGAGGACTGTAACGGTGAGAGACCCCCGTCCCCATCCCTGTCCCCATCCCTGCACCATACCACAGTCCCCGTGCTGCAGCTGCTGTGTCTCACCCCCCCCCCCGCAGTGGACTGCCTGTGGTCCCCGTGGTCACCCTGGTCCCCCTGCTCGGTGACATGCGGAACGGGTGAGCGGCTCTCCCACCGGCACCCGCTCCGGCAGCGCCTCTACGAGGGAGCAGAGTGCCTGGGGCCCCCCACGCGCCGGACGCCCTGCAGCCTCCCCGACTGCCGTGAGTCCCCCCCGCAGTCCCTCGGCCCCGGGAGGTGGCGAGAGAAGGGACAGAGCTGGGTGCCAGCCCCAGGCTGAGGCAGTGATCCCTGTATCCTGTACCATGCCGGTGCCGGTGCCGGTGCCAGTGCCGGTGCCATGCCCTATGCCACATGCAGCCTGTCCGATGGGCGAGCGCTGGCAGGGCCCCGATGCGCCGGACGGCTGCGAGCGAAGCTGCCAGGACATCCTCGGCGAGCCGCCACGCAACTGCAGCGGGCCTCCGGCCCCCGGTTGCGCCTGCCAGCCTGGCCACTACCGCAACAGCACCAGCCACTGCGTCCCGGCCGCCCTCTGCGAGTGCCGGCACCAGGGGCAGCTCCACGAGGTGAGCGGTGCCAGGGGTGACGACCCTCGTGTTGGGGGTGCCCCGTTGCACCCCCCTGGCCGGACTGAGCCCTGTGTCCCCCCCCTCCTCGGCCAGGCTGGCAGCGAGTGGCAGGAGGAGTGCGAGACGTGCCGCTGCGTCAACGGGCAGGCTGCCTGCACCGCCGGCTGCCCCCCCCTCACCTGCCCCGAGGTGTGGGGTGCTGGTGGGGATGGGGGGGCATGTGAGGGGAGGGGGCGCATGTAGGGAGGGGGCACTCGTGGGCAGGGGATGCCCATGGGCAGGGGGCACGCGTGGGCAGGGGTCTGAGGCTGCCGTCTCGGCAGGGCGCGGTGAAGGTGCGGGAGCCGGGCGGCTGCTGCCCCGTCTGCCGGGAGGAATGGCCGGGTAAGGTCCTTGCACCCCATGGCGGGACTGGGTGCCCACCGGCATCCCGTGGTGTTGCCCCACACGCTGCCGGAGTGGGGGGGGGGGGCATCGGGGTGTCATGGGGGGCACAGGCAGCACCGCCGTCATGCCCCTTCCTCACAGAGGAGCCGCCCTCCACGTGCTTGCGCTTCACCGAACTGCGCACCATCGCCAAGGGGCCCTGCGCCCTGCCCGACGTCGAGGTCAGCTACTGTGCCGGGCGCTGCCGCTCCCGCACCACCGTCACTGCCGAGGTCAGCCGGCGCCGGGGGAGGCAGGAGCGGGGTGGTGGTGGGGGGTCTCCCCGGTTTTGCCCCCACCACAACCGCGCGTCTCTCGGGCAGGAGCCGTACCTGCAGAGCCTCTGCGAGTGCTGCAGCTACCGCCTGGACCCCGCCAGCCCCATCCGCATCCTGCACCTGCCCTGTCCCGGTGGCCACACCGAGCCCGTGGTGCTGCCCGTCATCCGCAGCTGCCAGTGCAGCAGCTGCCAGGGTAAGCGGGGTGGGGGGCAGGCAGCGCCCCCCCCGGGTGCAGCACCCTGAGCCCTTCACGCGCTGGGGATGCAGCATCCCGAGCCCGTGGTGTTGCCAATGCAGCAGGTGCCAGGGCGAGCAGGTGGGGGGTCAGGGTGGGGGACAGCACCCCGGGGGGGGGTGCAGCACCCTTCACCCCCTTCACCCCCTCTCATGCAGGTGGGGATTTCTCCCGGCGCTGAGAACCCACACACACAGCTGGATGCTTCCCCCCCCCCATCACCGGCAGCAGCGGTGGCACCCCCGGGATGCTTGGGTGCTCCGGGCCCGCAATAAACCTGCGGGAGCAGCCCCCTGTCTCTGGCACTGGGCGGTGGGGGGGGGGGCACTGGGAGGGATTGGGAAGGGCCCAAGGAGGGACTGGGGAGACTGGTGGGACACTGGAGGGGGGACTGGGGAGGACCTGGGAGAGCTCGAGAGGGACCAGGGAGACACGGGGGGGACACTGGGAGGGATGGGGAAGGGCTTGGGGGGGACCTGGGGAGAGCTTGGGGGGATCGGGGGGACGGAGGGGGACACTGGGAGGGACCAGGAGGGGCTCAGGGGGAACTGGGGGGGCTGACTGGCAGGCAGAGGGCTGTCACTGTCACAGGAGGGTTTTGGGTGAGATGTAGGTGCAACCGCTGCTCTCCTGGGAGGGCGGGTGAGTGGGCGGCAGCACCGCAGTGAGCCGAGCCCCGGGACGGGCAACACGCCGGCCACGTTCACCCGCTGGCGCTGCACGGGCAGAGGGAGGCCAGTGAGGCCCAGGGCAAGGGGTGGGAGATTTTGGTGTTCGAAAGGAGAAGGGTCATTGGTCTGGCGGGGGTCCAATGGCCGGGAGGGACAAGCTGTGCCACCCATCACAGCCCCGCTGCCGGCAGGGCTGGGTGCTGCCGGTGCCATGGGTGCCGTGGGGTGCTGGTTGGTGCTGCAGGTGCCAGTGCTGCCTGAGGACGGGGCCACTGGCCACCGAGGGGTGGGCAGAGCTGGCGGTGGGGCTGACGGAGCTTTACTGGTGTGTACTGAGCAATGACCACCGTACCAGGCACAGCCACAACAACGCCCCACTGGTCCAGCATCATCGTGCATCGATCGCGCTGACTCCTGGGGGCAGGAGAGTCGGGGAGCTGGAGGAGGGGGGAAGGGGCCGCCCCACTGGGAGCCAGGACCGGGATGATGGGTTTCTGAGCTGTGCCATGGAGGGCAGAGACGCCGTGGGCACCTGGCTGAGCCGGGGGAGAGGGACAGTCAGATGGACAGAGCCCAGCAACGGCCACAAACCCGCAGGATTTGGGTCAAAAAAGGCTGAGCTGAGGCTGAGCTGCCCTCGTGCTTCCAGGCGGCTGGATACAGGGATGGAGGGATGGGACGCAGCAATGGGATGGGATGGAGGGATGGGATGCTGGGGTGCAGGGATGGGATGGAGGGATGGGATGCAGCAATGAGATGGAGGGATCGGATGCAGGGATAGGATGGAGTGATGGGATGCAGGGATGGGATGGAGAGATGGGATGCAGCAATGGGATGGAGGGCTGGGATGGAGGGATGGGATGCAGGGATGGGGTGGAGGGATGGGATGGAGGGATGGAATGCAGCAATGGGATGGAGGGATGGGATGGAGGGATGGAATGGAGGGATGGGATGCAAGGATGGGATGCAGGGAAGGAATGGAATGCAGGATGGGCTGATTTATGCACAGGCTGGTTCATGTCGAGCTCTCACCCAGGCGGGCACTGTTCGCAGCTGCTGAAGGCATTGAATATGGGAAATAAAGCTCCCATCTCAGGAGAAAGTAACTCTGGAATATCAGTTTTAATAAGCAAAAAAATACAAGCTGGTTTTCCATTGGAAAGAAGAAATTAATTACTCCAACTAAGGCAGCATCTTTAAAATGGGCTAAGGTGGGCTTGGAAGTGATGGCGGCGGCTCCGGCATGTGGCTGCCGGTAGCAACGGGAACATGGTGCTGCCATCTTGTACCAAACCCACCGGAGCGGGGTGCAGAAAGTCGGGTGGTAAAAACCCTGTGTGGCTCCACAGCCGGCTGGCAGCTGCAGGGCAGGACCCAGGGGGAGATGATGCAGCCCCCAGGTGCAGAGGGGAAGGTGCTGCTGGCGGCAAGGGGGCCGGGGGGGGGTCACTGGCCCCGTGGCTTCACTGTTGGCACAGACCTGCCCGCTAATCCCGGGTCCTGCCCTGCTTCTTGCTCCTTCTGTATTTCTAATTGGAGAAGATTCATCTCGCAGTGAGCTGGGACCGTTTGGGGCTGAGCCTGGAGCAACTCGGGGTTTGGGGAGTCACAGTCTGGGGGGGGTTGAAGAGGCCATGGGGAGGACGGACTCATGTGGGAGCGGTGCGTGATGCGGGGACGCAACCGAGGCCACTCGGACCGACCGTGTTTGGGGGAGCCGAGACCTGCAGGAGGGAGCCGGTGTCCCGGAGAGCCTCGAGGCCATAGGGACAAGTGGGAAGGGGGTCGGTGTCAGGCAGGGGATGAGCCCCCCACCCCATGCCCTGGGCACCCCTGAAACACCAAGCCGGGCTTTGACTGACACAGCCACCAACTCCAGCTTTTTGGGGCAATAGAGTGAAACTCTGGGCACAAATGGTTGAAAAAAAATTAAAACAAGCTGACGGGAAGAGCAGCTGGCTGCCAGCAAGGTCTAGTGGACCCGGCACAGGTTGCACCTCTCGCCGAGACGAGCCCACATCCCTCTGGCTCCCTTGGAACGCTGCTTTGTCCCCAGCTGCCTGGCAGATCCTGGCCTCTCGCCCTCTCCCAACAAGAATGGGCTGGGAAAGGGGTTTTCTAGGGATGAGTAAGGGGATGCCGGCCCCGACCCAGGCACAGGGGCTGCCGCCAGTGAGCGGTGGCACACGCCGCACTGCCGTGGAGCTCACTGCTTGTTGTCAGCACCAAGAAGCTTTTTATTTACTAGTTGGGTGGAAAATAAAGCAGCATCTTCCCCTCTGTCCCATAAACTATTCTGACTGCAGTGTGATGTATTTATCATATTTCCTCTGCCCTGGCAGCCAGTCCTGTGCCTGCGGCTCTCCCACAGCAGCTGCTGGCACCATGGGACCCGGCACGGTGGGGAAGGGGTCCCGATGACCGACGAGCCTGATGCCGGCTGTTTGGGGCATCCCTAGGGAGCAGCCCAGGAGGATCCAACCCATGCCGGCAAGGATGCCTCTTGGGCAGCAGCCGGAGCCGGTGGCGGAGGGGGCTGCGGCCGCCACTCGCATCCGACTCATGCGTGGCTGCTCCAGTGGAGCTGGAGGTCAGTGCTCTGGGTGACCCCCCCCCCAGCCACCCCCGGCACGCCACGGGCCCCTCAGCAGCAGTTTTGGGGGGTGCTGGGCTGTGGAGGTGGCCGCAGGCTGGGGGTGTCGTGGGTGCGCTGGTGAGCCAGCATGATCCCCTCATCCCGAAACCGCTTCTCGCAGCCGCCACACTGGAAGGGCTTGGCCTCCGCTCGCCCCCCCGCCGGGGATGGACCCCCCACCTCCCACCAGTCGCCCTCCGGCACTGCCGGCAGGCCCCGGTGCACCCGCTGGTGGCTCTTCAGGTGCTGCTTCTGGCTGCAGGTCTTGCCGCACTCGCCGCATTTGTAGGGCTTCTCACCGGTGTGGACCCGCTGGTGGACGGTGAGGGTCTTCTTGTCCCTGAAGGCCTTGGGGCAGCAGGCACAGGCGAAGGGGCGCTCCCCAGTGTGGATGCGCTGGTGGCTGACCAGGTGGTGCTTCTGGCTGAAGCGGTGGCCGCAGTGGCTGCAGGCGAAGGGCTTCTCGCCGGTGTGCACCCGCCGGTGGCTCAGCAGGTGATGCTTCTGACCAAAGCGCTTGCCACAGTCGGCGCAGCCAAAGGGCTTCTCCCCGCCGTGCACCTTCTGGTGCGACGCCAGGATCTGCTTCAGCCGAAAGCGGCGGCCGCACTGCGGGCAGGAGAAGGGCCGCGCCGCCGTGTGCGTCTGCTGGTGCTTCTTCAGGTCCCGGCTCTTGCCGAAGCTCTTCCCGCACTCGGCGCAGGCATGGGGTCTCCTGGGGACCAGGGGGCCGCGGCGGGGCCGGGCCAGCAGCAGCTTGGACGGGATGCCCGGGACGGTGCTGGGGAGGTGGGGGTCTGGCTTCCTCGCGTGGGTCTTCTGGTGGCGTTTGAGGTCCCCCTTGGAGGGGAAGCCCTTCCCGCAGCAGGGGCAGCCGAAGGGACGCTCGCCCGTGTGGCTCCGCTCGTGGATGGCCAGCGCCGTCTGGCTCTTGAAGCTCTTGTCGCACTCGGGGCACGTCGGGGGGGTCTTCTCCAGCAGCCGGGGGGCCGAGAGGGGCTGGAGACGGGGGTGCCCCGCCGGGCCCCCCCTGCTCCCGCTCAGCCGGCGGCGGGCTGAGCCCCGCCGCCGGCTCCCGCCCCGCTCGGGCGTCCTCAGGAGGAGGGCGGTAGGTGCCCGCAGCCCCTCAGGACCCCCCCTGATCTCCCTCTGCATCCACACATCACCAGCTGCTGGGGAGGAGAGGCCGGGGTCGCTGCCAGGGAGGGGACGGGCATGTGGGACCCCTCCCCAGAGGGAATGGCATGGGGACCCCACCAGCCCCCCACCCCTCCTAGTGCACAGAGAATCTGGGGCCAACAGGACAGTGCTGCTGGAACCCCCTGCCCCCCCTGCAGCCCCCCGGTACCTGCCTGGAACAGGGGTCCGGTGCCTCCACCGTGCCCTGGGAGGGGCTGGCATGCACGGCATCTCTTCTCGCTCCATCTTGCAGATGATCTCTGGCTTGACAGCGGGCCAGCCTGTTCGGGCAGAGAGAGAAGCACCCTCTTCCGTGCTGCCGGGACGGCGGCACCGGGCCCCCCCCACCAGACCGCAGCCCCAGCATCCTCTCTCCTGCCCCTGCCTGGCCACTTTTGGTCAGCCCTGAAGTGCTCAGGAAGATAGAGGAGATGACCTTTGTAGGGCCCTTCCAACTGAAAATACTCCATTCCATTCCATTCCATGTCTATTCCATGCCATGCCATTCCATGCCATTCCAGAGGCTGCCCGGCAGGCTAAAACCTGCCCTCAATCACAACTGCTGTGTCAGCGCTCAGGCAGCAACAGCGACAGCTGGATTTTCACTTTCAAGGGCTCCAGCTCAGTTAAAGAGGTAAATTCCGGCTCGACCCCAGCCTGGCAGCACCAGAGAGAGTCCTCACCCAGCGAGGCAACTGCCTGGTAGTTCTCCAGCATCACCTCCCGGTAAAGCCGCCGCTGCCAGCCTGCCAGCTCTGCCCACTCCTCGGGGGAGAAGTAGACAGCCACATCCTCGAACGTCACTGGCATCTGCAGCAAGAAGCAGGCGCGGCTCAGCACACCCTGCCGCGTGTTTGCTAACCACCTCTGCCAAAATCCTGACGCTGCCAGGCAGGGGCCTGGCAGCACCGTGGGTTCCTGCATCCCAAGGGCAGCGCTGGGAGAGCTCGGAGCTTCCCATGCAAGGGAAGGGTGATGGCAGAGGGGTGGCGGGTGGCTCAGCCAGGCGGCACAGCAGGGTCACCGCGGCATGGGGGGCTCGCTCAGCAGGTCCCTGGGCAGGGGGACACCCCACCGGCTGCACTGGGAGAGGGGCAGAGCTGGCAGGCTTACCAGCAGTGCTCATGCCAGATTAGGGACCCACGCCAGGGCAGCGGGGACTGCGCCCTGTCCCCCACCCCTGCCGTAAGCCAGAGTCCCTGCCGGGGCAGGGCACAGCACCGCGACACGAGGCTTGGCCCGAGGCCTGGCAGCAGGCACGGTCCTGCCTGCTCCTGCCCGTGGTGCAGCTCAGCACCCTGCACCGCACCGGGTCTCAAAGCACTTCTCTCCCACACCGCCCCGCAGCAACCAGACCCCCAGCCCATCCAGTCCCACGGGCATTTTGCCGCTGCTGCACCACGGCACCAACCACGGAAATCCCAGCCCGTGGCGTACCCGAAGCTGGGGTGGATGAGGAACATGTGGGCTGCTGGGGCTGCAGCTCTGCACGACCTCAGCAAGGGCAGAACCGGGTGAGCAGACGGGTTTATTGCCAGTGCCGGGGCAGGCGCCGGCTGTGCCTGACCCCCACCTTGCCGGAGCAGCCTGGAGCCCGGCGTGCCGCTGGCTGTCGGCAGGCAGACGAAGGCACGCACAAATATTTATCCGGAAAGACGGAGGTGGGATGCTCTGGATTCCACAGGAGATGTCTGTCCCATGGGCAGCCGTGCCGGCGCAGCCAGGACAGATATTCCCTGCCAAGCACAATATTTTGATTAATAAATGGGGGGGGCAGAAGGTCCCTCGCTTGCTGGCAACTGCCTGCCCTTCTGCCCAAGGCCTGAATGACTCCTGGCAGAAACACCGACCCGGAGAGCGTCACCCACCACAAAGACAGGATTTTTGGCAGCTCCTGACAGCACCCGGATCACCCCCCGGTACCTAAGCAAGTGTGCAGGGGGGTCCCGGGGGGGTCTGACCGCCCGTCCCGGGGCGAGCCGAGCCCTGCCCAGCGCCGGTGTCGGCAGGGCCCGATCCGGGGATGGGGGGGACACGGGGAGCAGCGTGTCCGCCTTGGCACGGGGAAACCCTGGAGAGACACGAAAAGGCCGGGGGGGGTGTCAGCGGGCACCGCGGGGGGGGATAACGGGGCGGGGGGGGGACACAGGGAGCCGGGCAGGGGGGAGCACCGCGCACCGGGGTCCGGGGGGGGGGTCGGCAGGCGGAGGGGCGGGGGGGGGAGGGGCGGCCGGGGCCGGGGAGCCCCGCTGATACGGGGGGGGGAGAAGGCTGGGGGGGTTTGGGGGGTGGGCAGCGCCCATCCCCGTGCCGCGGGCCCGCCGCCCCCCGCCCCTACCTGCACCGGGGCCGCGCCGCCAGCCCGGCCGGGCCGCCGGCACGGACAAAGGCGGCCCCGGGAGCCGGCGGCTGCGTCAGCCCGGGAGGGAGGCGGGGGGGACCGCCGGTGCAGCACGGGAGGTGTAGTCCTGTCGGCCGGAGCGGCGCGGGGGGGACCGTGCTGCCTAGGACCCTGCGGCGGGGATGCGGGTGACCCCCCCATAGCCCCCCCGCGGGGATGCGGGTGCCCCCCATGTCCCCATCAGCGCGGATGCGGGTGACCCCCCCCAACAACAGTGGGGATGCGGGTGACCCCCCCCCGCGGGGATGCAGGTCACCCCCATGTCCCCATCAGCGGGGTTGAGGATGCAGTGCCCACCCAGCTGTGGGATGTGGGTGGCCCCCCCCCACTCCCACCCACAAGGATGGGGTGCCCCCCGACCCTCCCCAGCTGCGGGGCTGCAGCTGCCCCCATGCCCCCCCCAGCTGTGGCATGTGGATGCTCCTCCCCTCAAGCCCCCTGCTTCAGGGATGGGGGTGCCCCCCCCCAATGACCCCACGCACAGAGATGCAGATGCCTCCCATGTTCCCACGCACAGAGATGCGGGTGCCCCCCCATGTTCCCACCCACAGGGCTGTGGGTGCCCATTTCCCCCCGGGGAGGGCAGTGAGCGAGCGGCTGGGTGATGCTTTGCTGCCGGCCGGGGTTAAACCACGGCAGATAACCAATGGTGAACGGGCAGCAGAAGAGCAAAGGAGGGTCACCACGCCAGGTTCTGACGGCATCCCACACGGCTCTCGGGGACGCCACGGTGCTGGCGGCATCGCCGGCGATGCCAAACCAGCCGGGCGCCAGCTGAGCTTCAGCATCTCGCTCGATGCGGGAGAGCGGAGTCCTCATGTCCTGGAGGAAGCTTCCGTGACAGAAGCTCTTGACCCAAACTGGAGGTGATGGTGGGCTCTGGCCCGCAGCGTGGTGGGATCCTTCCCCGGCAGCTTGCAGGGGACGGTCCCCGAAGCTGGCCAAGCGCCGCCCCAGGGCTCCATGTCTGCCCAGGAGCAGAGTTGGTCCCCAAGACACCGATCCACACAGGACCTGCTTGCTCTCGTGTGCCAACCCGTACCGGCTGTGGTGAGCCTTGCCACGCTCCAGCGCCAAGGAGCAGGGCCAGGCTGATCTCCCTGGCCCCGTCAACCGGCTGATTTTAAGTCCCTGCCACCCCGGCAGCTGGCAGAGCCCCACTCGCTGCCTGTGCCGTCGGGAGAGGGTGACCATGCCCAGGACCCGCCTGGCCCTGGGGCCATTGCCAGGAGGATGCAGGGTGCCTGCCTGTGCCCCCATGCTGCCCCCGGGCAGCTCCGACACCCCCTGGCACCCCAAGTGGCATTAAACACCCGGGTGAAGGCAACTGCACGTCACAGCAGCTCCCCGGTGCCTGTGGTGGCAGCTCTGGCACCCGCATGCAACCACCTACTCGTGGGTGCGTGGGCCACCCACAAGCCCCATCAGGCGCTGGAACAGCACCTTTACTCCTCGCAGTAATGCATCAGCCCGCACCGCTTGCGTGCTCCTTCCCTAAAGCTTTTGTAATGGTACGAACACCGCTCGGTATCAGAAGACGCCGCGACGCTTTTTGTTTCACCAGCGCCGCCGTGGGCGTCTGATGGCGGTGGCTCCTGGCCATGGCTGCTGCGTGGCCTCAAGCACGCCTGACGCTCCACACCAGTCTCTGCCCCCCCGCAAGCAGGCAAGCTCCCGGGCAGCACTTACTGCACACCCTCCTGCAACCGGCAGCTGCTGAACCCGGGGCGGGGGCAATGCATCCCAGTCACCCACCGCTCGCCCTCCGTCTGTACCCACTCCCGAGTGGGTCCACGGTCACAGGCAGCCAGGCAGGCAGGCGGCTGGGTGCCGGCGGGAGGTGGAGGTGGCAGAACCCACCCCCCCGGCGAGGAGGGACAAGGGGTCCGGCAGCTCCGGTGGCAAGCAGAAATAACAAACTGTACCAGACAAACAGGTTCCCGTGTATTTGTTTGCACTTTTTATTAGTTTCTAGATTAGAAAAGAGTGGAGCTATAAATACATGTGGCCCTTGCTTGCTGCATCACGAGGGCTCATGGGGGGGGGATTCTCACACGTCATCTAAGCCATCACCTGGGGCTCTGCACAGTCAGGAAGGGGTTAACCCTCCCACCATCCTGGGAGGCAGCTACTGGCAAGTGGTATTGCCCCCATTTTACAGATGGGGAAACTGAGGCAAGGAAGCGATGAGCGTCGCCTCAAGCCATACGGCAAGTCAGAGACAGCTGGGGAGCCCCCGGTGCCCCCCCCGGGGCATCTCGCCTCCACAGCACCTCCAAAAACGCCCCTTGCATAGAAACAACGGCCAAGGGAAGAAGTTTGCCCAAGAACAACCTGAAACCCCCCTGGGCCCTGCAGCGGCCCCTGCGCCCACGCTGTAAAAGACTCATTTTTCCTCAAAGGCCCTTCCCGAGGCACACGCCAGGCAAGGATGCGTTTGTTGCCCCCACACCAGGATCACGCGCAGACGGAGCCGGGGGAAGCTCCTTTCCAAACAGCCCGTGCCGGAGATGCCAATGGAGGAACCGACGGGCACAGTAATTCCCAGAATTAAAGAGAGCCTGGGGAGCTGCGTTGGGGCTGGGGGTGGACCCCTGCCCGGCCCCTCCAGCCTGCTGCCCCCTCCCCATGGCAGCAACACCGGAGCCTGGGCTGCAAAAAGGAAAAGTCTTTTGCCCGCCGTTTCCCAGCTTTGGTGGGAGGAGGGCGACGGCTTGCCAGGAGCTGTGCTGGCCCCGGGGGATGCACCGGACGGAGGAATAAACCTGGGGAGACAGCAGGCGCCGGGGAAAGAAGGATCGATCCCAAAAAACACAGCTCGGTAAACTTGTGATGGGAGTTGTGGGAAACAAACGGGGTCAGCCATCCCGCACAGAGCATGGCAGCGAAGGGCTGTGCCCGCGGAGGGAAGGGCTGCACTGCACCGGCTGAGCTCTCGGCTCTCCTCCAAGCCCAGTGTCTACGTGTCGGATAGGGACAAGGAGAAACAACGACTCTCAGCTTCAGAATTGCCCCTTTCCAACTAGCAGCTAAACTGGGGTCCCTTGGCACAAGACAAGGGGGGGCCGCCTCTGCCACAGCATGGAGGAATCAGACGGGGACCAGGGAGCAGACGGGACGCAGCATCGGGGACAGAAAACCCAGCGAGGGGACAGCCCGGTGCTGGCGGGAGGGCAAGGCAACCCCAGTCTTCTTATCTACCCACTGCAATACGCTTTTAAGAGGTTTCTCAGCACCAAACGAGATGGTGACTCTCAGATGGGGGATGACAAAGCCCTCCCCAACCTGGGGATGTGAATGGTGCCGGCACAAGACCAGAGCACCGGCCCCGCTCGCTCCGGGTCCCAGCCCGACCGCGTGTCCCCGTGAGCGGCCGCTGGCCCCAGCCGGAGCGGGGCGGCTCCTCCAGCGCTGCCAAAAGCCGGCAGCATCCCCGGCCGGCAGCTGCTCCCTGGGCACCCAGGGCTCCACCACAGCACCCAACAGCCGGGGAAACCACCGGCCCCGACCCGCCACCGGCCCCACAGCAGGTCTAAGTCTCCAGTGACGGTCTCGTTCCTCCTGTCGCCGCTCCAGCTGCAGGGATGTGCCACGGGCAGGACACCAGGCTCTCCCCGCTGCCGCCAGCCCTCCTACTTGTACTTGGACAAGGCTTCCAGCGGCACCGGGAGCTGGGTGCAGGACATGAGGAGCGGGTGCATGGGGAGGAAGGGGTTGAAGGACTCTCCCTCCCGGTAGCAGGAGAGGATCCTCTCCTCCGTGTGCACGCCCTGGTGCACTGTCAGCTCCTTCTTGTGGCTGAAGATCTTGCCGCATTCGGTGCAGGGGTAGACCCGCTCCACCGTGTGGGTGAGGTGGTGGGTCCGGAGGTTGCCCTTGTACTTGAAGCTCTTCCCGCACTCCAGGCAGGTGAAGGGACGCTCGCCCGTGTGGATGCGCTTGTGCTTCATCAGCGTGGTCTTCAGGTTGAAGGTCTTGCCGCACTCAGGGCAGACGAAGGGGCGCTCGCCGGTGTGGATGCGCTGGTGGGTGATGAGGGTGCCCTTGCGGTTGAAGCTCTTGCCACACTCGGTGCAGGTGAAGGGCTTCTCGCCGGTGTGGATGCGCTGGTGCTTGATCAGCTCGCCGTTGTGGCTGAAGCACTTGCCACAGTCGGCGCAGGCGAAGGGGCGCTCACCGGTGTGGATGCGCTGGTGCCGCGTCAGGTCGCCGTTGCGGCTGAAGCTCTTGCCACACTCGGAGCAGCCGAAGGGCCGGTCACCGATGTGGATCTTCTGATGGAGGATGAAGGTCTTCTTGGCGCAGAAGCCCTTGCCACACTCGGCACAGATGAAGGGGCGCTCGCCGCGGTGGATCTTCTGGTGGGTGATGAAGTTGGCCTTGCGGTTGAAGCTCTTGCCGCACTCAGTGCAGGAGAAGGGTTTCTCGCCGGTGTGGATGCGCTGGTGCAGGATGAAGGTCTGCTTGGAGCAGAAGCTCTTGCCGCAGACAGTGCACTCGAACGGCTTCTCGCCAGTGTGGATGCGCTGGTGCCGCATCAGGTCACCCTTCTGGCTGAAGCTCTTGCCGCAGACGGTGCAGGCAAAGGGCTTCTCCCCCGTGTGCACCCGCAGGTGGGTGATGAGGTTCCCCCGGTGCTGGAAGCTCTTCCCACACTCGCTGCAGGCAAAAGGACGCTTGGCAGCATGGCTGCGGGGACGCCGCGCCGGCTCAGCACTGGGGGCCGCGGCGCTGCCCGCTCCGCAGGCAGAGGGGGGTTTCTGCCCAGCTCCGCTCGCCGGTACCACCAGAGCCATCCCCTTCTCCAGGCAGAGCCCCTGAGGCTCGGAGGTGGCCCGTGGCCCCCCGGGCACCGCCAGGCTGCGCCGGAGCTCGGCCACGGCACCCTGCGCCTGCCGCACCGTCCACTGGCTGACGCAGGGCCTGAGGGAGCCCCCCGAGACAGCCCCCAGGCTCTTTGCCAGCTCAGCCGCCTCCGGTTTCGCCTCCTCCGGCTCCTCCTTGGGACGCCACTCACCATCACTGCCTGCCAAGAGAGGGGAGCCCCACCATTACCCGCCATGGCTTCAGAGCCCTCCCGGCAGAGCCCCGCAGCCGCATTCACCCCCCCGGAGCCCCGCTCCCCAATCAGGATGTCTCTGGCACGCGTTCGCCCGCGCTGGGTTCGCGCAGAGCTGCACCCATCAACGCGGGCCTGGCACCGAGGCCGCTGTGCGCCTCTGACCCGCTCTCCCGCCACCGGGGCACCGGCACCTCACCCCGGCACCGCGAGGGCAGGGGATGGCAAGCTGCCGCCCCCAGCACCACCGGCTGCCCCAGCTCACGCTGCACGGAGCGAGCAGGGACAGCATCGCTACCAGGGACCCTGGGGAGGTGCTCGGACCTCTTGTGCAACACGTGCAAATCGTGCTACCATTTCTGGCTGCCGAGGCTGCCTGGACAAGCAGAAGAGCAGTGCAATGCTCTGCCAGCGCCCGCATGACGAGCGGCTCACCCTGATGGCTGGCAGCGGCACTGGGGGTCCCTCCCCGTGGGATGCCAGGTTTGGGACGTGGCTGGGAGAGGAACGGGGGGCTGCGAGGGCCGCAACAGCGGCGTCAGATGCAGCCCCAGCCCCGGGGACAGTCACTCCCCTGACCACCGAAAGCCAGCAGCAAGGTTGCTCTGAGCTCGCTGGGCGGCCCAGGAATTGCTCCCGTGGCTGGGAGGCTACGGTGGGACCCACGAGGCACCAGTGGGACCCGCAAGGCACCGGTGGGACCCGTGCAGCCACCTCCGCCTGCCCATCACCTCCCCACAGCCGGTTCACGGCTGAGTTACAGCCAGGACTGGCAGGGAGAACACGGACACCGCAAACCACGTGTGAGTTGGGGTTGTGGTGTGGACACACCGAACCCTGAGAAACACCAAAGTGCCAAATAAAACTGCAGACATAAAGGGGAAAAATCCATCCTGCAGCCCCAACTGGCATCACCCACGATCACCAGCTTCGCCCTTCAGCCCATGGCTTTCACAACAGCCCTGCTCAGCACCGCGCCTGCCTCGGTGCATCGCCCAGCAGCAGCTCAGCACCTTCGGTGATAAACACCAAAGTTTCCCTCAAGGGTTCGTTCCCCCTGGAGGAAAGGAGCTTCCTTCTCCTCCCCTCACCCAAAGCGTATGATGGGAACGGGGGCCTTCATGCTGTGTCCCAGTGAGCCAGTGCACTCGCCCCCACGCCACCCCCGTCCCACCGGACCCCCTGGAGCCGCCCCGGTGCTCACCTGCCCCGTCGGGGTGGCTGGGAGCTCCCGGGTCACCCAGACCTCGGGGGCACCCGAGGTACAACTCGTCCTCGGGCTCCACCTTCACGATGATCTCCGGCTTGGCATCGCCTGCAGGCAGAGACCGCGGTGCTACGGTGGGAGCAGGCAGGGCCAGAGGAGCCGCAGATGGGCTTTCAACCCCAGCTGGCAGCACCACCGGCAGGGAGGGCAGGGCTGAGCTCTCGTGGGACTCCTGCGGAGTCTCACTGTCCCCAGGGTGGCACGGGACAGTGTCACCACCCCGAGGGTGGCACGGGACAGCCGTCTCCGACAGCCCCGACAGGCAGCATTTACAGGCAGGCAGAGCGGGCAGCACGACTGCCATGGCACTGAGGGATGACAAGCCGGGTGCCCTCTGCCAAGCTCGTCTCCCACCCTGGCACCCACCTCTCCCGCTCGGGGTCCCCGCAGCCCCAGCAGCCTGCAAAGCATCTGGACACCCCGGTTGTATCCCCCCCCCCCCCCCCCGAGTCCCTCCCGGCACCCCAGGACCCCCAGCCCCACTCACAGGCAGCGGGGTGGTGGGGCACGTCCCCCACCTGGGAGCCGGGGCAGTAACCGCCGTACGCTGCCTCCTCCTTGGGCTCGCTTTTAACGATGACCTCCGCTTTGATGTCTGTGGGAGGAAAGGCACAGCCCGTGCATCCAGCTCCGGGACGGACCGAGGGCTCCGGGACATCCCCACACTCTGCCTGTGCTGGCACTGGCTCCGGTTCACCGCTCTTTAATCCCAGCTTCCCAGGAGGTCCCTGCAGCCACTGGGCATCTCCCACTGCTGGGACACCCAATCCCCACAGAAACAAAGGGGGGTGCCCCAGCCACAGAACCATGGGAACCCCAAACACCCAGAATTCTTAAATATTTGTTATGCAAGAAAAGGAACCACTTGTTTTCCTCCAGAAGGCAATTCCCTGTTACCAAATGGCGCTGGGCAGGCACTGTCCCAGCAAAGCTCCCCAGTGCAACAGCCTTTCCTGTGTCTCCACATGGATGCCACCTGGAGCATCACCTGGGACATCACCCGGAGCAGCCTGCACAGGACAGGGACTCGATCCCCGGAGGGCTGCGGGTCTCGCCGAGCTCCCAGTGCTCCCCCAGCCACCCTCTCTGCGGTCACTCACCAGTGCTGGGGTAGCTGGGGACACTGGGGATGGTGGCACCCAGGCCCTGGGGACACCCAATGTAGGACTCATCCTCTGGCTCCATTTTCACCACGATCTCACACTTCACGCTGGCCCACTCCTTTCCTGAGGAAGACAAAGCTGCTCTCAGATTCCTGGGCAGCGCAGGCAGCCCGGCATCGCACCGGCAGCCGTGAGCGGTGCTGCCTCGGGCTCCACGCTCCCTCCGCAGCCCTGCACTGGGCATGGGGGCACGAACCCTCTGCCGTGGGTACTACAGGGGGACAAGCCATGGACCCCCAGCCAGCTGCGGGCAGCAACTGCCCATCCCTCCCTGCTGCCCATCGAGGACCCTCACCCAACCAAAACCATCCCGGTGCCTGGCGCCAGGCACAGCATCCCCCACACCAGCACTCTGCTTGGCTCCGTGGGACACAGCAGCTCAGCCCCGGGGGTCCCAGGGCCTGGAGGGGCCGGGGGGGGCTATGAAGTCCCTGCAGTGCCAGGGCAGCCAGGTCCCTGCAGGAGCTTTCGGCAGCCTCACCTGTGCCACAGGTGTCCGGCATCCCCCGGAGCCTCACGTCCTGGGGATCCCCCCCAAACGGCTTCTCCTCTCGCTCCATCGTTGGGGGTCCTGGGGCTCCCTCCAGAAGAACCTGCCCAAGGATGGGAAAGTCTCCTTCCAGCCTCCCCCAGTCCCAGGGAGCACCCGCAGACACACGGGTGCTCCGGAGGACGCTGACCTCCATGCTCCCCGCTCCGGCACACCCAGGCTGTGCTGATTCTCTCCTCACTCCATCCCTTCCCCAGACCCCCATTGCCCTACATCACCCTGACCCGGGAAGCTGCCGCCAGCGGCGGGGTTGAGGAGGACGTCAGGGTAGCTACACAGTGCAGGGTGGGATGGGACGGGTGCCAGGTCGTCACCCAAATCGCTGCCCCAGCCGCTCCTTCCAGCCCGGCAGCTGTGGGGGCAGCGGTGGCAGCGGTACAAGGTCAGAGCAAAGAAGAATCTCTGAGAAACAGAGATTCAGAGCGAAAACAGTGCAGAAAAGGGCTGCTCATCTGGGGGAGGTGAAGAACCAGAAGGAGGGGAGTCTTGGCAGAACCCGCCAGCAGCACGGGCGCCCAAGGGGAGAGCCGGCAGCCCCCAGGCTTCACCAGGAGGGAAGCAGGGGAGAGGCACCGTGGGGGCTGAGCGGCATGACCGGCGCGGTGCCAGGCCCGCCATGCACGCGCAATGTCCCCGAGGCCTGCCAGGCCCAGACGCCTCAACCCAGACCCCCACCGTGCCGTGGGGCGGCCGGTCCCGCGCACGAGCGCCGGCAGTCAAACAATTCAGTTGCAACGCGCATGGGGCACCCCATGGGCCCCCTCTGCCCACAAAGCACCCCAAGAGCAGTAGCCCATTTCCAAGCTTTCCTACCCCGTCCTTTCCTCCAGCACACCCCAATTAGGTGCTGCCGCCTAATTTATTTGCAACCCCCCGCTGCACCCAGAGGCTGGGGGCAGCTGAGGGAGGGCAGCTCCTTCTTGCCTTCTCCCCTGCTGGCCCCGTGCCCCCTCCAACCCCACTTGCTGGTCTCTCGTCCTGCTTGGTGCCATGTCCCCACGGAGCTGTGGTGCGGCGTGCATCCCTCCTTCCACCTCCCAAACACGGACGGTAGGTGCTGCCAGAGAGGGCACAAGCCCAGGGGCAGTTGCTGCCTGCACCACTCCCCGCCTGCACGAATGCGGTCCTTCAGCCCAGGATCGGTGCTGGTGGCCCGAGCGATTGGGATTAACCCTGGGACAAAGTCAGGAATCGACTTGGCAATGCTCTGCTTGCTCTTTGCGGCAACCGCTGGACCCAGCAGCATTGCTGGGAGGGACAGGCGACATCCCCAGCACCGGCCACTTGTTTCCAGCCCCCTGGGATCTGCAGCCCCCTCTGCCACTGGCTGCCATGCCAGATGAACGCAAGCATTGTGCCAAAGTCACCGGCAGCACCGGGAGCTGGTGGGGGCAGGCGGGTGCCACTGCCCCCTCCGAGACCCCAACTCCGGCTCACCTCTCCCCAAACCCCTGCCGCCCGCCCCCATGGAGCCAGGGGCTCTGGGCAGAGGATCGGGCCCTCCGACAGCCTTTGCCCACGTCGTGCTCCCCTGACAGCACCGCACGGACACCCCAGCCGGCAGCAGCTCCTTCCCCATGAGTGGTTCGGGAGGTGGAGGCTGGCTGCCCTCCTCCTCCTCCTGCCTGCTCTAAGGGCACCCTCCTGCTCGGCGGGACGAGCCCGAGGGACCCCTGCAAGAGCCTGGGGCCAGGAGGGCACTCGGATGGGTGCAGAGGGTGCCCGGGGCCGGCAGGACCGGGGTGCTCGGGGGTTGTCGGGGTTTGGTTGTTTCCGAACAAGAGAGGTTTGCTCTCGGGGAGGCTCTCAACTTGGGCTGCCAGCGCTGCCGGCTGGGCATGGGAGCAGGACCAGCCCCATCCCGCTCCCGGGTGCCCCCGGCCAGGGAATTTGGGATGAGCTTCGGCAGGAGCCAGCTGGAGCCTGCGCAGCTTCCACCTTATCTGGAAACCACAAACCCGTAACTCTCCATCCCATCACATCGCTTTTCCTAGGCCCTGGGGAAAACAAACCGCGCCATCCCGGCACCCACGGCACAGCCCCCTTCCCACCCGGCTCCCCCCAGCCAGGCCTGGGAGCCCCGGGGTGCCAAAGAGAGCCAAGGGGGGGTCATCACCGTCCCCCTGCCCGGTCGGGCAGCCCCTGCCCACGACGGCTTCCCGCACCCCTTTACGAAACCACGGGCAGGAGTTCCTGCGGTGCGAGGCTGCAGCAGAGCTGCCGCGGGGCTTGGCTCGGCAAAGGGCCGGTACCACAAAGCTGTTGTCAAAAGTGTTGGCTCGTACCGGGCCCCGGCCCACACCTGACCGAAACAGCTCCTTCAGTAAATAAATACCGCTCCACCAAAACCAGCCCCGGACTTGCAAGCCGCACGATGGCAAGTGTCATTCTGGTTTATTAGGGTTTATTTTCTAGGTCTCACGGCCGATGCTGCAAGAACAAGGTGACCGTCCCTGGCTCTGGGGGTCCCGCACGTGCACCCACCAGCACCCCAGAAGGAAATCGCCCGGGGGGGCTGAGGGGGGGTCCAGTGGGTGCCGGAGCACCGGCTGCTCCGCGCACCCCTCGGCAGCCCTGGGCCCTGCCGGGGTGCTCTGGGTGACACCCCCCTTCCCACGGGACACCCTCACCCTGCCCCACGGCCCTGCTAGAGGATCCCCCTCCTTTGGGGTGCCGGCACCCCCCACATCCCCCCCTCCCCTCCCCGTGCCGCCCCCCCCTCGGCCGGGTGCCCCCCCACCCCGACCAGCCCGACCAGCAGCCGCAGCCCCCCCGAACCACCCCAGCTGCTGGCATTGCCGGAGCTGCGGCTCTTTTTTTTTTTTTTTTTGAGGGGGGGTACGGGGGTGCTTCCTCCCCAAGAGACACGCCGCAAGCACCGCCCCATGGCCCGCACCCACCGGGGCCCGGACCCCCCCCGCTCCCGCTGTTCCCCCCCCTCCTCCCCGGACTGGCCCCGCTGTGCCCCCACCCCCACCCCGTGCCCCCCCCCGGTGCCCCCCGCTCTCACCGGCGGCGCTCAGAGGGGCGGCGGCGCGGGCATCGCCGCCGATGGCCGCCGAGCGGAGGAGAGCACCGGGGCCAGCAGACAAAGGGCTCCCGCCCCGCTGCCTGCCGGGAGATGTAGTCCGCCCCCCCACCGCCCCCCCACCGCCCCCCCCCGGTCCTGCCGCCGCTGCCCCCCCCCCCACCGCCCCGGGATGCCCCGGTGTCTCCCGGGCCGGGGTGCTCCGGTGCCCCCCGGGATGCCCTCGGTCTCCCCCGGGGCGGGCAGCCCAGTCCGGGGTGCCCCCCAGCCCCCCGGTGCCCCCTGAGGGGGGGGCGGGGGGTGCAACTCGGTGCCCCCCGGAGCTGCTCCGCGCCGGAGCTGGCGGGAAGGGGTGCAGGGGGGGGGTGCCGGGTGTGGGTGCCAGAGAGGGCGGAGGGAGAGATACGCAGCGAGAGACGGGATGGGGGGGGACACACGTGCCACCCGCTTGTCACCCACCCGGATGGCAGCGGGGCTGGGGACGGCCTCGACCAGGGGCAGGGGGGCTGGAGGGCTGGGGGGGCTTCGGCCGGGGTGGGAGAGCTGGTGGGCAGAAGTGTGGGATGTCGGAGAAGCAGGGACCAGCCCGGAGCGGGCAAAGGGCCTCGCGTCCCACAGCCCGAGGCCCTTAACCCCCTGCCACTGCTCTGCCCCCCCCCGCACCCCCCGGAGCAGCTGGGGTCCCTGGGAAGGGATCGCAGAGGGGGAAATGGCCTCCGCCGTCGCAGAGACAGGAGCAGGACCCGAGGCAGAGGGTGCCCGTCCTGTCGATGCGGCAATGACGAACGTGGTGGATCCTTCGCCTCCTGCAAGCGCCAAGCATTTAAACACTGTATTGGGTTTGCGTGGCAAGGTTTTGGTAGTGGGGGGGGGCTACACGGATGGCTTCTGTGAGAAGCTGCTAGAAGCTTCACCCATGTCTCATGGAGCCAATGCCAGCCAGGTCCAAGACGGACCCGTCACTGGCCAAGGCCAAGCCCGTCAGCAATAGTGGTAGCATCTCTGGGATAACAGATTTAAGAAGGGGGAAAGGAAAACTGCGCTGCTGCAGCTGGAGAGAGGAGTGAGAAAATGTGAGAGAAACAACCCTGCAGACCCCCAGGTCAGTGCAGAAGGAGGAGAGGAGGTGCTCCGGGTGCCGGAGCAGAGATTCCCCTGCAGCCTGTGGAGAAGACCATGGTGAGGCAGGCTGTCCCCCTGCAGCCCAGGGAGGTCCACGGTGGAGCAGATCTCCACCTGCAGCCTGGGGAGGACCCCACGCTGGAGTAGGGGGATGCCCGAAGGAGGTTGTGACCCCATGGGAAGCCCACGGTGGAGCAGACTCCGGGCAGGACCTGTGGCCCCATGGAATGAGGAGCCCACGCTGGAGCAGGTTTTCTGGCAGGTCTTTTAACCCTGCAGGGGACCCATGCTGGAGCAGTGTGCTCCTGAAGGACTGCACGCCATGGAAAGGACCCATGTTGGAGCAGTTTGTGAAGAACTGCAGCCCATGGGAAGGACCCACGTTGGAGAAGTTCATGAAGGACTGTCTCCCATGGGAGGGACCCCACGTTGGAGCAGGGGACGAGTGATGACTCCTGCCCCTGAGGAGGAAGGAGAGGCAGAGACAATGTGTGACGAACTGATTGTAACCCCCATTCCCTGTCCCCCTGTGCCGCTGGGGGGGTAGGTAGAGAATCAGGGAGAGAAGCTGTGCCCGGGAAGAAGGGAGGGGTGGTGGGAAGGTGTTTTGAGATTTGGTTTTATTTCTCATTATCCTACTCTGGTTGACTGGCAATAAATTAAGTTAATTTTCCCCAAGTCAAGCCTGTTTTGCCTGTGACGGTAATTGGTGAGTGATCTCTCCCTGTCCTTATCTCAACCCACAAGCTCTTTGTTATATTTTCTCTCATCTGTCCAGCTGAGGGGGGGTGATAGAGCAGCTTTGGTGGGCACCTGGCCTCCAGCCAGGGTCAATCCATCACCAACACACGCACCGAACCAGCCGCCATGCCGGCGAGCCAGGTTTCATGAGCTTCGGCTCTCACAAAAGCAGTGCTGGGGCCGTGCCTGGCATGGCACGGGGTGTGCCAGCTCCCTGCCAGCTTTGGCACAGCTCCACGCTGCCACGCATCACTGCGCTGCACCGCGACTGCCACCCAGGGCAGCCCTGGCACACCGTCCCCTCCACTCCCACCAGTGCCAGCCCCAGGATCTGGCTCTCTGGGTCGCAGCTCAGCCTCCTCCTCCTCCTCTCTCCCCGCTTGCTCCCGGGGAGCAGTTGCTCCTGCTGCTCTTCTTGGCATCTCTGCATCTCCAGTTCGGGGATGGGCTGTAGGGATGGGGACACCTTCCCCAGCGCAGGGCAGTGTGTGGTACCCAGCTGCCAACTGGGCAGCAAGAGGGTCCCAGGAACTGCGCTGCAGAGAGTTGTCAGCACCTGGAGCCTAGTGCCGAGGGTGAGAGGCTTTGGAGAGTGGGGCTGGAAACGGGATGGACAAGGATGATTAACCGGCCAGTAAATCAGGGGATCATCTGGGTGACCAGCTTGTGCTGGCAGCATTTCCAGGCTCATGCCTGTCCCCAGCTGGGGCCTCACAGTCCCCAGCAGTGCCGGCCTCGTGGCTGGGGCCGGGCAGCGAGCTCTGGTCCCACCACACCACCATGCCATGGGTCGGGACCAGTGCTGGGGTGTGTGGCCACCTCCACTGCCCGCTGAGCTGGCAGCAGCACTAGCAGGCAGGGTGCTCCTCTCCCAGCAGCGTGGTGGAGAAGGGTGCTCGCAGCCTCGACAGCCCCTGCTGGCGTTTAGTGTCAGTTTTGCTGTTTCTGTGATCGTCTGTTATTCCACCACCAGTCAAAAAGAAAATTCCGGTGCTGTCTGGCAAGATTGGGCATAAACGGCCAGGCAATGTGAGCAGAGCAGGGGCTGACAGAGAGGGAGCCGGTGTCCTCCACTGAGATGGACGTCGCGCGAGGCAGCATTGCAGCGAGCAAGCACCCGCCTACCTGGTGCTGCCGGGAGTACCACCGCTTCTAAGGCTCTGCCGCAGCCATTTGATTAATGGGGCAATTTTTAAAGCCTTTGTCTGAGATTTGACATGACTCGAAACCTCTCGGCGGACCGTGAGAGCGGCAAAGCCCCGTGCAGGGAAGCAGATGGTCAGCCGCAGTTGGCCGCAGCCCCTCGATGCACAGCTGCAGCTCAGGCTTTGGTGTCCCCCGAAGGCTCTTCAAGCGGAGACAGGGAGCAGCACCCACCAAGCGGGGCCCTCAGCACCATCAGGTGAGGGGCTGCATCTCCCCTGCTGGGGACGGCACCCTCCTGCCCTGTCCCAGCCGCAACAAGCCGTGTGGCACCACGCTGGGTAAGAGTGTCACCTCCCCAGGGACTCTCTGCTTCAAAATGACCCCTGCAGCCAGCAGCATGAACCCATGGGGAGCCCCGGCACATGCAATCCCTCCCAGGCTGCGTGTCGATCGCAGTGGTCGCCTTTGAGTCCTGCATCAGGGCTGAGGAGAGACGTCCCTTCCCTCCCAGGGGCTGCTGCATCTCCCGGGCATGCTGCCCAGGCTCGGCAGCTCCGCGCCTGCCCTCGGCCTCACCAGCAGCACCGCTTTCCCGTGTGTCCCCGGCCATTGAATTGCATGGCATGGGGTACGGAGGGTGGATGTGCACGTGGAGAGGTGCGGGGGGAGCATTTGGGCTCCCTCTATGGGAACGAATACCCCTCCCGCAGAGCTCCCTCCCCACCCTCAGCACCACCAGAGAACCCACTGACACCCAGCTTATCCCAGAGGCTTCGCTGCCTCCACTGCCCGCAGGCTGCCCTGATCCTGCCACTGCCTGTGCCAGCCCTGACTCATGCCGGCTACCGCTGCCGGTGACGCCCGCGAGATGCCTGTTGGGTCTCGCCTCCTCCCCGTCGTGCCGGATTTGGTCCCACCGTCGCTTCCTCACAGCCCTGCCCTTCCTCCCTGCCTGCCTCGGCACTGCTGCCTGCACGGCTGGGACCGTGGGTGCCAGGACCAGGACCCGGCTCAGCCCCAGTAGCTCCGTGCCCAGGGCAGGGAGAATTCCCCTGGGACCTGTGCCTGCTCCTCCAGAGGCAGCTCTGAGGGGTGGCAGAGGTGGGTGTCCCGTGGGTGGCTGCTCCCCTTCCCAGCTCTCCCCTGGGACCAGCCCCTTGAGGGGCAGCGGACCCCGAGGCCCGGGGAAGGCTGGCTGGCTGTCCCCGGCCATCCCCCCACTCTGCTAACTCCAGTGACGGCGTGCCATGGCCTGAGCAGGGTCTCCACAGCATGAACCACCCCAGCATTTGGGCCGGTGCAGGCAACCCCGTCCCTCCTGCGGTCCCACCTGAAGTCCCCTGGCACCCGCAGCAGCTTCCAGCAAGAGCTGGGTGCGGGTGCCAGCCACCCCCCCGGGTGCGGGTGCCACCTCCCCGGGCGTGAATGCTGCAGGGTGGTGGGGACAGAGCAGGCTCCAGCCCCAAAAGCGTCCTTGGGAACGGTGACAGGGCTGGGCAAGGGCAGGGTGGCCTTGTGCGCCATCGGCCACAGTTAGCCTGGCCTGGGGGCAGGAGCCACAGGAGCCAGCATGGCCTCCAACACCAGGTACACTTCCTCCTCTTCCTCCTCTTCCTCTTCCTCCTCGAAGGCAGCAAACGCTTGCCTGCCCTGGCTCGGGCTGCAAGGCGCTGCCCAAATGGCCTGTGGCATTTCACCGGCCTCTCCCAAAATTCTGGTCATCTCCACTATTTCTAAAATACTTAGGTTTTCCAAGCATTGTCCAGCTGGAGGGAGGTTCAGCGTCCCGTGCCAGCACCAGAGGCCCTGGTAGGACAGACACCCCCACCACAGGACGGCCCCTCCAGATTGATTTTGATTCACTGCAAAATTTTGATAAACCCCCTACCAGACCGGCTTGACTCAGCCATTCTCAGCTCTCTGCACCAGCAGCCCCAAGAAGCCACTTCACAAGTGACAAAGCTGGTATCAAAAATAGCAGGCGGTTGCAAATTGCAGCACAGACTTGTTTATTTTCTGTCCCCCCCCCAGCTCTGTCTGCCCAGCCTCTGCCATCAGCCCTGGACTGTGCAGGGCAGCGAGGAGGAGGACGGGAGCAGGGCTGGGTGACGTGACCCCAAGCAGGGCACAGGCAGAATAGAATAGAATGGAATGGAATGGAATGGAATGGAATGGAATGGAATAGAATGGAATGGAATAGAATTTCAGCTGGAAGGGACCTACAACGATCATCTAGTCCAACTGCATCTAGTCCATCCAGCCCTCAGGAATGGACACATTCAGGGCTCCCTGGGCAATGCTGGGACGAGGACCGGATAAGGCTGGGCTAAGCAGCCGGTCCTGCACTGGCAGAAGAGGAGCAGAGCAAGCCCCTGCCAAAGGGATTTATTAAACCATGAGAAAACACTGACGACGTGGTGCTCTGTGACTTACAGTGCACCAACAGACTCTTACACTTACCCAGGGACAGGGGATCCGGTGCTGGGTGGTGCTCGAGGGAAAAGCCACCGGCCACAAACCGAACTGGGTGGCAAATCTCCCTAAAACTGGGAGGAGCGGTCCCCCCTCCCAGGCACTGCCCCCCCATTTCAAACTAACATACCAAGCAGTTGAGAAGAACGTGGCAGGTGCCGGTGAAGCAGCACGGGGACGGGTCAGGCGCCTGGGACGGCTCAGTCCTTCATGCCGGTGGGGTGGCCGGGCTGTGGGTGCAGAGGGCACCCCCCACCTCCCACCCCTCTGGCAGCACAGCCTCGGCTGGCAGCCACACTCTCAGGCTGCCAGGCGAAGCGGCAGCACAAGACATCCCCGTCCCAGGGACACTCCGTGCAGATGTTCACCCTTCACCTCCAGATGTTGCAGATGGTGCAGCAGGCTGCCGTCACGCCAGTGGCACTGGGCTCGACAACATCCAGCCGGTTGTGCAGGCAACACCAGCAAGGCTTCAGCCTACCTTCAGCTCCACCACCTCCCTGCAGCTGAATTTCCACTTCTCCTGTGGCCTTGATAAGGTGTCACCATCCAGGGCGGGGGGTTTGGCAGGGTCCCCCAGAGTGACGGTGGGCACCGAGGCACTGCTGTGAATAACGCCACTGGGAGAGAATAATGTCCCCGCTTGGCCCAGCACGTTATGCCCGACCTCACCAGCACCTTGGCATCCTGGACCTGGCAGTGCTCCCCACACCGGTGCTCGTGAGCCCTCCTGCTGCGCCGCAGCCCCCGGGGAGCGATGCCCACCACAGTTCGTGTACTCGCTGGCTCCTTCCCAAGGACAAATGACAGGACCGTGTGTCACATCAATGTCCCCCGTGCAGTTTGGGAAATCCATTTTCTGAAAGGCGGCTCTTAATTGAAAGATGTTCTTCATGGCCACGACATGGCGTAAACCACTTTAAGGACTGCATCCCACATCTCCATCACTGCCAGACCCACTGTTGACTTGCCCACGCCAAACTGGCTGGCCATGGAGCAGTAGTAGCTTCGGGTGGCCAGCTTCCAGGCCGCGATGGCCACCCACTCCTACCCGGGGACAGGGTCCTTGAGCTGGTAAGGAGGAGAGAGGCGAGCAGCACACGAAGGAGGAGAGAGGCGAGCGGCACGCAGAGCTGAGAACCTCAAGTTGCAACCACTGAAATCTGCTTTCAGCCCAGGGGCCACGAGGGAAGCACAGGGCACCATCATGCAGCCATTCCTAGAAAGCGGCTTGCACCCCAAAACACGGGGCATGGCCAGCAAATGGGCCAGGCACTAACGGGTGGGCCCCACGGCGTGACCCTCCCACGGGACAGTGCAGCTGAGCAGCAGAAAGCGTGCTGTGCTCCAGCAAGCACCGGCACATGAGCACAAAGGCGATGCAACGAGCCCAGTGACGCTGGGCAGCCGGCAGCACCACCTCCAAGAGGAAAATCCTCTGTGGGAAAGTGCCAGCTCCCATGGCACTGGCATCTTTCACTCTGGAGAGAGGCCAGACGACACACTCCGAGCACGAACTCTTCTGCCCTGGCTGCAGTGGGAGCCCGGCCAGGCTGGGGGACACCGGCGGGAGCCCCAGCACTGGGCTCTGGCAGTGCCCCGGCCCAGACAGGGCACTCTGGTCCTGCTGGGAGCCTGGTGTGCCCATGGCTGGGGGGGGGTATCACAGTGTCCTTCCCCGAGGAACAGGGGACATCCATGACACCCTACGTCAGGCATTCAACATGCACAGCGCGGGGCACGTGGCCATGCATCCATCACCCTGCCGGACCCCCCCACCTCCTCCCCACCCAGCAGGGGATCCCCAGCACTTGGGCCCACGTTCCCAGCACAGCCGCCTTCCCAAAGCAAGCAGACATCCTCCAGAGCAACCCAGCGCGGTGCCTGCTGCAGGAGGCGGCACCCCCCCAACAGCCCCCCGCCACACTCCCGGGCCCCGGGGTCCTCCAGTGCCGTGGGTGGTGGGAAACCCTTCTTAGGCAGCGAGCGAAGCCACCAGCTTGTCACATCCTGGTACAGCTCCTCCTGGCACCCCACCAGCTCTGCCCGCTCCTCCAAGGAGAAACAGGCGGCCACATCGTTGAACATCACTGGGACCTGCGGCAGCGCGGGACCCTGCTCAGCACCCCGGCAGGAGAGTGGATGGGGAGATGAGCCTGGGGGGGTCCCGCTCGCAGCCCCACGGCACCTTCCCCACTTCCACCCCGGCTGCCCAACTGCCGCCCCCCGCTTTGGGCAGCACTACGGGGCAGAAACAGCTCCCACAAACAGACATGGCTGGGCATGGGGACATCTGTACGGGGACAGATATGTCCCCACAGGGACCTCCTGGGAGCTGACCCATCCCTCCGAGACCCGTCGGGGAGGGATGGCAGCCCTGAGCCCCGGGTGCCCTGTGGGATGGGGGACACGCTCCAGCAGACCGGGGGTCCCACCAGCACGGTTTCACCGGTGTGCAGCCTGAGCTGGGCAAAACAGGGAAGGGGCTGGGTGGCAGGGGACAGGGCAGCCACCCAGGCTTCACCCAGCTGGTGCCTGGCAGTGCCGCTACATCCAGGGGAGCGGGTCAGGACAGGGGTCCCGGGTGCTGTTCATCCCCCAGAGTTACCCAGCCTACCCCCAGCACCCCTCCGAGGGGAAGGCTAAGGGCCAAAAGCTGGGAAGCGGGGAGAGGCTCTGGCCCTTGGGCTGCCCCCCCCAGTGCAGGATGGGACCTTTCCATTCTGCCGTAAGAGACCAGACCCCACGCTCGCATCACTGTCTTCTGGCTTTAAATACAGATGGTAACAAGGAGATACCCTCCCATGCAGGGGCAGGGTACTGGTGGGACTGGGAGAACTGGGAAGTGCCTTGGAGGGATTTTTTGAGGTCCGAAGGGGTGCGGAGCACAGGGCTCACAGGTCCTGGACGTGCACCCAGCCAAGCCCCAGGGAGGAGGCAGCAGGCACTAGCAAAGTCAGTGTCCTGTGGGGGCAGGATGAGGCCCCCTCCTGCCCCACTGCCATCCTCCGGGCCTCTCCACACAGGGATAAGCCCCCTCCCACACTCCAGAGCGGCCGCAGCTACTGCTGGCAGCCTGTCGGGTCGTCCCCTGCCCTGAGGGTCCCCCCGTCCCCCTCTCCATGCGCCCGCTGGTGCAGCAGCAGCTTGCTCTTGGAGCTGAAGCCCAGCCGGCACTGGGAGCAGGCAAAGGTCTTGTAGCGCCGGTGGAGCTTCTTGTGCGTGATGAGGTTGGCCTTGTTGCAGAAGGACTTGTCGCACTGGGGGCACGTGAAGGGCCGCTCGCCCGTGTGCACACGCTGGTGCACCAGCAGGTTCCCACTGCGGCTGAAGCCGCGGCCGCAGTCGGGGCACTTGTGGGAGCGTTCCTGCGCGTGGCTGCGCTGGTGGATGATCAGGCTCTCCTTCCAGCTGAAGCTGCGGTCGCAACGCCCGCAGAGGAAGGGTCGCTCCTCGCAGTCGGCGGCCCGGTGCCGGCTCAGGCTGGCCTCGTCCTCGAAGCGCTTGTCGCACCGGGGGCACTTGCAGCATGCGTCGCCGGCGTGCTCCTTGCGGTGCGCCTGCAGGTCACGCTTGTGGCGGAAGCTGTCCCCACAGAGCGGGCAGGCATAGCCGCCCTCGCCACCGTGGCTCGCCCGGTGCCGCAACAGATCCCCTTTCAAGCAGAAGGTCCTGGTGCACTCCGTGCAGGCGTGCCGGCGCCGGCCCCGGTGCTTTTTGTGCGTCAGGAGGTTGCGGTAGTGGCGGAAAGCCTTGCCGCAGGCGCCGCACTGGTAGGAGGGCGCCGGGCGCAGGTGCTCGCGCTGGTGCGCGCTCAGCCCAGCCTCGTCCTCGAAGCTCTGCCCGCAGGTGCCGCAGATTAGGAGCCCCCCACCCCTCGCCACGGGCACCTCCAGCAGCCGCTCCCCCCGGTCCCACCCCGGCAGCTCCTGGGGGGCATCCCCGGCCCAGGCCCCCGGCTCCGTGTCGCACCAGCTGGAGCAGAGCACGGGGCGCCCCAACTCCTCGGCCGACCCAGCTGGCGATGCGCACGGGACCCAGCGTCCCCGGTCGTCGTCCTCACACAGGTCCTCGCCGGCCGTCCCGCCCCAGGCAGCTGTCGGGAACAGGGGTGCAGTCATGGCGGGGGGTGTCCCGGCACGGGGGCACCGCCGGCACAGACCCGTGACGGTCCCCATGCCTGCGGCACCGGCCCCTCGCCCGCCGCAGCCTCCCCCCAGCCCTGCAATGCCCACGGGACAACCAGGCCTGGGGGGCCGAGGTGGGACACCCAAACCCACCCGGTGAGGAGGAGCTCGTCTGGGGTGGAGGTCTGGCTGGGGCCAGCCGCCTCGTACTGCGCTCGGGGCTTCTGTCTCTAACTTACTAAATCGGCACCGATTTCCCAGCCCGGTGCCCCCCCGGCCACGCGGGGGGTCTCCCCGCAGTCACTCACAGGTGCCAGAGGCGTCAGGAGCTCTGCCGTCCCCCCCGCCGCAGGGGACCCCCCCACACGACTCCTCCCTGGGTTCCATTTTGTGGGTGAGCTTGGACTCGGGGCCTGTGTGGGAGAGAGAAACCTCAGCATCCCTCGAGCCGCCCAAGGAGCGTCACCGTCACCGGGGGCCATGGTGATGTGCCTGGGGGAAGCCGGCTGTGGGAGCAGCGGGACCAGGGGGCTGCCATGTCCAGGGCCCTCAGGAGCTGCCGGCGTCAACCCCGCTTGTGGCAGCGAACCGGGGCACACCAGGGTGGGGAGCGGCAGGGCCGGGGTACCTGGAGCCGTTATTCCTCACACACCGGGGACGGACTCGGCAAGGCCGGGGAGGGCAGCGGGCGCGCTGCAGCCCCGCTCTGCGTGGAGAGACGGTAAGTTGGGCTCTGCCCACGCGCGGCTGGCCGGAGGGGCTCGGGCTGCGGACCCCCGGCTGAGCCTCCGGAACCCCGGCTGAGCCTCCGGACCTCCCAGCCTGGCAGTGCTGCCGGCTCTGTGCCCGGGCTCCCCAGGAGTGCATCCTTACCCAGGGTGGCAACCAGGTCATAGTTGTCCATCATCACCTCCTGGTAGAGCTCCCGCTGCCATGCCACCAGCTCGACCCACTCCTCGGGGGAGAAATAGACGGCCACGTCCTCAAACGTCACTGTGCCCTGGAAAAGAGTGTAGGGGCTGAGGGGACCTGGGGAGCGAGCAGCACCGTCCCCTCGCTGGACCCCAGGCGGGGGGGCGCGGGGGGTGTCTGCAGCCACGTTCACCCCCTTCTCCCAGGGGGCACATGGAGCTGTAGCACACCGCGGTTCCCAAAACGTCCCCGTCCTTGGGCCGCTCGGCTCCCTGGCAATCGGTGCAGGATGGCTGGGGCTACGGTAAGCCCCAGACTGTCCCGGGAAGAGCAGGGCTCCCCAGTTCCCCCCCAGCCCCACGCTCCTCAGCTCGGCCGGAGGGTCTGGCTGCCCCAGCGCCTGGGGACCCACGGGACCCCCCCACCTCCACCAAGCAGGACCAGAGGGCTGGGGGTCACATCCAGCCCACGCTTGGACACCCGGCTCAGCACCGCCCAGAACGGGGCACGGTCCCTCTTCCCGACCTGCCGCGCCCACCCGAGACCACCGGGCACCGGAGAAGCCGGGGATGCTGGCGGCTCCCGCGGGGGGGGTGTCTCCATGCTGGCACAGCAATCCAGGCACACGCACCCCCCCAATTCCCGGGACCCCGCACACGGGCAACAAGAGCCACCGCCGAGCCACGGACCCGGGGGGACGTGGGTCTCAGGCGCAGCCCGGAGCAGCTGCCGCCGAAACCGGGCTGGGAACCGGGACCGGGGCCTCCCCCCGTCCCGTCCCCGCCGCTTCCTGGCTCCGGCGGGTCCCGGGGTGGGGGGGTACGGGGGGTGGGGGGAGCCCCTCGGCCTTACCCGCTGCATCTCTGCCCGGGACCGGCGGGCGGCGGCGGCGGCACCGGATGCCGGGAGGGCCCCGGCACGGAGCACCGCGATGGCGCCGGCGGAGCCAGGGCCGGGGCGGGCCCGGAAGGTGACGGCGGGGGCGGGACCGAGGCGGGCGGGCGGGCGGGCGGCCCCGGGAATCACGGGGGGCATCAGCCCCGGGAGGAGCGGGGAGCCGGCCCCGGGCGCGCTCGCTGAGCCCCGGGCTGGCCAGCAGCTCCTGACTGCCTGGGGGGGGACAGAGGGGAGGGAGCAGGGCCCGGGGGGGGTCTCCGAACGGACACCCCCCGCCATGCCACCGCTCGGGGCCGGGGTCAGCGTCCGAGTGTCCGGCGGGCACCGCTCTGCCGGGACCGGCCGTCCGCTCCTGCCCTCCACGACCGCGCTCGCCCGCGTTTTGTGAGACCCCCCCCCCAGGCCGGTGGGAGCGGGTGGGAGGTCGGCAAGGTGTCCCCCGTGGCGTGCCCCCCCCGAGAGGCGGGGAGCTGGGCTTGCAGCGGGTCCCCGTGGCGGGGCAGGCTCTGCCGTCGCTGCCGTCGCATGATGGCTGCTGCGCCGTGGTGGTGCGGCCCTCTCCAGCCGGAGCCCTCGTCTCCTTCCCGGTCCCCAGCTCCCTGCGCCCCGCACACCAGACCACGCCGGGTCCCACGGAGGGTCTCGTGCCGCTGGTGTCAGAGTGGGCTCCGGCCCCGCCGGTGCCAGGGATCCCCTGGGGAGAGGAGCCGGGGGGTGACTTCATGTGCCAGGGCTCCGAGGGGGGCTCGCCCCGAATCTGGGGGAAATGCAGGTGGGAACTTCTCCGGCCAGAGCAAGGTTTGGCCCCTGCTCCTCTGCCCCCTCGGTGGAGAGACCCCCCCTCCAGTGCTCTTGGGCCGTGAGGTGGTCTTTCTCCATTGCCACATCCCAGTGGTGTGCCTGCGGCACATTGGGGTGAGCCTGCAGCACGTGGTGCATCCACACTCCCAGGGCCACAGCGAGAGTCGGATCCAGGGATGGCTGAGGGACAGCCTCTGCTCCCGGAGGAGGCAGGGAGATGGTTTGCAGTCACTCAGGCACAGAAGTGTCGGTGGGAAGTGGCACTTCCAGGCCTGGAGTGGAAGCCGCCGGCGCTGGAGGTTGCCGATAGGCCTCTCCGGGAACCCATGTGCCGGCTGCGGATATGCCTGGCTGCAGCGGCTCCCAGAGAGGCTGATCGGCAGCCTCCAGCGCCGTAGGCCCCCAGACACACATGGGGTCCTGGTGCCATGGGCAGCAGGGAGAGGGCTGGAGCCAGGCACCCCCCCTGCACCTGCAGCCATCACTGCACCCAAATTCCCTTGGAAACTCAGGGTGTTACAGGACCTGCAGCAACCCCTGCAGCCAGGAACAGGGCTGTGCTGTCCCTGGGTAGCATGTCCGTGTCCCTGCACAGCCTCGCACCGGTGGGGTCTGAGGGGACATCCCGGTCACGCTGCCAGCCCAGAACGGCATGGGATCACAAGGCATCCGATGGGCACCTCCTTTACTGCCAGGGGGGTCAGTGGGGGACAGAGGGAGGGTAAACACAGAAAATCCCACATGAGCAGGACAAATGCAACGGACCCTGCGGTACAGGAAAGCCCAAAAGCTCCCAGGGCCCCGCGGATGCCCCGGGTGCACAGCATGGCCTGGATTTTGCCAGCAGCACGGTCGCTGCCTGAAGCCCTGCCTGCAGCCCTGCCTGCCCAGGGCACCCTGCCAGCACGTGGGGGCAGGCAGGGCAGCTGCCAAACACTCCAGTGGGAGATGCGGCACCTTGCGGGGGCCAACTGGGATGATATGGCTGGGCTGGGGTGTTTAAGACAAACCCCGGAGCAGCACCATCTCTCGTCCCCCATCCCAAGCAGCACCGACAGCTTGGTACGATCCCCCCGCCGGGGATGGAGGCCACTGGGGACAGCCCCCCTGTCCCCCTGCTTTGGGTATGTCTTGGGTTGGGAGCAGATCTGACGGAGCACGGGGACCTCCCCTGTGCCAGCAGCAGCCCCCGCCACCGGGAAGTGCAAGAGGGACGCAGCAAGGTGCTGCTCCCAGGAAGGAGCTGCAGGATCCATCCCACACCCTCCATCCCTCCTACTCTACGCAAGGCCACTGAGGCTCCGGTGCGCGCCGACCTCCCACCTACAGCACCGTGCCGGGTGCGTAGCTGGCACATGTCGGCAGCACGCCCTGGGCGGCCTCGGCCACGATGGCCATCCGCAGGGTGCTCTCCGTCTCCAGCAGCCGTTCCCAGTGGTAGACCAGCCCGCGGAGCTGGCACCACTTCATGGCTGCAGACAGCCCGGCCAGTGCCTCGGCGGCTGTGACGGGGCTCCCTGTCTCTGGCTCACCCTCCTCCTCCTCCTCCTCCTCCTCCTCCTCCTCCTCCTCCCTGCCCACAGCCCCTGCATCCCACTGGCTCCGCTGCACCAGTGAGCAATCCTCGCCCACCGCATCGCCCACGGCTGGCTCCGCCGCATCCATGCCGACGAAGGCCACGAAGTCCCGCTCACTGATGAAGGGTGGCCGCGGCACATCTGCCAGTGGCGGCAGGTCGGCCTCCCACCGCTCCAGTGGCACCAGGTGGAAGCCGGCTTTCCGGAAGCAGCTCCGCACCGTGGCCGGCTGCACCAATCTCCAGGCCTTGTGCAGGAGGTAGATAGCATCCAGCAGCGTCACCCGGCTGGCGATCTCAGCCACTCGTCCCGCCCGGGCCAGTGCCGGGTCCTGCACCGCCCTGGCCAGCACCAGCGCCCGGTAGTGGCCCTTCAGGTTGGGGATGACGCCCACGTCCATGGGCTGGGTGATGCTGGAGGTGTCGGGGGGGAAGAAAACCAGTCTGATGTTGCGCAGCTTGGCCCTCAGCTCGGGGGGGTGGGCGCTGCTGCGACCCACGAAAAGCACGACCCTGCGGCGGTGGCGGTGAAGCTCCTGGTCCCACCGCAGGATCCACTCCTGGAAGATGCGCGCTGTCACCCACGCGTTGGCCGAGCTGGCGTAGGTGACCGGCAGCGCGCGCGGGTCCTTGGGCAGGCAGCGCGGCCGCCAGCTCCTGCCCACCACCAGCAAGCGCCGCTTCTCCGTGCCGGTGTGGTTGGTGCAGCAGAGGACGGAGACGCGGTCCCTGGCTTTCTTGCTGCCCAGCCCCCGGAGGTCCCCGGGGGCCTGTGCCCGCTCCGGGTAGCCGCGGTACAGCAGCCCCGTCTCCTCTGCGCTGAAGATGTCCTGGGCACGGTAGCCGGCCAGGAGGGCGGGCAGCACCTCGCTCACCCAGCTCTGGGCGCCACTGATGTCCACGTCCACCTTCTCACCCTGGTGTCGCTTGAAGACGATGTTGTGGCGGGTCTTCCATCGGCACAGCCAGCCATCGGTGGCCTCAAAGTCCCGGCCCGAGCTCAGGGCCAGCTCCTGCGCCTTGGCCTTCAGGATGGGCCCCGACAGGCGCTCGCCACGGGCCAGCGCCTGCTGGAACCAGGTGAAAAGCGCGTCCTCCACCTCTCCCCCTTTGCCCTCCCGCTTGCGCTTGCGCAGTGGGTTGGCATTGGTGTGCCAGTCGGCCAGGATCTGCTCACGGCGCCGGCCAATCCTGCCCGCCTGGCTCTTGGAGATGCCGAAGAGCTTGGCCACGCTGGAGAGGGAGGCAGAGGGTGACTCCAGCGCCTGCAGCAGCTTCACCCGGTCAGCCAGGGAGAGCTCCTTCCTCTTGCAGGTGGCGGCAGCGGTGGCACAGCCGGAGAGCCGGCGCCTGCGGGAGTCGGCTGCAAGAGACATTCCGGGTTGGTCTCTGCGGCAGGCGCAGAGCCTCGCTGCCCTCGACCCCCAGACCCCCTCCGAGACCCCCAGCTCCGGGCCCCCTGCAAAGACCCCTGCAAGGACCTTTCTGCTCTCAGCCCCCCCGGGAGGGGGGTGAATACCACTGTCCCCATTTGCAAATGGGGAAACCGAGGCATGCAGGCAGCTGGAGAAAGGCAGAGGCAGCTCCCTGTGCTGCAGGCAGGAGCCCCCAGCCCCTCCGGCACAGTGAGGAGAGCCGCAGCACCAGCCCCCTGCCCCACCGGACCCCCACGCTGCGAGGGCTGGGGCTGGCAACTGGCTCTGCCAGCAGTGGGGCCTGGCACAACACCCCAGCAACGCTCCTCCGGGCAGGACTCAGCCTCCCACGCCAAGATGTATGTGGAAACGTGGGGAAGGGGCCAAGGAGGTGAGCCGGGGGCTCACGGGCAGAGTTGGGCCTGCAGTGCTAGATGCAGAGGCGAAGGGTCAGGAAAGTGGTCAGGGCTCAGGTCAGCCGAGCGTCGCTCCCAGAACAGACCACTTCCCCGATAAGCTGTGGGGCTTGCCCCTGGGCCACTCTCGGGCACAGCTGGGGAGCTGCTGACACCTCTGCCCAAGCTGGGCACGGCTCTGCGCAAGACCCCCAGTGCCGTGGGGTGACCTCCCTTCCACACCGGAGCTGCCAGGGTGGCACACATCCCCCTCGCTGGCCAAGGACAAGGTCAGCTCCTACCCCTCCTCTCTCCCTCGGGAGCTGCTCGGAGCCGAGGTGCTGCGGCTGCATCCCTGCTCCCCTGTGCCTGCTCCAGCTTCACACTGCCTCGACCCTGACCCACCAGCGCGCTGCCCTCCTGCCCTGGCCACAGACATGCTGGGTCCACACCCGGGTGGGCAGCGGGGGCTGGCGTGCCACTCACCTGTGCTGGGGGCTTGCGGGCTCCCTCCCATGGAGGCAGCTGGGGGGTCCCCCAGATGCGGCTCTTCCCCTCGCTCCAGCTTCTGGACGACCTCCGGCTTGGGGCCAGCCCAGCCTGCTCCGGGAAGAGAGGGGCAGCTCCGCACAGGCAGGTGCTGCGGAGACCCTGGCACCACAGCCATACCGCTCCGACGTCCCCGGTGGGAGGGGGGGGTCCCCTCCACCCCATGGCCCCCGACACAGCAGCCAGACTCCCCTGCAGCCCCCACGGGCAGCCGCACCGCTTGCACCAGCCTCTCCCTCCGGCACTCTCCTGCTTGGGCACTTTGGGGAGACCCCGGGGTGCCTCATGCTTGGCATGGGGGGAGCTGCCCGTGGCAGGGGAGAGCCATGGGGCAGCCCCTGCGGGACCCAGCCCCTCTCCTCGCTCCCCTGAGACACCCCTCTGCCACGCCCGTGCCACACCTCATCGTCCCCGTCCCCCCCCCGGTCACCGCCACCACCCCTGCTCCATCCCCACCGGCCTCTGGCTCCTTCCCGCAATCCCGGCTCCAGGAGGGGCTGTTTAACAGCAGCCCCCCAAATGGGCCCAGAAGCAGAGGCGGGGGGGTCAGAGGGTGGCTGGATGTGGGGCACACAACATCCCCCCAGCGCCGGGATGGGTCCCTGGCGTGGGATGGAGGGGGTCGGAACAGGATGGGGTGGGGTGGGATGGGATGGGGTGGGACAGGACGGGGGGGACTCTCACCCAGGGATGCGATCAGCTGGTAGTTCTCCATCATCATCTCCTTGTAGAGCCCCTTCTGCCAGCCCACCAGCCCCCTCCACTCCTCCGCCGAGAAGTGGACGGCCACGTCCTCGAAGGTCACCGGCTCCTGCAAAACAGCCTGCGCCAGCCCGGCTCGGCCCACCCGCCCCGGACACCGGGCGGGGGGGGGCTGCGGGGCCGGGGTCGCGGGGTTGGAGACGACCGGGGGCGGCGCGGGGAGCCGGCGGCGGACAAAGGGCGGGCGCGGAGCCGCGTCCCCGCCGAGCGGGGCTCAGACAAAGGGCCGGGCCCGCCGCCGACCCCGGCCCCGGTCCCCGGCAGCCCCCCCGCCCCAGCCCCGGCCCCGGTCCCCCCGGCCCGGTCCTCCCCGGCCCCGCTCCCGTGTCTGTGTCGTCTCCCCCCCGGCCCGGCCGTACCTGCGGCGCGGTGCCCGCAGCCATCTTCTGCCGGAGCCGCCGCCCGGCGCGGGGAGGAGGCGCCGTCCGGGAGCGGGGAGGGGGGGGCGGCCGGGAACCGGGAGCGGTGCTGGGGGCCGGGGGTGCTGGGGGTGCGTGAGGTGTTGGGGTGCTGGGGGTGCGCACGAGTGTCAGTGCTGTGGGGGGCCGGGGTCCCGCGGGGGAGGGTTGGGGGGGGTGTTACCGGGGTGCCAGGGCCGCCCGGTGGTGGGGTGACGGCAGCCCCGGGGGAGCATCCCCACCCGCGGCCGGCCGGCGGTCGCAATCCCGGTGGGTGCTGGGAAAGGGGCACCCCGGGGCCCCATCCTGGCTCAGCCCCAGCCTGCTGCCCTCATCCTCCCCAGCAGCCCCAGCCCTGGCAGCCGTGTTCATCCCACAAGGAGGGGGGGACCTCCTGCCGATCAGGGGTCCCACTCCTCCACCAGTCCCGGCCAGCTCTGGTGCCCAGCGGTGCCACGCACAGCACAGTCCCGATACCCCAAAGCCCTGACCCCCCCCAGGGGTCCCATAGACCCCTCCTGCCCTGGCACGAGAGCCCTCTGTGGTGACTGTCCCCCTTACCACTCACCCCTTGCAGAGGGGCAACCCCCAGGCAGGGCCACGCTGCCCCTGAGCCCGAGGACAGTCCCAGCCCGGCTGGGATGGGGTGAGCCTTGGGTTGGCAGCACTGTACCCCGCTCCCGGGGACTGTGCCTCGAGGGTGAGCCGAGACCCAGGAGAGGGACCAAGGCCCAGGTGGGACTGTGCCAGAGCTCCAGGTGGGCTCAGCAGAGAACCATCCCCTACAGCCCCCCCCAGGGCACGGGGCAGGTTTACCCGGACAGACACCCAGGAAGGGCCATACGCATTCCCCCTGCGCCCCTCAGAGCTGTTTGCCGCTTCCCTTCCCATTTTTACCAGCAGCTCTGCAATGGGCAGAAGCAGGCAGCGAGGGGAGAACAGCACCCACAGCACCCCAGCACCTCGGCTCAGGCAGAGACGTCAGGCAGGCTCCTGGTGCCCTGTGTTCCCTGTCCCCTCCTGGGGGACCGGGCTTGGGCAGCCCCAGGACCTACAGCAGCCTGGGACCGGGGTGCAGAGCTGGGGCGTGGCAGGGCAGAAAGGGACGTACGTGCGTTTCCCTGCAGCCAAGGGAACAGTCCCGGGAGCTGCACGCCTCCCCGAGGAGGGATGCTGCCGTTCGGGCTGGCATCACACAGGAAAATAAATCATCTGCATATAGGTCAAACGTCTAAAAATGTTGACTGGGAGGTACTCAGAGCCCTAATGAGAGGGAAATTAATGAGCCCAGCAGCCCTGGGGAAGCAAGGAGAGCTGTGCAGAAGGCAAAAAACCTGCAATACTTGCACAAAGGAGTGGGGAGCAGAAACGTGCAAACACCCTGGGCAGCCGAGAGCGAGGCACAGGGCTCCAGAGGCAGAATTTGTGAGAAACTTGTGTCTTGAGAGGCTTTTACACAGAATTTTGCCTCTGCAGAGCAGGAGCGGGTGGGAGAAAGGAGCAAAGGGGCTCGGGAGGTGGGAGCCCCAGGGGGAGGCAGGTACTGCGGGCAGGCACCCACAGTGCGGGGAGGGGGGGCCCGCGCCTCCGCCATGCGTCCCGCAGGGTGACAGACCCACCGGCTGCAGGGACACATGGCAGAGCCTGGGGAGTCTCCGGCCACCCCGCAGGAGGGGCAGGAGCCGGCCCGGCTTTCCCCCAGCACTCACTGGGCTCCAGCCAGCCGACAAGGGCAAACCACAGCAGTAACTGGCACAGGCAGGACAAACGCAAAGGCTTCTCTCTTGCCCCAGGAGCTTCCCAGAGGTCTTGCAGGTGGAAACATGGACAAATATAAATAGCTCTGGGAGGAAAACTGCTGAGAAACCCTGCAAACCCCTGGGTTTCAGCGTGGCAGGTTTGACCAGGATGGAGCGGGCTGTGGTCCCTCCCGTCAGGTGCCTGGCATGCAGCTGAGATAACGACATGCAGGGCCCACTAATGAAACAGAGCCTAAAACTGTGCTGCTAGCAGATGCACTGTCCTCGCAATTACTCACCCTGCACGATCCTCCATCCCGATGTTCCAGGCGCTAAATTAAACTAATCCCTGAAATCATAAATTTAAGGTTGGTGGAAAAATATAATTGAACCTGCCAGGTCGCCTGTGGCATGGGGACGGCAGGAGCCCTTCCCTGTGCCAGCCTCAGGGCTGGCACTGGTGTCCCGGGAGCATGCCGGGCAGCCGGCCCTGGTCCCCAGGAGGGACAACCGGCCGGGGTCAGCCTCTGCCCCCCATCACAAACCTGCCCCTCCTTCGCCCAGAGCCACGGGCATCTCCCGGCTGCAGGGGGGCCAGGCCTGCTGCAGAGCTCGTAGCTGCGAGACCTGCGCTGGCAGCCTGGGATGAAGGGGGTTTTTCCCAGAGAACTGCAGATGGATGTGGAGGATCCTGGTGCCCAGGGCCTGGCGGGCAGAGCCTGGCAGGGCTGGGTGCTGCCAAACTGCAGGCACACTGGCAGGGAGCAGGCAGCACTCCTCCGGGCACCAGGACCGCTGCAAAATCCCCAGGGTGGAGAGAAGCCAGAGAGGAGCCCAGCAGATGGGGAAGCCGTGAACACCCCCGGTGCCGAGGAGATCACCTCCCCTTGGCGCAGCGCGGGAGGTGCCGAGTGAAGGATTTTCCTGGCACAGGGAGCCAAGAGCTGCTCTCCGCACTGCGACCCGCAGACCTGCTGGCACAGGGCACAGGGACACGTTCCGGGCTGGGAACCACCGCCCCGGTGCATCCCGCATCCCTTTCTCTCCCCCATCCCATGTGAGGCTACGGGGGCCAGCACAGACCTCTTGCTGATACTCCCGGCAGTCCAGGCCACCTTCTCAGGGTGGGAGGAAGGATGTGGCCCCCCCATCCCACTATCCCTCTGCCCTCCCCTGCCCGCGGTGGCGGGGGGTTGCTGTGGGCGCAGGGCACGCATGGGGAGAGATGGGGCTGCGCGTGCAGGAGCTGTGACACTGCCAGAAACGCTGAAAACACAGAAAAGGCTTTTTCCTTTCTTTTTTCTGCAAAAGAGATTGGAGATTTCGCAGACAGCTGAAACACCCCTGCAAGATGCCAAACCTCTGCTGCTGTCGTTACGCGTGAGAAATCCCCACCCCTGCGCACCCACCCAGCAGCTGTGGGTGGCCAGTGAAGCAGCCGTGCTGTGCCGTGCCGTGCCGTGCCTTGCGGTACCACACTGTGCTGTGCCATACTGTGCCAGGGAGCACAGGCACGCACTGGGGCAGAAACGGCGAGCTTTGATTAGAGCGGTGCTGGCTCCGGTCCTGGGGGAAGGTCAAGAGCCACGTCTGCAGGTCTGGCATTAAAATACAAAACAAAGGAGCAGGTGAGGAGGAGCGCAGGGCGAGGAGGGCTCACGCCGGGCGTGGGAGCGTGGCGGCGTGGCTGGCACAGCCCCATCCCTGGGGAGGCGAAGCCCGGCCGTCCCTGTGCCAGCAGCAGGCTGGGAACGTGGCTGCGGGAGAGGCAGGTTGGCAGTCCTGCCCCTGGAGCACTTCGGGAGCTGAGGGGCGCAGAGCTGCTACCATCCTCCCTGGTTTTCCCAGTATTTTCTTCCCAGCAAGGCCCTTCCCCAGCTTCCCACCTGGGGAAGAAACTCCCCCTTGCACCCCAGCCACCCTGCTCACCTCCAGCGCTTGCATCTCCTCCCGGCACAGCCGCTGCTCGGTGGGGGCAGCTGGGCTGGGGGTGGCACTGCACCCCCCAGTGCTGGAATCCCCCCGTAGGACGTGGGGCACGGCCACCACCACGGCCACTGCCACTGCGACTGTGCTGGCCAGGTTGAGGAGCAGGGCCAGCAGGACCCACGGGACGTGGTGAGGGGACACCGCGCAAGGCAGGCTCCCTTCCCAGACTTCCCTCCAGACCACTGCGGCCCCCAGCCCCACGCGGGGCGAACCGCAGACCCCTCTCCTCCTTTACCCTCAGAAGAAGGGATTTGCCCCGGGCTCTGCGCTGTACGTTGTGGGTCACCGAGTCACCAGTCCCCCAGGAAAGCCCCCTGTGCCACTCGCATCCACCCAGCAGCTACAGCTGTGCTTCGCGCTCAGGACACAGAAGTCTCTGGAGGTGACAAACTGTGTGAGGAAAGCCAGCCTGGGGACAAAGCCAGCCTGGGGACAAAAGCCCCGCATGGCCCAGTCCATACAGACCAGCCCCACAGCCACCCCCAGCATGGCCCGGTCCATGCTGCAGCCGCGACCAGGACCTCGTGGCAGTGACCAGGTAGGACAGTGAGGACTGCTGGCCAACGCTGATGTTGATGATGGTCGTGTCCGTGCCCGTGCCTGTGGTGCACACCTCCACACCGTCGACCCACACTGCACCCCGTCTGGAGCCGAGGGGTCGGTGCCGGCTGGGCACTGGCCACGGCAGCGCCTGCCTGGCCACAGAGCCGGCTCCTGGGCAAGGCTGGGGTCACCCCCCGATGGCGGGAGGCTCAGCATCTCCCCCAGCACCAGCCCCTCGCTCTGACTGCGCCTGGGCTGCAAAACCTGGGACCCACCAGAGCTGGAGCAACCGCAGCCCGAGGAGGCAACGCCGAGAGAGCTGATGCTGCCTGTGCCCAGAGCACCGTCCTCCCATCGTGGTGGCTGCAGACCCCCTCCCAGACCCTGGGAGAGATGAGGACCCTCGCCCAGGGCTGATCCCTTGCAGCTCCCTCCCTGCTGCCTCCGCAGCAGCACAGGGATCCTCCATGCCGGCCCCTGCTGGGTCCATCCACCCACCAGCTCCCAGGGTGGCCAGGGCCCCTCTCACCCAGCTCCTCCTGCCTTGGCGAGTCCCATGGGGTCTAGGGGGGGTCGGCAGCCCTGCAAGGGATGTGCTTCGGCATGCTCCTCCCCACGGGCACCGTGCCCGTGCTGCTGCAGAGCCCTGTCCTGTGATGCCCGGTGCCAGGCGCTGCCAATGCTTGGCACTGGCTGCCTCTGCTGCGGGCTCCTGGGCATGTCCACATCGGAGGGGGTCTGGGCACAGCCCCCAGCCCATGGTGCCCAGGACCCCCTGGACTCCCACGTTGGCAGAGCAGGGTGGCAGGGCTGGACATGCTGACCAGGGCATGGACAGACAGACAGGTGGGGGGGCCCTTGGTCCAGGCCCACCGCAGACAAGCCCCCATCCTGTGCCGCTGGAGCAGAGGAGCATCTGCCGACGCCAGAGGACCAAGCCCACCACAAAAGCAAGCCAGCGCTGGATGAAGGGACCCCCTGGGAGACAGCCCTGCAGAGCGTGGCAGTCCCACCAGGCACAGGCAGCCAGGGGAGGGTACTCGGTGGGCAGCACCATCTGGAGCGGGGACCCCACCAGGCACTGACCCCCAGTGTCCCCCCTGAAACCTCCTCCCCCACAGATGGGTGCTTAGAGAGACCCGGGAGACAGGCAGCCCCTTCCAGAGACACCTGGAGAAGATGCCCTGTGACAACCGGAGGTACCCCCGCCATCATCCTGTAGCCACGCACAGCGTGTGGCCCTGTGGGGGTCCAGAGCCCCCGTCAATCATCAGTCGGTGGGGCACTAGTTATAACAGCCGTGCTCACATGGGATGGCAGCACGCCCGCCGCTCCACTGCCACGTACCGAACCGCTCCAGCTCCCCTCCTCCCCTCCCCAGGGGGGCCGTGGTCCATATGCTGCCCTACTTCACACCAGCCCCCCCGTGCTCCGCTCCCGGGGGAACGGGAGCTTCCCAAGGGCTGACAGATGTGCTACAGCCTGGAAACCCTCTTCCTCCCACCGTGACCTGCACCACCCATGCTGACCTCCATGCTTCTCCACGTGGGCATCCCAAAGGCATGAATTGAGGATTTTTATTTTTCTCAGTTTCTAGTACACAGGTCAGGCTGCTTCAGCACGCTCAGGGTACGAGGAATTTAAGACCCAGTAGCCAGAAGCATTTCATCAAGCATAAAGAGACATACTGCAAACATTCACACTCATATGATCTCATCGAGAAGGAGCAAACCCCCCTCGGTTTTGCAGGCAGCCTCATGCCTCCCCATCTGCCCGTGACCCCCTGATCCAGAGCTGTTAGGCAGGGCGAGAACGTTTCAGGAGGAACTGGGGCAGTCGGATCAGGAGAAGCCGGTGCTCAGCACCGCAGCGGCGCGGCAGGAGAGTTTCCAGGCCAGTGCTCGGGGGGGCCGCTGGGGATTTATGGCGGTTATTACACAGACGCTTCCCCTCTCGCTGGTTTCTGTGCCACCTCCGAACGTGACACACGCTGCGGCCCCAGGTGGCTTTTTTGGGATGCCCTAGTTGTGCCGCCATACCGCAACGTGCCGGGTGTACACGTGGTTCGGCCACCGGTAACCAGGCCAAGAGCCGGTCACACGCAGAGGGGCTGGGGAGCACGGGACCGTGAAGGGGGGGCTCACCCGGACACGAACGCTCATTTGTGCTTTATGATTCAAAAAATCATGAAAAGTCCAAAACGCACTTTCTTCTTTCTTTGCCGTTCAGAATGAATTCATGAGGCTGGGAGACATTTTCCCAATTATATTTCTGGAATGAGCCCAGAGCTGGAAGGGTCAAGGGAATTTAAGACACTGAAGTGTCCATCATCCTCTTAATACCCTTAAAGACACAGATTTCTGGGCCTACACTTTCTTAATGCTAAAAATTACAGCAATTACTTCACTGTGAACAAAGTATTGAAGGAAGAGGAGAGGCTGGACATGGCTTGCCCAAAGTCATAACCTGGTACGCATGGAGTGAGCGGCCTCTAGACAGCCATTTTGCAGAGCAGTTGTCACCCAGAAGGACCCGCAGGCTCTTCCAGGTGATGGGGTTGAGGTCTGGAAAGGACATTTTCTCCAATTTTCTAGTAAGCTGAAAAAATCAGACCATCACCAGGGTGATGCCTGCAGTGGTGCCAGCTGGAAGGAGAAATCTGTCTCCGGAAGGTCAGTGGGACGGAGCAGGTAAAGCTGCCGAGCTCAGGGAGGAGCCAGAGCTGCTCTGCTCTGTCAGACGCCGAGGTAGGCTCGCCTCCATCACAGGACAGACCAGGGCGACAGCAGCAGAGGCCTGCCTCGTAAAGGAGATGCTCATGTTTACCCTGAGACAGCAGACGATGCACAGACCCTCTCTAGCGCGTGACCCTTGTGTCTGCACGTCAGTTCTCATCCTCAGGGCTCTCGCGGATCCCACATCTCCCCCAGGCAGCTGCAACAAGCAGAGGCATGCACCTCCGTTCCTACAGCAGCTGCAGTGCAAAGCAACCGCCGTTACACAAAAGCTAACCAGATCGGTCAAATAAGCCCAAAGGGGATCAAAGATGGAGAGTGACATTGCAGTCGGTTACGCAGTTCCCCAGTTCCATCGCAGTCAGTTACACACTTCCCCAGTTCCATCGTTGGCTTTCCCCAGCATCACCCCTCCTGTTTACCGGGGACACCGCACAGCCCTCTGTCACCAGACCCAGACAGGGAGGGGAGCTGCCCCCAGGGCCAGCTGGACGTGGGGGAGGCCTTCCTGCAGCCAGCTTCCAGCTTTCCCTAAGAAAACCCGGTTACCAAGGCAGCTGGTGGCCAGGGATGCTGGAAGCACCAACACTGTTTCTCAGTAGAACACAACCTCATCCCAGGAACAGTATCCACTAGGACTTCCCAGTATAAGAGTCTCCTGATCTGGGGGGGGAAAAAACCCCAAACGATAGTCTTCACGATCAGCCCAAAATTTTTCATGACAAACTGCGCCCCATTTGTATTATTTTGGCATTGCCAGGGTTAATCATAGAATCCTGGAATGGTTTGGGTTGGAAGCCACCTTAAGGATCATCTAGTTCCAACACCCCTGCCATGGGCAGGGACACCTTCCACTAGACCGGGTTGGTCAAAGCCCCATCCAACCTGGCCTTGAACACTGCCAGGGATGGGGCATCCACAGCTTCTCTGGGCAACCTGTTCCAGTGCCTCACCACCCTCACAGTGAAGAACTTCTTTCTAACATCAGATCTAGATCTACCCTCCTTCAGTTTAAAACCGTGTTGTGGTTTAACCCCAGCGAGCAACTAAGCACCACACAGCCACTCACTCACTTCCCCCCCACCCAGTGGGATGGGGAGAGAATCGGGGAAAAAAAGTAAAACTCATGGGTTGAGATAAGAACCGTTTAACAGAACGGAAAGGAAGGAAATAATAATGATAATAATAACAACACTAGAATGACAATAAAAACAATAAAAGAATTGGACAAGTGATGCACAATTGCTCACCACTTGCCGACTGATGCCCAGTTAGTCCCTGTGCAGCGATCCCCTCACAGCCCAGCTCCCCCCAGTTTATATACTGGGCATGACATCACATGGTATGGAATACCCCTTTGGCCAGTTGGGGTCAGCTGCCCTGGCTGTGTCCCCTCCCAACTCCTTGTGCCCCTCCAGCCTTCTTGCTGGCTGGCCATGAGAAGCTGAAAAATCCTTGACTTAGTATAAACACTACTTAGCGACAACTGAAAACATCAGAGTGTTATCAACATTCTTCTCATACTGAACCCAAAACAGCACTATACCAGCTACTCCCTCCCAACCTTATAGCGGCCTTCCAGTACTTCAAGGGGGCTTATAAGTTCTCCCCAGAGCCTTCTCTTCTCCAGGCTGAACAACCTCAACTCTCCCAGCCTGTCCTCATCAGGGAGGTGCTCCAGCCCTCTGATCATCTTCATGGCCTCCTCTGGACTAGAGCCCTCACAAGGTCTCCTCCTCCCTGTGCTCCCACCACAGTGCACACAGCAGGGAGGCAGCACCTCCATCACCATGACAGGGGACAATGCTCCGTGGGACTGGCTACAGCAGTATGGAAGACATACAGGATGGCAAAGCCTGCGGTACCGAGTCCCTCTTCTCAAGACAGAGAAAATCACATCTCTCACAGGGATATGAGCCTTGTGCCCGCTTCATGTGGGGTACCAGAGAAGAAAAAGAGGAGGACAGTGTCACAATCGGCAACAAAAATAGATCAATTGAATGAAAAATAGCTCAGTTGTTTCAAAACTGTTGGGTATTTTTGGCCAAAGATCACACTTCCCTACCTCCCACACTGGCGAGATCTCAATTAGCCTTTGTGTAATTAGTTTTCCCCAGAAGATGAGATTTCATTACATGAATACCAATAAGGGAATACAGGGCACATGTTGGAGGGATGCCACAAAGCATGAGACCCACGTGCTCGCACGGATGCGCCACCTCCTCCCGCTCTGGAGTGTGCTGGAGACGATGCGGGCTCACCGCTGCACTGCAGTGCCCGCTTGGTGTAGGCGTGCGCTGCGAGGCAGAGCTGGGACCCTCTGCCAGGCTGGCAAAGGATGCCTCACGGGCAAGATCGTGATGCATTGGCCGAGTGCTGATGTTGCAAGGACACCTTGTCAGACAGAAGGGCCTGCGCAAAAGCAGAAAGGCTCGCTCAGGAGACTGCAAAGTCTGGAGGAAAAAAACCCCACGCTTGGACAGCTGGAAAGAAGTAGGTCTTGACTATTCAGTCACACTCAGAGAAGACCCTAAAAAGACACAGAAGGCACAGCAACAAAAACCCCTCAGTGACACAGATAAACTCACAGCAGCCAGAGGGTTATGAAGGTTCAATCTCCATCTCATTTGCATACAAAGAAATTTCCCTCTGAAATTATTGATGGAGTTTTTCCAGCTGCAAACGCTACTTTACCAAAACAGCATGGATAAAGCTAAGGGAAGGCTCAGTTGAACTTGAAGACAGACCAGAGTGGTGCCTGGCAGTGTCCCCTGGGAATCGCAGAGCATCCTTTTGCTCTCAGAGATAACCAGCTACACTCAATCAATAAAACAATCTGGTCATCACAGATGACATGAAGGACTCCATTAGTGCCAAATGACAGAAGTGAGACAGCACCACCAGGTTTCGCCAGTACAGCCCGCAGGATGGTCTGTCAGTGGGAAGGAGCTGCGGCATGAATCCAGCATATGGGACCGAGGTGGTCATCCGTAATAGCTGCAGACAGGGACAGTGGTGGGCCCGAGGCAGCCTGGAGCACACAGGTTCTCTCCAGAAGCTACCGAGATGCAACCAGGAGACTCTGCAGGTCCTTTTTGCACCTGAAGGAGAGAAAGAGAAGGGGCAGGTTGAGCAGTGTCCGCACTCAAGTGTTGAGTGGAACTGATCCTGCAGCAGGGACAATGGTCTGTGCTGTAAAATGGAGGAGCTGCGGATGCAAACTGACATGCCACAGCCTGGGGCAGCCAAAGGGCGAAAGCTGCGCTTGCAGGAAGAGGAAGGTTGGGCTTTTAAAACCACTTATCCCATTTTCTCCAGCAGCCAGGGCACTGCTCAGCTCGGGTGATTTAGTAGCTGCCCTTCCCAAAGCAGCCCTCTATGCCTTAAAAGGAAACATCCCTTTGGTTAAACACTGAACCCGGGCCCCAAAAAGAAGCATAAAGTCATAAAAGGCCTGAGTAATGGAAGATTTTCTCTTAAAAGAAAGAAACAGCTGGCAGAAGAGATGAGGGAGTTTACAGGGCCATTGCGCATTTTGTTATTCTTTTGATTACAAGGTTTTTGACTGCAGTTATGGAACAGGCGGAAAAAAACTGCATCTGGTGTGAAGGCACCAGCTGGAGCAACTCAAACCCTCCTCCAAAGGGGGAGAGCTGAGAACCGCGGCAACTGCGCTGCACCGTGAGCAGAGGGATCGGCTCCAAAGGATGGCGTTAAAGGAGACAGTAAAGCTCAGCTTCACGCCTCCGTGCTTTGAAAGCACCTGATGTACACGGCAAGGTGATGAAGGCAAAGGACAATCAACCTGGTTTCATGCCGAGCACGAGCAAAGTGCTGCCTCTTGGGTCTAGAGAGGATCAGTTTAAAGGGATGGTTTAGGAACAAGTGAAGTTTGGTAAGACAGGACAAATAACCCCATTTCTGTTGCTTGGCGGGTACAAGGTTTCCAGGAGGCTGCTTTAGTTTTGGAGGGGGGTGACAGCAAACAATTTTTTCCTCATAAACAAGAAACAGGTCTTCCGCTAAGAAATACAACAGCAAAAGGTCTCACAAGAAACACAGCAGACTTGTGGAAACACGTTTGACACTTTCCAGACGTGTCCAATCCTTGTGTTTGCGTTTCACAAGGTGCACCACAACCCAGCCCTTTTGCAACTAAAATCTTCAAAACACATTTTTCCCCTCCGGCCTGCTCCGATGGCAGTCCTCACCACGATAGTGAAAGGAATGCAGGACAACAGCTCAAGGCCACAGAAGTATCACAGAGGTTTATTTTGAAATGCCACATCTGATAAACCCCTCTGCTCTGGGAGGTGGCCGTTCAGATGGGACCTGCCCACTGCTGGGCACAGGCAGGCACGCTGCCAGCCAGCGGTCACCAGCCAATGGCACCTGCCTCTGACTCACCGGTGAGAGGCCACAGGGGCAGCTGGCTGACATGAAGCCAGTCTCCAGAGATATCCACAAGTGTTTTCTTTGCAGGGAGCTCTCCCACAAGGGAATAGGGTGGCATGCACCTTCACAGGAAGCCACACAGCACATTTCTTCTTTGGTTTACCACTTTGTCAGAGCCCCTGTGCATGGCCGCGCTTAAGTCAGCTGGCAAAACCCTGAGGAAATGTACAACTGCTCCCTGCCTCATCTTAATGGGTGAGCAGCAGTCAGGATGTGCCCATGAGACAGGCCAAAGGCATAAAAAATGAGAGGAGGTCAAAAACCAACACAGATGTCAGGAGTCACCTGAGGCAGAGGGACAACAAGAGAGAACATCCCTGCACCATCTGTTTCACTCCATGCTCACCCAATTCTTCCACAGAGCAAGCACTCCTGGGCCCCTTCTCCCGAAAGGGATCGGCTGGAAGAGTTTCCATGAGAGGAACAGCAGGCTGGGAGGCTTCAGCTGCGGGGAAGAAGTTGTCAGGAAGGTGAAGGAGCTCTGCTAAGTCACACATGGCTGGAGAGGGCAGAGGAAGATCGCCTGCGTGTTCACTGCCTCTCCAGCACAGGAAGAGGGGCCACCAGGTGAAGCAAGCAGGACCTCATTTCAAAACTCAGGGTCGAGAGCGATGTGTTCAGAGGCGAGAACCTCACTGCAGGCTAATAACGACGCAGAAGCAAGTATCTGTGAGTAAGTCTCACCGTGCCAAAAGCCAGAGATGCAACCAATGTGATCTCTGGCAATATTGTGAGCAGCTGCTTTTGCAGAGCATTTAGGTATCTCCAGCCTCCTCCTTTAAAAGGGATGGCCTTTCAGAGGCTGCAGACCTGCTGCTGCCTCCTCCAGAGAACTGGGTTATCCCAAAGGCCAGGTCTATCTCAGGCTCCAGCACAGGGAGGATCTCTCCAATTCTTGCCACCACCAGACCACACATCCCCTATGAACATGAAGATTTTGAGATTGGCACCTTAAAAAACAGAATGAGAGACGTCCGCCTGGTTCACCCTCACTGTTGTGATAACGGCATCACCGTGCTCTTCAGGAACAGAAATAACACAGCTTGGCACGTGCAACAGTGAATTCTCTCCTCCTTTCCCTGCTGGGACACACTGTAACATAGCATGGAAAAGCTCCTGCAGGTGAGCCTCTGGAGAGGATGCCTATGCCCGCCATGCCCTGAAGGTGAGGGCGAGCTCCTGAGGGACAGCGTAGGAGCACGACGGGGGGGCTCAAGACACTCAGGACCGCCCCGCTGCTGATCCAGGAGATGCTGAAGACACAGACTACCCCATCATGTGTCTGCTCGCACTACTTTTGTGCGGAGGCTCTGAACAGTTAATTAGCTGCGCTGTAAAATACAATTTGCTGCTCTATGCAACCCCCCTGCAGCCCATTTCTGGACAGAGCAGCATAAAACCTGCGGGACCCTCCCACCACAGCAGACTCTCTAACCTCCACAGGCTTGAGCAGCTCCGCTTAACTACCGTGTTTATCTGGCCACCTCAGCCATTTCCTTGGTACTCACTTTCCTATCGCCTCTCCTGTGGCAGAAGCGGGCTTGTCAACACCACAAACTCTGCCCCAGTTGCTGCCCGGCAAGAGGAAGCATCGGCCTGCGCTCTCCCACAGCCATTTATCACCTGCGCCACACTCTGCATGTGGCTGATAACTTAATCTGCTACGAAACATAAACACCCGCTCAGAAGTTTTGTTTCAAAGGTTCCTTTGATTCCAGACATCCTTGTGTGGTTTCCTTTTATAGAAACATAGGAATTTTTCTTTTAAAACTAGAACAGTTTTCCAAATCCTCAGTGAGCCCGAGTCTATAACCCAGCAGCTGGTGCATACAGCTCTGCATGAGCTGTGACAGTAAATGCTCCCGTACTCCAGGAGCACATCAGAGTCACACAAGGGATCACTGTCTCGGCATCTCAGATTTTAAAATGCTGCTAAAGCACTCTACGACCACAGCTTTGACTCAGTATTACCAATAAAATGGCAAATACGATGCTTTTAACAGCCAAGCGGGTTTAGGGAGAGCTTCTGTTGCTGCCAAGATGCGCTTCAAACTCCCACTGGGGAACTGTCACGTACGCACTGAGTCAGCTTGCTGCCCTGCATCCACTCCTGGTGAAACCGTTCTGCTTCTAAAAGGCCCTTGTGCCCTTCTGTGTCACCTGTGATGGCACCTGGCCTGCCTGCCACATCCATGTTGTCTTCTGGGGCTCTGGCTTTTGAAGATGAGCTCTTAATCCCCCAAAACCACGAGCTTTGCTAGGCTTGCACTACGTTTTCTTGAGAGACACCCCTGACCTTCCTCAAGGCTGTGGCTATGGCGATCCTACAAAGGGCCCCATGAAACTGCCCTGTATAACGTGATTAACGGTGCTAACGCGGAGGGAGGACAGCACACGTCCTCCGGGACTCTTCCCGCACAACCACTGGGCCACACACATGGGCAGATTTGAAACAGCTCCTTCCAAGGCTTCATCCAGGGGCGAGGAGGCTCCCGGTTCTAACTTCTAGCAACTTGACCTGCGCCTGCCTCCTCCAACCGCCATCACATCCCTCCCTGCTACTTCAAGCCGCCCCCACCCCTCTCTCTGCCCTCAGCGGGGTCTCCGGACCCTGCGAACGCTCCCGAGGCTGCCGTGCCGTGCCGTGCCGTGCCGTACCGGCCGGGCCCTCAGCACCCCTCCCGCAGGCTGGCGGGGCTGCCAGCAGGCCGGCCCCGCCCGCCCAGCACAGACCCTGCTGGGCCTCGCCCGCCCGGCAGGGCCCTGCCGTCCCCCCGCAGGGGCCCGGGCCGGCGGTGCCGCTACTTGGCCGGGCTCCAGCCCGAGGGAGGGGAGCGTCCCGGCGGGGCCGGCCGGAGAAGGGCCCGGGAGGGGGAGAGGGGCGGCCGGGCCGGGGGTTAAGGCAGTCCCCGACGCCGCGGGGCGGTCCTCCCGGCTAGGCCGCGTTGCCATAGCGACAGCGGCCGCTCTAGCCGACCATAGAGCGGCGGCCCTCGCGACGCCTGCGCGCCCCGCCTCCCTCCGAGGGGCGGGGCGGGGTCGCTATGGTGATGGGGCGCGAGGGGGCGTGGCCTACAGGGCGGGGCGTGGGAGGGCGGGGCTAAGGGAGGCGTTGCCATGGGGAACTGCGCGGGAGAGGGGTGGGAGGTGGCGCGGGGAGGCGTTGCCATGGGGACGGGGGGCGGGACGCGTTGCCGTGGGGACGGGGTGTCGGAGGAACAAGCCGGGGCATCGCCGTGGGGTTGTGACCCCCCCTCACCCCCGCCCCAGGCCTTGGGGAGACCCCCGGCCCCCCCAGGCCCCCCCTCCTGCTGGGAGACCTCCCCGTCCAGCGCCCAGAGGGACAGTCACGGGTGGGGGGGGCCGGGATCCCCCCACCCTCCCACCCCGGGGACATGGCGGCTGCCAGCTTCCCCTCCCCCTCAACCGCCCCTCGCAGAGGCGGGCAAAGGGGGCAAACGGACCCCAGTCTGGCTGGTGGTGGTGGGCAGCGGGGGGGGCCTGTGGGTCTGCGGTGAGGGGGGGCCAAAGCCCCCCAGCATGGCCATCGTTCCAGCTGCCCCCCCCGGCTCATCCCTCCTCTCCCTTCGGCAGAGAGAAAGGGGCGGGGGGGGGGGGAGAAGAGGGACCCAAGTCCTATGCCATCGCTCCCCACGGGCAGGCGAATCACCCCAAAGCCGAGGGGTTTGCCAGAGCCGCGTGTTTGTGCCGTGCTCGGAGCTCGGTCCTGCCCACGGCACCCATCGCCCCCGGAGAAGCAGCCGGGCTCGGGGAGGGCAGGACGGGCGGCACACGGTGCGGCAGCGGAGCACGCGGCGGGCACGTGGTGGGCCCGGCGGTCTGGCAGCCCCGGCGGCGCCGGCCAACCAGCCATTCTCCGTGACAGATTATCTCGACGTGACCGGCCTTTCTCCATGACGGATTATCTCGACGTGACGGCTTTCCCTGCTGAGCCGTGGGTCTTTAGGGCAGTAAGCCTGGCACAGCCACCGGCTTTGCCTGCCGGCGTAAAGCCCCACAGCAGCTCATGTGCCGAACTGAACCGCTGCCTTCTTTGGTGCTCCTGACGCCCTGTCCACTGGCGGGGGCTGCAGGCGTCCAGCCGAATCCCCCACGGCTCTTCCCAGCTCAGGGTCTGCTCCAGGATGGATCCCCCCACCGCGAGCATTCCTGCAGGGACCAGCAGGACCCTGGGATGGACGCGGCCACCAACAGCCCCGTGGGGACCATCCCGGGGAGTGGGTGCTCTGTGCCTGTGCCAAAGCAAGTCTCGGTGGGATCTGACTCCGCCGGAGCATCCCTGGACATGCCCCAGGAGGGTGGAAATCTCCATGGGGAAGGTGGCAGGGAAGGGACAGGCACTCGATAGCAGCCCTGTCGCTCTGGGAGGTCACAAAAGCGCCTGAGCTGGGGTGTCAGCGCTGAAATCGCCTGGCAGCAGCAGGTGCTGGGGGAACATTTTTCCTTATTGAAGGCAGCTTCCAGCTGCCACTGCCTTAAGCAAACCTAAATACGGGCCAGCAAGGGATGTTTTGCATCCCAGGGTTTGTAGCCATAGAACAGGAAATATCTCCAATGCCCAAATATTTAGTTTTGCAGGGCACAGGGTCAGAAACAACGGCATTCCTGGGGGAATGGCGGGCGTGGAGGTTCCTCGGGGCAGAGCTCACCCCTTCCCGGGCCCGGCCTTCGCCTCATCCCACCCCCACGGCCCCAGTGGGGTTTGGGGTGGAGACACACACACACACACACAGAGTCCAGGCTTCCAGGGTCTCCCACAGCACCCGATCCCAGCTCCGGGGCTCTGTACTGGGGCACTGGGATGGGGCAGGGGGGTGGGTCTAGCTGACCCACATCCCACGCAGGACAGAGATTTGATGATCCACAGAGGGGAGGCACCCGGGGGGGGGGCTTCTGTGCTTTTTGGGCTGGGAAGGCTGCGGGGTGGGGGGCGGGCGAGTGCCAGAGGTGCTCCCCCGCCCCCCCCCGCAGCCCCCCCGGCCCCTTTGCGTGGCCACGGTCTCGCGTGGGTTTGTCCCGCCCGTTATCTCACCTTGTCCCTGGAGTTTGATCGCAGCGAGGCCATAAAAAGCGGAACCCCCGGTGCGGGGGGGGGGGGGGGGGGTAACGACCGGGTGGCCACGGGGACGGAGCTTGCGTGGCCCCGGGTGTTCATTAACCTGCGAGGAGGGGGGACAACGGGGGGGGAGGGGCGTGCCCCGGGGTTTTTTTTGGGGGGGGGCTGCTGTCACGGTGTGTGGGTTGCACGCCCACCCGGTGCCGGGGAAGGGGGGGGGTGTTTGCTCTGGGGGTCTCTTTCAGCACCCCCCCCCGCGTGGGGCCCCTCCCCGGCCCCCCCCGCGTGGGCGTGTCGGGCGGGAGCGCGGCGGCGAGCGGCGGCGGGAGCGCGGAGGTGCGGGACGGCGGAGGGGGGGGGGGTCGCATCCCCCGGGGGGGGGTGTGGGAGACCCTTTGGGGAAGGGAGGGGGGGGCGGAGCGGGGGGACGGGCCCCGCCGGCAGCAGCCTTGACCCCGGGCGGGCTCGGACAGGGCCTGGCCCCGGGGGGGGGAACGGAGGAAGGGGGGGGATCAGCGCCCCCGGGGCGGCGGGGCCGGGGCAGAGAGCGGGCAGCCGCCGCGCAGGCAGGTTTCCAGAGCGTGGGCAGGTGAGTGGGGGGCGGAGGGTGATGGGGGGTCGCTGAGGGCCGGCGGCAGCTACCTGCAAGATGCGGGGAGGGGGGGCGGGTGTTGCTTTTTGGGGAGCCGGGACACCGGGGGTCCCGGCCCGTCCGCCCCGGTGGGGTGCTCGGCTCCGGGTCGGAGCCTGGCAGCCACGGCGTGCGGGTGCTTTGGGGTGTCAGGGCAGCCCCGGGACAACACGGGGGGGGCTCCGGGGGCGGCCGGCCAGGCTCCCAGCCCTGCAGCGGGACCCTCGCGTGGCGCAGGGGCACCGTCGGGGTTTTGGTCCTGTGCCCCTGTCCTGCCGGCGGGAGCGGAGAGCCGCCGTCCGTCCCCGCACAGCGTGGGCCCCCTCCCTGCCCTACAAGCCCCCCAGCCCGGCGAGCCAACATCCCCCCCCAGGCTGGGCTGGGTCAGAGGGGGCCACAAAGCCCCCATGGCACGTGCCCGTCACCTCTAGCACCCTGCAGCCCTCCAGCAGAGCCCCCCAGGCTGGGGCTGCCGGCAGGGACCCCTCAACTGGGAGGACTCTGCTGGTGGCCAAACCCCCAGCACCCCGACGGTGGGGAGCAACCGTGGGGCCGGTGCTCAGCACCCGACAGGGTTCACGCTCCGCTGGGGCGGGACAGCTGGCACGGCATGGCACAGCATGGCACGGCATGGCACAGCGTGGCACGGCACAGAGCGCTGCCTGCCTCGCCGGCGCCGTGTCGCAGGGCGGGACGGGACGGCACGTGCCGTTATCATCCCGCGGTGCCTGTGCCGCGTTTTGCCAGCGCTGTTGGCAGTTGCTGCGAGGAAGGGCCGGGGCTGCCGGGGCAGCGCGGGGTGAGAGGTCTGCACTGAAGGCTGCGGCAGAAAAGGGGGATCAGCTGTTCCGCATCTCTGGGGACAGCGTCGGTCACGGCCGGCTGCAGGCAGGGATGCGGCCGAGCGGCCGACCACTCCCTCTGCCCCCAGGTCCCCCAAGGATGTGGCTGCTCTGGCTCGCCTGGGTGCTGCCCGTGCTGGGCATCGCAGCCAGCTCCAGCCCCAGCCCCAACCCCACCGCACCACCCCTGGACCAGGCCTCCATCTTCGCCGACCTGACTCCGGCGGAGCTGCGGGCTGTGCGGACCTTCCTGATGAGCCGCCCGGAGCTGGGGCTGTCCCCGAGCCGCAGGGGTCCCCTGGCCAAGAACACCCTCTTCCTGGTGGAGCTGCTGCCCCCCAAAAAGCGGCTGGCCCTGCACTACCTGGACCGGGGCGGCCCCCGGCCACAGCGCCAGGCTCGGGCCGTCATCTTCTTCGGGGCGCAGGCAGAGCCCAACGTCACCGAATTCGCCGTGGGACCCCTGCCCCGGCCCAGCTCCTACCGGCCGCTGCGCTTCAAGGGGGGCCGCGCCGTCCCCTTCACCGCCCGGCCCATGACCCAGCTGGAGTACGAGCTGCTGCACCGCACGCTGGCGGAGGCAATGGAGCCGCTCTACCGGCTGCTGCGCGACTCCACCGGCTTCTGGTACCACAACTGCTCCCGGCACTGCCTGACCTTCTCGGACATCGCGCCGCGGGGGCTGGCGTCTGGCGAGCGCCGCAGCTGGCTGATTCTGCAGCGCTTCGTGGAGGGCTTCTTCCTGCACCCAGTGGGGCTGGAGGTGCTGGTGGACCACCGGGACCCCGACCCGCGGCGCTGGGCGGTGCAGCGGCTCTGGTACAACGGGCAGTACTTCTCCAGCCCGCAGGAGCTGGCCGAGCAGTACGAGCGGGGGACGCTGGCGGTGGCCCGCCTGGCCGAGCCCCCGTTCCAGCAGCTCTTCTCCAGCTATGAACCCCGCGGGCGCTTCACCACCGGCACCCCCACCGAGGTGCATGGGGCCAAGGTGTGCGAGCCGCAGGGCCAGCGGTACCGGCTGCGGGGCAACCAGCTGGAGTACGGGGGCTGGAGCCTGGCTTTCCGCCTGCGCTCCTCCGCCGGCCTCCAGCTCTTCGACCTGCGCTTCAACGGGGAGCGCCTGGCCTACGAGGTGAGCGTGCAGGAGGCCATCGCCTTCTACGGGGGCCACACGCCGGCCGCCATGCAGACCAAGTACATGGACGCCGGCTGGGGCATGGGCTCCGTCACCTACGAGCTGGCCCGCGGCATCGACTGCCCTGACACGGCCACCTACCTGGACGCCCACCACTTCTACGACGCCGACGGGCCGGTGCGCTTCTCCCATGCCATCTGCATCTTCGAGCTGCCCACCGGCGTCCCGCTCCGCCGCCACTTCGACAGCGACTTCCAGGGGGGGTTCCACTTCTACGCCGGCCTGGAGGGGCAGGCGCTGGTCCTGCGCACCACCTCCACCGTCTACAACTACGACTACATCTGGGACTTCCTCCTCTACCCCAACGGCGTGATGGAGGCCAAGGTCCACGCCACCGGCTTCATCCACGCCACCTTCTACACGCCGCAGGGCCGGCGCTACGGCAGCCGCGTCCACAGCCATGTCCTGGGCAACCTCCACACCCACCTGGTGCACTACAAGGTGGACCTGGACATCGCAGGTGCGGCCCCCCGCCGCCCCCCGGCCGGCCCCTCCGGCTCCGGGGAGGGTGCTGGGAGGTGGCACCAGACCCCACATGGAGTTCCAGGGGCTCGGGAGCCTCATCCCCAGGGCACCGTTGCTGCCCGGACCCTCTTGAAGATGACCCCCCCCACCCAGGGTGGTGTCGCTAGGGGGTCCCAGCCCCTTGCCCCGGGTGGGCTGCCGTCTGTGGGCTGCCGGTGCGCCCCGGGCTCCGCTGCCGCTCACGGCCTCTCTGCTTGCAGGCACCGGCAACAGCTTCGAGACGATGGACGTGCGCTTTGAGAACATCTCCAACCCCTGGAGCCCAGGCGCCCGCGTGGTGCAGCCGTGGCTGCACCGGCAGCCCCGCCGCAGCGAGCGCCAGGCTGCCTTCCCCTTCGGCAAGGCGCTGCCGCGCTACCTGCTCTTCTACAACCCGCACCGGCACAACCGCTGGGGCCACCCGCGCAGCTACCGCATCCAGCACAGCTCCCACGCCGGGCGGGTGCTGCCGCATGGCTGGCAGGAGGAGAAGGGCATCTCCTGGGGCAGGTGGGGTGGGGGGGTCCCCGCAGCACCAGAACATGGCTCCTGCCGGTCCCGGTGGGCTCCGGCTCGGCCAGCCCCGCTGTCTTTGTGCTGAGCCACGAGCGTTGCCCGGCCGCCATGGTCACGGCCCGGGGACCTTCCCTGACGGCATCTTGTGCCCTCGGCTCCCTGTCCCCACCCCGGCAGCCCCTCTGCAGGCTGAGCTGGTCACGGTCACGGCCACCGCCATCCCTGGCTGCCGGGTGACCCCCAAAGAGACCCCCCATTCCTTCCATGCTACCAGGAGCAGGTGGTGGCATCTGCCCAAGGGGCACCAAGGTCCCAGATATGAGCACCCCGGCTGAGGGGGACCCCGGCCCCCCCCCCCCAGCCTAGTACAGTAAGGATGCAGCCGGTGGCCTCACCAGTGCAGACTGCCATGCCGAGCCCCCCCGGAACTGGGGAGCCGTCCAGGATCCCTCGCTGCGTGGCTGGGCAGCACGTGGCACAGCTGGTGGAGCCCGGGCAGGGGTGGGAGATGGGTCATCCCCCCACCCTGGCACCCACACAACGTGGGTCTGCTCCTTGCCCCTGGCAATGGGCCTGATCCTGCCCCTGTCCCTTGCAGGTATCACCTGGCCGTGACGCGGCACCACGAGAACGAGCCCACCAGCAGCAGCATCTATGCCCAGAACGACCCCTGGGAGCCCCTGGTCAGCTTCGAGGGCTTCCTCCGCAACAACGAGACCATCGAGGACCAGGTGACAGCTCGGCATCATGGGGTGGCAGGGACGGAGCCGGGCAGGGGGGCTGCCAGGAGCCGCCGGCGCTCGTGGCGGGGTCCGCCGTGCCGCGTGCCCCGCTGACGGCCGCGGTCCCCTCCGCGCAGGACCTGGTGGCCTGGGTGACCGTCGGCTTCCTGCACGTCCCGCACGCCGAGGACATCCCCAACACGGCCACCCCCGGCAACGCCGTCGGCTTCTTCCTGCGCCCCTTCAACTTCTTTGACGAGGACCCCTCAGTGGCCTCGCGCAGCCCCGTCATCATCCGGCCGCTGGACCCCCCCACCTTCTCCCAGCTGGAGATCCAGCGCTGGACGCCTGCCAGCCCCGGCCCCTGCGTCGCCCCGGGGCCCTTCACCTACAACGGCACCTACCGGCAGGAGTGACCTGCCCCGGGGCTGGCGGGGACGCCGGGCACCCTGTGCCAGGGAGGACAGGGGTGGCGGTAGGGACGCCAAGGTGTGGGCCGTGCCGTGCCGTGTCCCAGGCTCAGTAAAGACAATGCCACCTCCTCCAGCCCCGTCTCTGCCTGGGCCGTGTGGCAGCCCTGGCACCGCCACAGGCACTGGAGCCGGCACGGACACGGTGAGCGCCCTGCCCTGCTGATCGGCTGTTGCAATATTTAATTATGCCACCATTCAAGGTTGCTCCCCCCCCACTCTGCACCCTTCCCCTGGCCTTTGCACCCCCCTGGGCCGCAGCCCACATGGGATGGGTCCTGGCATCGCCCCCCCACGCCCCATGGGAGGATGTCCCCGTCCCTTCCCTCCTGTGGGGTCTCGTCCCCCCTCCCCATGGCACCATCCCGGGAACCACCGTGGTGGCACAGCTCTGCCGTGGCCCCGTTCCGCAGCGCAGCCGCACACAGAGCCGGGGTGTCTGTCCGGTTTATTGGGGAGGGGGCAGGCGGGGGGCACCTACCGCAGAAGGCGACATGCAGGGCTGTGTTAAACGGCAGGTCGGGCACACGCGGTGCCCAGCTACGGGATGACGGCACGAACACGGCACACGCTACCAGGAGCTGGCGGGCGAGCGGTTGGGTGGGCAGGAGCCCCACGGCCCCCAGCCCTACCCGTGCCCCCTCCCCACCGGGGCATCCCCCTCCCTGTGCGTGGGGTGGCACCGGGGGCTGGGATGTTGCTGGGGGGCTGTACCCCCCTGCCCCGTGCCACCAGCTATGTGGGGAGAGCGGCCGAGGGGGCCCCCAGGCTGGGGGGATCTGGGGGAACTGGGGGGCACCAGTGGCTGGCAAGGGGGGCACCCCCCGGACACACAGTGCTGCCCCACGGGCACACCGACATCGCCGCCGGCAGGGCCACCCACAACCGGGACAAGGACAGGGACACAGCTTGGGCGGGCACCCACCACGCACTCCGCCCCGCGCTGCGGCTCAGCGCACACGGGTGTGCACATGCACACACACATGTGCCACGGCGGGCGGGAACCATGGCTGGGGTGAACATACATACACAGGCACACATGGGCATAGCCTGTCTGTCCCGAGAGAGCAGCCTGGGGGTCCTGGCTCAGCAGGAGCCCCCCCAGGACACACACAGCGTCCCGGGGCGCCGGACACGAGTACACACACACACACACACGTGCGTGTGCACACACACGCACACACACACGCACGGACAGGGCGAGTGCAGGCAGGCAGACCCGCAGCACATGGAGACACACGTGACACGCACACACACGCATGCACACCCCTGCGCAGCCCCCACCACGCTCCCCCCGCCACGCTGCCAGCCCCGGCGTCCCTGGAGAGGGGGGGCTCTGGCCGTGGGGCAGCATGGCCCCGGCCGGCCAGGGGTCTGGCTGGGGAAGGGGCTGCAGCACTACAAGGAGGAAGAGGATGAGGAGGAGGAAGGGGAGGCGAAAAGCAGCACACGTTTGACAGTCCTGCCAGCCGAGCCCTGGAAGCGCCAGCACGGTGGCAGGGCGGGGGGCCTGGCCCCCCGGGTTAGGCCAGCTAACGTGGGGGTGCCAAGGGGCTCCTGCCGCTCCCCCCCCGCAAGCTGCCGGCGGCGGGAGGGATTGTCCATGGGGGACGGCGGCCTGGAGCCCACCGGCCCAGCCAGCGTCCTGGGGACGGGGGTCCCACGTCCCATCACGCCAGGGGGTCCCGGCCCCGTCCCTGCCCTGCCCATTAACTCCCGGGGTCAGAGCAGTGTCTATGGAGGGTCTGTGTGTCCGGCGCGCCGGCCAGCTGTCCGGGCAGGGAGAGGCGTCGCGGCGGGGCGGCCGCCGGCTCCACCAGCAGCACCACGTCTGGCGGCGGGGGCGGCTCATTGCGGGGGTCCGGGGCATGTGGCAGCTCCAGCGGCACCGGATAGCTGGGAACCTGCGGGAAGAAGGGCAGCCAGCATCACCGCCACGCCAGGGGCAGCCGGGGATGGGACAAGGGGCTCAGTGTGCCACCCACCTGGCTCCGGGCTGCACTGGGTGGCACAGGAGGGGGGCTGCCCCAAGCTTGGGGGGCTCAGGACTGACCCCAACCCTCACTGGGGCTGGAGAATGGGGTGATGGGGCACAGGAGGGGTCTGCCCCAAGTCTGGAGGCTCAGGAGCGACCCCAGCCTGCAGTGGGGCTGGAGGATGGGGAGCTGGGCTACCCCCAAACCTGGGGGGGCTCAGGAGTGACCCCAACCCACAGTGGGGCTGGAAGACAGGGCAATGGGGCATGGGAGAGGGACTGCCCCAAACTTGGGGGTCTGGGGAGCAGGCTGGGCTCACCTGAGAGAGCGGCTGAATGGGGGTGATGGGGAGGACAGGTTGCAGGGGACACGGGGGGCCGGGGGGCTGGTGGGGGGACGAGACCGTGCTGTAGGCGGGCGGCACCAGCGCGGCCTGACGCTGCAGCAGCTGCATGATGGAGCTGATGTCCGCAGCCATGCGGGTCTCCAGCCTGCTGACAGACACGCGTCGGGGTGTGTGCAGGGCACTGCACGCTGCAGGGCAGCACGACCCCATGGGAGCCCCCCATTCGCCCGTTGGGGGCGATTGGGGGGCTCCCATGGGGTCGTGCTGCCCCTGCTAAGCCCCCCCTGCCCTCCCCAGGTACCTGTTAAGCTGCTTCTGGAGCAGGTCAAGGCGCGTCTCCACCTCGGAGCGCTGGCGGCGGCTCATGGACGGCAGTGGGATACTGAGGGCGGCGTGAGCCGGGATGGTGCAGCGAGGCAGCTCCTGGTACTGCCGCCCCCGGCTCTCCCCCCAGAAACTGAAGATGTTGGAGACCCCCGAGAAGGCTCCTGTAAAGGCAAGGAGGGAAAACATCAGTGTCCTTAGGGTGTCCCAGCAGGCATGGAGCAGGGATGCAAAGGGAATGCACCCCAGCAGGCATGGAGCAGGGATGCATCCCAGCAGGCACGGAACAGGGATGCAAAGGGAATGCATCCCAGCAGGCATGGAGCAGGGATGCAAAGGGAATGCATCCCAGCAGGCACGGAACAGGGATGCAAAGGGAATGCATCCCAGCAGGCACGGAGCAGGGATGCACCCCAGCAGGCATGGAGGCTCCCCCCAAACGGCATGGGGATGCAAAAGCAGAGAGGGTGCAGGGGCAGAGGCTGCAGGGGACGGTGCAGAACACGGGATAGGGATCTGGGGGGCAGGTGGAGCAATGGGGATGGGGGTTCAGGAGCTGCTGGGGGGGTTCTGCAGAACCCTGACCAGGGAGGAGAGGAATGGGGGACCCTGCCACCCCATCCCGAGCCCCTTCATCCCCATCCCCACCTGAGAGGGGGTTGCACATGTCGCCACCCTTGCGCTCCTCGGCCTCGGCAGGTGCAGGCGCCTCACTGCCCAGGCGGGCGCTGCGGAAGGGGGAGAGCGCGGTGGCCCCCGGTCCGGGCGCGGGGGGCTCATCCTCATCGCTGGAGGGGGAGCTGGAGGGGGAGCTGGAATGGCAGGGCTCCCACTCGGCCGGCCCGCGCGGTGCCCCGGGTGCCTGGCAGCTCCTGCCCGGCCGCAGCGCCTTCTGCCCGCTCCGCAGCTCCCCGGCGTTGGCAGCATCTGCGGGGGGACAGGTCCTGGGTCACCACGGCCCCTTGGGGCCTGGACCCCCCACAGCCCCAGACCCCCGACCTCACCTTTCTCCGTGCGCCGGCGGAAGGAGAGCTTGCGCTTGCGCAGGCGGTTGAAGCCTCTGTCCAGTTCGTCGCTGCCCGGGGAGCCGGGGATCATGTTGGTCTGCGGGGAGAGGGGGGATGAGACTGGGGGGGCTACCAGATCCCGCACTCCAAGCTGGCAGGGACTGGGGGCAGCAGGGAGCTGCATGGGCAGCATGTGGTGCCAGTGTCAGGGCGATGTTGGGGGGCTTTTGGTGCAGTGCCCTCCCACCCAGCCAGACGATGCTGGGGGGCATCCCATGGTGACTGTCCCTCGTCCCTGAGTATCCCCTGTGCCCAGCCCCCCTAGCTTGCTCGGGACCCTCCCCAGGCTCAGCAGAACGGGTGTTTCCCCGCAGTCCAGGCTCCCCCCGCCCCAGCCCATGCCCCCCACCGCAGCCCCTCACATCGCGCAGGTTGAAGGTGATCTCCAGGCTGGACCAGAAGTGGTCGGAGAACTCGGGGTACATGTCCAGCACCTCCAGCAGGTCCTCGCGGTGGATCTTGTGCAAGTCACAGTAGGTCAGCGCCCGCACGTCCGCATTGGACTTCCCCGGCCGCGCGTACAGGTTCAGCGGCTCCCCAAAGATGTCGTTCTTCCCTGGTGGGGGGGGGCAGAAGCGTGAGAAGGAGGTGTCAGCCCATGGGGCACGGCGGCAGGGCCCCGGCTGCCCGCTGCGCCCAAGGCTGGAGGGGTCCCATCGCCCCCAGCCCCGGCGCTGGGTCCCTGGGGAGCTCACCCAGGATGGCCACCACCACGTCCCCGCGCAGGATCTCGATGGAGCCGCGGGAGATGAAGTAGAGGGCGGTGAGGACATCCCCAGCGTGCACCAGCGTGTCCCCGGGGGGAGCGTGCGTGGTCTTGAACTTCATGGCCAGGGCGCGCAGGCAGCCCTTGGTGGCCCCCTTGAAGGGCTTGCAGTTCTGCAGCAGGCTGCGGTTGAGGTGCAGGCAGATGTCTGCCTGCAGGCACTCGGGGAAGCCCTTCAGCACCTGCGGGACACGGCGGGGGGGGGTGTCACGGCACTGGGGGAACTGGGGGGACCGCAGAGGGGGCCGTGCTGCCAGCTGGCTGCTCACCGCGTTCATGTCGATGCCGTTGGTGTAGGACCAGGCGTGCTGGAAGTATTCCTCCAGGCGCTGGCGCAGCGGGTTGGGGATCTGGTGGAAGCGGATGAACTCGCGGACACGCAGCATCTGGGTGTGGTAGCGCGCGGTGCCCGAGTACAGGCGCTGGATGATGGCCGACACGTTCCCGAAGATGCTGGCGTACATCAGGGCTGCAGCGGGGCGAGCGGGGTGAGGGGGGGGCCCCTGGCACCGCTCCCCCCGGACCTCCCCCACCACAGGGGCTGAGGGTGCGGGGCACCAACCTCCGCTGGCACGACCACCCCCCCTGCCGTGGGTAGCCCTGCACGCGTGTGTGAGCACACCCCCAGCCCCGCCGTGCATCCGTCGTACCCCCTCCTCCAGCCTGGCAGGCACGGAGGGGTCCCGCTGGGCTCCCCCCAGAAATGGGGCTTCTGCGCCCACACTCACCATCGCGCGCACACACACGGGCCCGCGGGAGCACAGCGAGCTCGTGGAGCCATGCGTGACTGGCCCATGCGCATCCAGAGCTGCCTCATGGGCGTGCTCCAGCTCGTCGCACGCTCACACGCGCACAAGCACAGCGGTGTGTGCTCACACACATGCATGCTTACACCCATACATGCTCACACCCACATGCATGTGCATGTTCTATCACACACATACATGCCCACACACACGTGCATGCTCACACACGTGCTTCACGGGCACACATGCCCACTCATGCATGCTCACACACACACACGCACATTCTCACACACATGCATGCTCACACATACATGCTGACACTCACATGCATACTCCTCCACACACATGCATGCTCACACATACATGCTGACACTTGCATGCATACTCCTCCACACACATGCATGCTCACACACACACACATGCACTTACACATGGTTGCTCACACATGTATGCTCACACAGATGCATGCCCACACACACACGCATGCTCACACACACATGTACACCCACACACATGCACACATGTCCATACATGCACATGCATGTTCACACACACCCCTACACATATGCACACTTGCACACATGCATGCTCTCACACACATGCACACTCCCACGGTTGCTCACACATACACGTATGCTCACACAGACACATGCATGCCCACACACATACACGCATGCTCACACACACACATACACCCACAGACATGCACACATGCCCACACGTGCACATGCATGCTCACACATACGTGTATGCCTGCACACATGCATGTGCACACACAAATATGCTCACAGACACATGCATGCCCACACACATGCATGCTCACACACACGTGCACACTCGCACACATATGCTCACATGCAGACCTGTGCACGCACACACACACACACACTCACGCCCACGCCCAGGCTCGCACGCAGACCCATGCGGGCGCCCTCCGCACCGGCGGGGGGCCGAGCGGGACCCCCCACACACATCCCCCAGCGAGCCCCCGCGTCGGGCACACGCCGGGGGCACTCACAGCCGATGAGCATGACGCAGATGGAGAAGATCTTCTCGGAGTTGGTGTTGGGGGAGACGTTGCCGAAGCCAACGCTGGTCAGGCTGCTGAAGGTGAAGTAGAGTGCGGTGACGTACTTGTCCTTGATGGTGGGGCCGTAGAGGGGGTTGCTGGCGTTGAGGGGCTTGCCGATCTGGTCGCCCAGGGAGTGGAGCCAGCCGATGCGCTGCCCCTCCACGTTGCCGATGGCGTACCAGATGCAGGCCAGCCAGTGGGCGATGAGGGCGAAGGTGCACATCAGGAGGAAGAGCACGGCTGCCCCATACTCTGAGTAGCGGTCCAGCTTGCGGGCCACCCGCACCAGGCGCAGCAGCCGTGCCGTCTTCAGCAGCCCAATCAGGGTGGTGGTCTGCAGGGGAGGGGGCCGGGCGGGGGTCACTGAGGGCTGGGGAACCCCGGTCTCCCCGCAGGCAAGGGCGGCCCTGCCCAACCCCCCGGCAGAGACCCCCCCCAAAAGCGCAGGACCAGGCAGAGTGGGCAGCAGCCAAGCCCAGCCCTCCCAGTGCTCCCCTCCGCTGCCGCACTGGCCCCCGGTTTGGGCACCCCCAGCCCCACCGGAGCAGGGTAGCAGGGCCCATCCTGCCCCAGGACCCCATGCACGCCCCAGCCCCTCGCCCCGCTTCAGGCTCAGGTGCCCCCAGTGCTGCCCCCGGAGCAAAGACCCACCACAGTACCGTGGGCACCCAGCCCTGGGGCACGTGTGGGACCCCCGGGCATCACCCTGCGGGAGGACCTGGCACTGAAATATCACCCAGCACGGCACCGCGGCACCCCAGCGGGGCGGCAGGTACCTCCTCAGAGCCGGAGCCGAAGATGAGCAGGTCAAAGGGGATGGCGGCGACCATGTCGATGAGGAACCAGCCCTTGAAGTAGTGGATGGCGATCTTGGCGGGGTGGCTGACCACCTCCTCGTTGGAGTTGACGTAGGTGGTGCGGAAGTTGATGAGGATGTCGATGATGAACATGATGTCCACGATGAGGTCGACCACGTTGAGGGGGCTGCAGGAGTAGCCACAGTTGTGGCGCTGGGCCTCCTCTTGGTCGTTGAGCAGGAAGGCGGCCGAGTAAGGGGTGAAAATGGCCGTGTAGATGACCAGCAGCAGGATGAGCCAGTCCCACACCGCCTTGAAGGGGCTGTAGTGCAGGATGGTCCATTTGTGGATGCGCGGCGCCTGCAGCTTGTACTCCGGGAGGACGTCGGCGCCCAGCGACAGCACCTGGGCGGGCGGGCGGGGGGTCAGCTCCTGCACCCCCTCCGCCGCCCCATGGGGCTGAGCCCCCCAGCCCCCCGTCCCCAAGCAGGGGCTGTCCCCGCCAGCCGCAGGCAGGGCATCCCTGGGCTGGGGGCTGCTCCGGCGGGTCTCGTCTGCCCGAGGATGCTCTGGGGCATGGTGGGACCCTGGAGCTGGCGATGAGGGGTGTGGGGGGGACGGCTGGCGGGCACGGCTGGGAAGAAGCTGCCCCACACGGCAGAGCTGCCCCACGAGCCCCCTCCTGCCCCACAGACGCCACCGGGGTGCAGTTCCCACTGCGAACACTCGCACCCCCCCAGCACAGACACACCGCTGCCCTCGGCCAAGGCGCTTCCCCGCATCCCCCCCGGCCCGTGCTGCCCCCAAAGCGGCAGCAGCCACCCCAGAGCTCTGCCCCGGCTCCCCGGCAGTGCTGAGTTCTGCCCCAGCGGGACCCCGGCGCAGCTGCTGCCAAACCAGGGCCGGCAGCCCCGGAGGCACATGGGGACGCAGCTGGGGGCTGGCACGGGCCCCCCGGCCTGTCCCTGTGCCAGGCCAGCCGGGCACAAGTGCCACGGAGCCCCCGCCGCCCCCACGCACCGTGGGGCTGGGTTTGTGTGGGGCCGGGGTCTGCTCCCAGCCGGGTCCCTGCTCTGCTCAGGGAGTGGGACCCCAGCAGCGGGCACAGTGGGGCGCAGCGGGGTGCAGCAAGCTCGACTCTGCCTGCTGAAAGTGACATCCCCCCCCGGCAGCACCCATGGAAATGAGGGCTGGCATGCAAAGGCAGCTGCAGGGTGTTTACATATGGGGGGGCTCAGCCCCTCCAGGTGCTGCCTTGGCTGTCCCCGGGCATCTCCCAGCCCCCAGCACTGACACCCTCCCCCCCCCGCATCCCACAGGGCTGCTGCTCACCCCCACCCTGTCACGCACACGTGTGTGCACCCACACGTGTGCAGACACGCACACACATGTGCCCGCACACACTCACACACACAGCCTGAGCGTGAGAGTCCAGGGGGCACGGCCGTGCCCCGGCAGCTGCGCCCGTCCGTCCCGGCCGCCTGGCACGGGGATTAGATGTACTGGCCGCGGGATGGAGGGCACTGGCTATAAATAGGGACCGGGCGAGCTGGTGCCATGGGGCAGAGGGGCCCTGTGGTGGGGAGAAGGTGCCAAGGCCGGGCAGCCCCACAGCGCAGAGCCAGGCTGGGCACGGCACCGGCCCCACGGCACCCACTCAGAGCAGCTGCGGGGCTCGGTCAGCCCCGGGGCTGGTGGCCACCGGCCACCTCCAGCAGCTCCACACGGAGCCCCAGCTACCGGAGGGCAGGGACGGGAGCCGGGGCGATGCCAACCGCAGAGCACCGCGCAGCAGGACACCCGGCACAGCCCTGCCCGGCCAAGGGGGCACAGCCTGGGAGCACAACCCTGGAGGTCCCAGCGGGGGTCCCTCCCCACGCTGCCCCCGCACCGCCACCGAGGGGGCCGTCACCCTGCGCAGCCTCAAGGCGCGCGTGAGATGCTCCAGGACTGACCCGCAGCCCCTGCCCACTGCCCCACCACGGCCAGGGCCCACGGCCCCCGCGCCCACCCGGGACATGCCGAGCCACCCATGCCCGGCGGCGGCAGAGCTCCTACCCGCCGGCCGCACCACGGCAGCTGCGCCACGAGAGCAAGAGAGCGCGATGGGGGCACAGCCACCCCTGGGCCCCATCCAGCCCCCCAGCCCCGCGGGGTGCATGGCTGTCGGGGGGGGCTGGGAAGGGCTCCCCAGGCTGTGCCGCCCGTGGGGGCTGTGGGCGCGTGCCGAGCCGGGGGCAGAGTGAGAGGCGGCTTTACATAACCACCCCAAACCCGGAGCCGGTGGCAGCCTGGGGGGACAGAGCCCAAGCCCAGCTGTGGCCACCGCCAGGACATGGGACCCCCGGGGTGGGTACGGCATCCGGACCCTCCTGCCACCCGCGTGGCAGCACCCACCACCCCTCCCCGGCACAGCCCCACGGCCATGGCTGTGCTGGACCCCCCACCCCGGGGGGCTGCCCGGCCACGGCACCGGCTGCCAGCAGGTGCCGGGACCAGGCAGAGCGGGAGAGCGGCGGTACCGGTACCTTCTCCTCCTGGCTCTGCCCCGCGGCGCGGGCGGTGTCACTGTCAAGGCACAGGCAGGTGCCGCAGAGGGAGATGCCGGGCATGGGTCCTGCTCCGGCCCGGGGAGGGGCGGCGGGGGGGCCCGGCAACTCCTGGAGCAGCTGCAGGAGCGACGCCAGCATCCTCACGGCCGCCCGCAGGGCCAGGCCAAGCCCATGGTGTGCCGGCGGCACTCACCCCCCGCCGCCTGCCCACCGGTGGCACCGGGGACACGGCCCCCCACCGACAGACCCTGCACCCATCCCGCCGCCCCCGCCGGCACCCGCCACCCCTCCGGCCCGGCCGAGCGCGGCAGCCGGGCACCCCTCAGCGGGACGGCGTCGGCGAGAGCGGCGGCGCGGCGGGAGGCGGCGGGCGGGAGCCACGCACCACCGGCAGCTGAGAGAAAAATTATTGGGGCGGAAATTTTTCCCAGCCTGCTCCGCTCCCGCCGCCACAGCCAGGGCTGTGCCCCCCCCCGCCAGGCCCCCGCCCGCCCCTTAACCCCTCCGACACTCGGGGCGCCCGGCAGCCTGGCGTGGCACGGCGCAGCACGTGGCAGCACGCCGAAGGGCTTGGCGTGGCTCGGTGCCACGGCATGGCCTGGGGCCTCCGCAGCAGGGAGCCTGGTGCAGCCGCAGGTGGCCACGGGCAGCGGGGCGGGCAGCAGCTGCCCCGGCGCGGCACGAGGTGGGACGCATCCCGACCCCATCGGCACCCTTTTGGCCATCCGGGCACTGTGCTGGTGCTGGCACCTCCACTTGCTGGGGGATACACGCGGCCCAGCCCCACGGCGGTGAGCAGGACGTCATGGTGTGCGTGCACGCCACAAGCACACCATGAGCATGCCGCGAGCGTGCCACAAACACTCGTACACCTGCGTGGTCCTCACAGGCTGGGGAACACTGCTCCCGTCCTGCCGGCTCAGCCAAAATGTCCCTCCCCGCTGCCACCACTCCTGCCTTGGGACATGGGGCAGCAGGGGACATCCCTGGGGGGGACACATAGCCCCCGTCACCCCCCATCACCAGGTGCCACTGGCCTCAGTGGCCTTATGGGGTGCGTGCCGTGCCCAGGGCAGACCCTGGGGAAGCGGCGCGGCGGTGTGGGAACAGCCACGCTGACACCGCGGCAGAGCCGGGGATGTGTGGTGACAGCGCCGGGGATGCGCCGCGGTTCCCGTCAGCCCTGGCTCACCCGCTGCCACCCACATGCAGGGGTTTCCCGCTGGCACCCGCATCCCCACACGCCGCGTGACGGGGAGGGAGGAGGCCACACGCGTGGCACACGTGGTGAGTGGTCTCGGCAGTGCCGGCACGGGGGGCTGCCTGCCGAAACAGCATGGGGGCTGTTTGTACACCCCTTCCCGGGGGGGGCTGCGCCCCGAGCATCCCCTGCATGTCCCAAATGTGCCACCCCCGGGCAGGGGGGGTGACAGGTGCCGCAGGGGCACACAGGGTCACGCTGCTGCGGGGTCATACGGGGTCACGGGTACCCCGGGGACACACGGGGTTGGGGTACCAGGGGGGCACAGGCGGTGAGGATGCTGCAGACACATGAGGCCAGGGATACGGCGGGGACACAGGCACCGTGGGACAGAGCCCCCCCCCGCGAGCTCCAGCACCCCACAGGGCAGGTGGGGACCCCGTGGGGGTCCCGGCCACGCACCCCAGCCCCGGGAGCCCACGGTGGCCCCGTCCCAGCTGCCCCTTTAAGTGGCAGCTCTGCCAGCCCGGCTCCATTTTTAGCCGGGACAGGGGGGGCGGGGGGGGGGGGGCAGGGGGGGTGGAACAGCGCGGGGGGGGGGGCGGCTCCAGCAACCAGCCGGCTCCTGCCTCTAAAATTAACGCAGCTGCTGCGCCAAATTGGGACAAATCCCTGCCTGCAGCGCGGGCAGCGCGGGCAGCGTGGGCAGGTGCCCCGGGCCCCAGCAGGGCTGCATGCTGCCCCCCCCCAAGGGCCCCGGATCCCCCAGGTCTGCGCCCACCCTCAGCCTGGTGCGATCCCTCCTGTCTGGGATACCCGGTGTCCCCCCCGGCCCCTCACCCACCCATAGTCCCTGTGTGGAGCTGGGGGCAGGCCGGGCCCCCCCCCGGGGGGGCCAAATGGTGGCAGAGGGTCCCAGGGCCTGCGGAAGCCCCTGAGCGCGGGGTGCAGGCTGGGGGGGCTGGAGGCAGGAGGGTCCGGCCGTGCATGGGGGGAGACCCCGGACACCCAGGCATCCCTTGCCACCGGGGCACCATGAACCCCAGCACGCGCCGACCACCCAGACCCCATGGGCACGGGGCGGGGGCAGGCTGGACCCCAGGGGGCTGCACAAACCCTGCACCCACATCCCACCCGGACCACCCCCCCGCCGTGACCCCCAGTTTGGGGAAGCCTCAGCCCTGCAGGCAGCTGAGAACACACAGCTGGAGGGCGAGGGGGAAGAGGCCCCGTCAACCCCATGGATACAGCCCATCAGTCCCCCCAAAAATACATCCCCCCCACCATGTGGCCCCATCCCAGCCCCAAGGCCCTGCAGACCCCTGGGGCAGCCCCCAGAGCCGCCAGTCCCTGGGGCTGCACAGCCGGGGGGGACAGCCCCGGCACCCCCACCTCCTGGTGCCAGCCCCCACCCCTCACAGCCCTGGGCACAGCCAGGGACCCCCAGCATTGCAGGGGGACAGTGGCACCCTGTGGGGCTCCAAGAGCCTGCCCCGGCCCCACATGTCACCCAGCTGCATCAGTCCAGGGACACCCCCCCGCACTGTATCTGGGGGGGCAGCACCCGGCACACTCCCCACTACTGCACCACTGCAGAGGACGGCCCCCCCGCCCCATGCCACCCAGCCGTGGGGACAGCCCCCCGTGCCACACAGGGCTTGGGGGTGGTGTGGCAAGGGGCTGGGGACTCCCCACACATGTGCCCGGCACAAGCGGCACACCTCTGGCAAGCACAGCCACACATCCCGGTGCCCGGCACCATCGCAGACCCGCACCCATCACAGGAGCACCCGACCCCCCGGCTGGCGCAGACCCTCAGCCCAGACCTCACGCCTGTGCCAGGGCTGACATGTGGTGACATCCCGGCCCCCCCGGCCACAGGCAGCCGCGCCGGCCCGGCAGGGCATGATGCCACGCCAGTGATGCCGGCAGGCAGCGGGACCGCTCGCGGCGACACAACACCTATCAGTCACGGTGACACAGATAGCGGCGGTGCCGACACTCGGTGACACATACACCGCCCCGGCGCAGGCACGCGGCACCTCGCGCTCACGGTGACACGTACGCCGACACCTGCTGTGACACTGGCACCCGACACCCAGCCCGCACACCCGGAGACACCCGGCGCGGCACCTGCCGTGACCCAGACACCCGCGCCCACGGGGCACAGCCCCCTCGCTGCCACAAATACCCCAACCCGTGGCCAGGGGCCACCCCCACCCACCCCCCAGCAGCCCCCAGCCACTGCCATCCGGCACCATGGGTGCACCAGCACCCTGCCGTGACCCACTACGCCGGTACCCTGACACCCCCTGCCCCAGCAGCCTGCTGCCCACAGCGCTGCCAGGCCTGCACTAACACCAGCGCTTGCCGTGACGCCGCGCGCCTGTGGTGAAACCGCCTGGCACCGAGACCAGGCGGGTGCCGACACACCAGCAGCCCCGGCCTTGAGCGCAGACCCTACCCCACACAGGAACCCACGGACCTCCAACACCCACACTGACGGACACCCCGAACCAGACACCCAGCACCCACACACCAGCAAGAACACCGGCACCCAGCACCTTGCAGGTACCCAACAGCCACAGCCACCCAATGCCGGCACCGGCAGGTACCCAACATCTGCCCAGGCACGGCACACCAGTGCCGGCACAGGAACCCAACACCAGCACTGGCAGGTACCAAACGCTCACCCAGGTACGCCACACCAGCGCTGACACAGACACACAACACCAGCACTGGCAGACACCCAACACCTGCCCAGGCACCCCCCACCAGCAGGTTTCCAGCAGCCTCCAGGACACCCAACACCAGAACACCAACACCCACTGTGCACTGACCCCAGCATCCGTGGTACCAAACACAGCAGCACTGCCCAGCGCCGGCAGCACCCACGCCAGCACTGACGGGGGACTCGGCACCCTCGGGGGCACCCAAAGCAGGACAGCCACCAACACCCACAGCCCGGCGGTGCCAAGGGTGCCCCACAGCCGCAGCAGCCACCACAAGTGCAGGCGCCCAACACCAGCCATGACAGCCCTGTCACCCTCGCAGGTGCCGGTGTCGGTGTCACCCAACACGCTCTCCACTGTGGCAGGCACGGACCATCGGTGAGGCACCGGCACAGCCAGTCGCAGAGGTGCCTGGCCGCCCCGGCAGTGTGCATGGCAGGCGCTGCAGCAGTGGGGACACCCTGACACCCAACTGTCCCCACTTTGGCAGCGGCGGCCGGTACTCACAGCATTGAGCTGCGGCAGCGGTGCAGCTCCCTCGGCACCCCCAGACATGGACGCCGGGGACGGGCGGCCACCCCAGGCCGGGAGGCAATGCAGGCACCCACTGCCGACAGCACGGCGGCAGCACCAACACCCTGTGGTGCCGGTGGCAGGGTGGGGTGACGAGTCCCGTGACGGGGTGACGTCCCCATGGGGCGGCGCGCCCGCCCCAACACCCGACCCCCACCCGCTGACGCAGACACAGAGATGCCCCAGTGCTGACCCACACCACCCCACGCCCCGGCCGCCGCATCCCCACCACCGTGCCACACTGTCGTGCCACGAGCCACTGTTGAAGGGACAGCCATGGGGACCACCTGGGGACACAGCACCCATCGCAACCTCCTGATGCCGCCCCGGCCGGCAGCACCTCGCCAAACAGCCGTGCGTCAGCTCCCCTCGCCACGGCCACGGTCACGGCCACGAGCCTGGCCGTGGCACCGGGCAGGTGGCAGGGTGCCCGTGGGTGGCCGATGCCCCACGCTGCCCCGGCTCACGGCACCCACGGCGTTCAGCTGGAGCCCAGTAGACGTGGTGGCTCCCGGCTCTCCAGCCCCACCGGCCGCAGACACCGGGAGATGCTCAGCCCCCCGCAGCGGTGCCCCCCCCGCCTCCCCCCCCCTCCCGGCTGTGCCGCCCCGGGGGGGTCCAGCCCGGCGTGGGAGCGGCCCGGGAACCCCACGTCCACTCGCGGCGGGACCGGCCGCGGGCGCCCGTTCCCTCCGCGGGGGGGGCACGGCCCCCCCGCCCCCGCCGCGACCCTCCGCTAAGCCAGGGCCGTGCCCGGGGGCCGGGGAGGGGGGGGGAGCTCCGGGGCTGCGGGCGCCGTCGGGGCGGGGGGCTGCCCGGGGCGGGCACGGCGGAAGGAACACCCCCCCCCCCCGCCCAGGGACCCCCCCCGGCCCCCCCCGCCCCCGTACCTCCTGGGCCACAAGGCTGGAGATGCGGACGGCGCGGCGGACGCGGCCGCTCTTGCGGTCCCCGTCGGGGCGGTCGCCGCTGTCGCGCCGCGCCGGGGCCATGATCGCGCTCAGCGGGGGGAGCCCCGCACCGCCCCCCCGCCGCCCCCCATCCCGGCACAGCCGAGCCCAGCCCGGCACTGACCCGAGCTGGCGGCAGATGGAGCGGGGCGGCCGCCCCCCCCCCCCCAACCCCCCGCCCCCCCGCCGCCGCCCGCCTCCGCCGGTCCCGCTCCCCGCCCGGCAGCCGCCCGCCCCCACCCCGGCCCCGGCTCCAGCCTCCGCCACTCCCCGCGGGCCCGTCACGCCGCGGGGAGGGACCGGGAACACCCCCCGGGGGGAAACTGAGGCACGGCGGGGGGTGGGTGGGGAGCGGGGGCTGCCGCCAATCCCGGGGGCCCGGCTGCCAGCCCCCTGCCCGTCCCTGGCAGCTGCTGCCTGCAGACCCCCGTCCCCCGAGGGACCCCCCGAGCCCCCGCGGGCCGGGGATGGGGCCGAGGGGGCTCCTTGGCCGCCACTGGCAGCCCCGGGCTGATTCATGGCACCGCCGGTTCCCGGTGTCCCTGGCTGCCGCCCAGCCCTGGCAGCGAGACCCCGCTGCGCCTGCCCGGCGCCAATGCCCGCACCCCCGCCGAGGGGTGACCCTGGGGTGCAGCGTCCTCGCCCAATGGGCACCAGTGGGGCCGGGGCTCAGTGGGACCTGCTTCGTCAAGTGGGGCCTTCCCCACACCCCCCGCCCTTACGCCCACCCACCATCAACAGCCGGCGAGCCCCCCGGCGCGCAGCAGCTCCCGGTGACACCCCCTCCCAGCCAGCCGCACCACGGGGCACCCACCAGCCCTGAGCGGGGCTGGGGCTCCCCACAGACGTGCCCAGCTCAGCCCCCCCCCAGCCCCCACTGCACCACGGCGGGCAGCGGCAACCTGCTCCACCACCACACCGTGCCGGAGACCAGCTCCCGGCGGGTCAGTCACAGCCAGCGTGGTGCCGGCAGTGCCCAGCCCCAGCTCCACCCTGCCCTGCTGTGGGCAGGGGTCCCTGTCGGAGCAGGCTGGGGGTCCCCAGGGCTGCCATGAGCCACCGGGATGCCGCAGCACCCATTCCTGCACCACAGCGGGGCCTCGTGCCTCCGCAGCTGCATTGCCCGGTGCCAGCCACCGGGCCTGGGCACGCCAGGCCTCGTCCCCATCCCGGCCCTGGCTAACCACACTGCGCCAGCCTGGCGGGCCGGCAGGCCCGAGAGCGCGGTGACCTTGACGGGAGCTGCGGGAGCGGGCGGCACGCGGGCTCCTTTGGCTGCCGTCACTGCGGATGATTCATGGTGCCGCTGCCTGGAAGCCCTGGCCCCCCCGGCACCACCGGCCTGGTGGCTCACCGCACCTGGCTGGGGCTGCCCCACAACCCGCTCGCAGCGTCCTGAGCTCAGCAGCCATCCCCACGCCGCCCGACGGCTGCTCACGCCCATGCGCGCCCTGTGCCACGCCGGCACACAGTCCACCGTGTACACCGGTACACAGTGTACCCTGGCTCTGCCCCGGTCCAGCCACGGCAGGCACGCGCCAGGCAGCGGGTGCCTCAGCAGGGACCCCCATCCCGTCCCTGGGAGGCAACGGGTGCTCCCACCCCCGGTAACCCGGCACGGCCGGGGCACGGCTGAGCCCCCCACCCCAGCACCATGGGGCAGGGCCAGCCCTGGCGAGGGCAGCCGCATCCCCCCCGTCCACCGGGCACCGCGTGGCGATGGCAGCTGTGGGCAGCAGGGAATGACCGAGGCGCCGTGCAGGCAGCTGCCTGCCCGCACAGCAGCAGCCGCCACAGCATCGGAATTAATTGCACAGCAAAGGCAATCAGGACGCTTGGCTCGTTAGCGTGCTGGAGAAGAACAGGGAAGGCCAGCCAGCACATTGCAAAGGGTGGGGAGAGAGGTTTGGGGGGGGGCCAGCCCTGCGGGGCCGGTGCCCCCCACCCCACAGAGGGGTCCACAGCTGCACAGAGGGTCCCATGGCTTCTCCGGCACCTGGCAAAGGGAGCGGGGCTGGGTGCCCACCCCGGTGCTCCCGGGAGAGGAGCCCCAGGAGCAGGGCACGGAGCTGCCTGTGGGAGCGGGGGGGTCCCACATGGGGCCCCCCTCACGTGTGTGAGCAGACGCGTGGCAGGGGTGGGGGGGCCGGGGCTGCTCAGGGACTGGGAGCGCAGGCAGATGCACCCGGGCAGCTCCATCCCATGCCAGCTGCCGGGGTCCCCGGGGAGAAGTGATGGCGCGGGGCTGCACCGGGGGGGCTTGGGGACAAGGCAGAGGGGATGGGGAGAGAACCCTCTCCCCATCCCCTCTGTCTTGTCCCCAACCCCCCCGTGGCAGCCCTCCTGGCAGGGACGGATGGGGGTCTTGGGACCCTACCGGTCCCTGGCAGCCTTCAGTTCATTAGCAGGAGTCAGAATCAGGGTGTAATTAAGCAGCAGCCGCCGCCTGCTCCCTGCAGCCAGATGGCAGTTACACAACGTGCCAAGGATTAACCACTACCGCCAGCCCCCTGGCACCCCGGGCACAGCAAGCCGGGGGCCCGGAGCAGCCTACCGTAACACAGGGGCTTGCGCCTGCGCTGGGACAGAGCCGGGGCAGAGGGTCACCACAGTCTGGGGGGGTCCCTGCCCTGTGCTCCCCACTGGGAATCCCCTGGGGACCCTATGGGGTCCATCCCAGCCACATGCCACGCAGCCATGGCACCCATCCCCATGCCCCGGCACAGGGAGCGCCGCAGCCAGGACCACCCCGGCCAATCTCCCCGAGGAAAGTGACAGGGACCCTCCTGATCCCTCCTGATCCCACGGGGTGGGGGACAACGGCCACACCACAGAGCCAGCGACAACCCGAGCCTCACCTGCCCTGGCGTGCCCTGCTCGAGCCGGTCCCTCCGGCACCCTGCCAGGCAGGGGCACCCCAGGCCCCCAGCCATGCCCTCAGCCGCCTCCTGCAGCCCCCAGCCCCTCACAGCACCTCCCTGCAAGCCCCAGCACTGTCCTGCACACTCCGGCATCACCCTGTGAGCTCCAGTACCTCCCAGTGAGCTCTGGCATCATCCCGCAAGCTCCAACATCCTGCACGCTCCAGCATTGCCCTGCAAGCTCCAGCATCATCTGGCAAGCTCAGCACCTCCCTGCGAGCTCCAGCACCTCCCTGCGAGCTCCAGCACCTCCCTGTGAGCTCCAGCATCATCATCCCATGAGCTCCAGCATCGCCCTGCGAGCTCCAGCATCATCCCGCAAGCTCCAGCATCATCCCGTGAGCTCCAGCATCACCCTGCAAGCCCCAGCATCATCCCGCAAGCTCCAGCATCATCACACGAGCTCCAACGCTTCCTTGCAAGCTCTGGCAGCCAGCTGCCATGCAGAGCATCCTCCGGGCTCTGGCCATGCCCTGAGCACTGCTCGGCCACCTCTGGCACCACCCAGCCACCTCCGTCAGCCGGCGGCATGGTGGGCGCCTGTGGGCTCACCTGGGTGACTTTCTCGGTGACGTTGTGGGTGCGGTCCTTCAGCTTGGTGGGGGCGATGATCTCCTTCTCGCCGGGCGGCGCAGCCAGGAAGGCGTCCGCCTTGAAGTCCACGAAGTTGAGGGTGATCTGGGGGATCTTGCTGATGGCCCGGTAGCGCATCAGGTCCGAGTCGGAGGTGGAGTTCAGCAGGGCGCTCCGGACGTTGTTCATGGCCCCTGGGCAGGGGGACCGTCACCACGGGGGGGCCACGGCCCCGCTGTCCCCCGGGGTGGGGGTCCCATGGCAGCCGAGGAAAGCCCTGGGGGGGGGCGGGAGGGGGCCCACAGCAGGCGAGGGTTGCAGGCAGCCCTGGGGCAGGGAGCACCCCTAGCCAGGCACTGCAGGATCGCAGCCCGCCAGCTTGCTATCGTTTACCGTTAATGTAATTATTTTTCCCCTTCCCTAATGTGCTTAGCCGGATTGGGGGTTAACAAGGCAATTGCTGCCGCTCCGGCGCTGCGAGGGGATCAGGGGCTGCGGCAGGTGGGGCTGGGCGCTGCCGGAGGGGCAGGGGGCTGTGCGACGGGCTGGGGGTGTAAGGCCCCCGCCTGGGATGGGCTGGGGGGGGGAGTTGAGCCCCCCAGCCCTGTGTGGTGGAGCTGGGCAGGGGGTGCGTACCAGGCAGCCGGACAGAGCAGCCGCACCAGGGTGGCCACGGGCTCCCTGTCAGGCGGGGGGGGCTTGGCGCTGTGCGGGGGGCTCGGTGCCAAGTGGGGGGCTCAGGGCTGCCCTGGCCCACCCCGCGCCGGGTGACGGGGGGAGGTCCACTAGGTGCCAGAGCCGCCGGCAGCGTGGAACATTACAGCGATGAGGAGCCTGACAGTGACGAGTGCTGCGGTGGCCCCGTGCCGGCACTGCTGCCGAACTGCCGGCAGCTCCCTCCGGCTGCGGCTGACAGCTGCCCCGGCGACCTGCGCGCCAGGAGATGGCCCTGGCCCTAACGAGCTGCCAGCCCCAATGACTTCACCCCACGGCCGCACACCACGCCGGGGCGAGAAGCTGCGGGTGCCGGCACTGGTGCGTGCAATGCTCGCGGTGTGCCGGCGGCGCCGTACCGGTGCTGGAGCCGCGGTGCATGCTGGCGCCGGTGCTGGCGTGGCGGTTGTGGCAGCGCTTCTCGCCCTCGCCCTTCATGGTCTCGATGTCGTCGACAGAGGAGGCGCGGCGCACGCTGTGGATGCTCTCGCGGGAGCGGCTGCGCGCCAGGCTGCAGTTGGAGAAGGCGGCGTGCAGGGCCAGGCGGTCTGCGCGCGGCGAGGAGTGGGTGATGGGCGGCTCGGGGGGGCCGTCCCCCATCAGCGCCGCCTGGTCCTCGGGCTGGGCCCCCCCCGGGCAGCTGGGGTCCAGCGAGGAGGTGGCCTCCTCGGGGCCAGACTCGCTGCTCTGCTTGGAGAAGTCGACGACGATGGCGTCAGGCGGCTCCTGCGGCAGCGACTGCTTGCTGCCCGCCAGCGCCAGCAGCGCCGGCAGCTTCAGCCTGAAGGACTTGCTGCGCCCTGGATAGAGGAAGGGGCAGGACCGGGGTCGGGCACTGCCCGCCGGCAGCCGGGGCACCCGCTGCCCTCGCCACGTGCCATGCGGCATGGCTCTTTCGGCAGGGCCCGGCACCTGGGACGCGGGGTCTCCAGGAGCAGGGTCAGCGTGGCCCCAGTGGGACCTGGTGCCACACCTGGCATGGCGGTGCCAGCACAAGTCCCCCCCGGCCATGCCCTGTGCCCCGTGCCCCGGCACCAGCCCTACCTGCGGGGAACCAGTTGGCGGGGGTGACCCAGTGGTTGGTGTCCTTGTCGGGCGAGCCCGGGCGCTCCTTTTCCATCACCACCTCGAAGTTCAGGATGAACATGATGACAGCCCCATCCTCGTTCTTCACCGGCACCACGTCCACCAGGCACAGGAAGCAGCTGCCTGCAGAAGGGGGCTCAGCACCGCGGCGGCACGGGCCCCCCATCCCTGCTGGGCACCCCCTTCCTGCCCCCCCACCCTGTGGGGCAAGAACTTGCTGACTCAGCAGGGTGCCAGCCCCTGCTGCAGCTGCATCATGGGGGGAAACTGTGGCACGAGAGGGTGGGAGGGGCCCAGTTTCCCCAACACCCCCCAAAATGCCCCAGGGACCATGCGGGGTGACAGGCAGAAGCCATGGGGGGGGCCAGCACTGGGGGCAGTCAGGGTGCTGGGCCAGGCTTAAGCCGCTCAGAACTTGTTAACAGCTGCAGCGTTAATCCTGCTGTTGCAGCTGGGAGCTCAGCTGGGCTGGGGGGGGCCGGGGGCAGCCCGGGGTAACCTCTCCTGCATAGGGATGGGGCAGCATCCTGCACCCCCCAGCACCCTGCCGTGGGGCCAGCCGCAGCCAGCGCTCCTCGCCCTGCGGGGGTCCCCATCCACCCCGGGGGCTGATGGGGGGGTGTCTCTGCAGCCCCCCCACCACACAGCAACCCCAGCCCATCCCCAGCACCTGCAACAGCTGCAGCAGGACACGGGACGGGGGACAAGTGTGTGACACCAGGGCGCTGCATCATCCCCACACTGATCCCCTGAGCCACAGCCCCTGCTGCACCCCCACACGGCATCCCCCCCCCAGCAGCGGGCCCGGAAGCTTGTGCCAGGGAGCCCGGCATGGTGGCCGCCAGCTGGCACCAGCACCGGCACCGGCCCCAACCCGGCATGGGGAATCCCTGCCCACACGCGGGGCTGTGGGCAGGGGGCCAGCGCAGCAGGAGGCATGCGGCACGACACAGCGCGGTATGGCGCGGCACGGCGCGGCACGCCACAGGCCGCAGCGGGGTCCCCGGCTGGGCCGCCCGCTGCGGGGGGATTAGCAGCACCAACACATGGCCGCCCCGCGCTGCCGGCAGCTTTGCTTCATCCTCGCCCACCTGGTCCCGGGCTCCCGCGGGAAATCCTAATCGCCCTGATCCCCTCGGGCTGCCGGGACACGCGCCAGCACCGGCACCGGGTGCCCCCGGTCCTCCCGCCCGCAGCTGCCCCATCCCACTGCCCTCCGGGGTCAGACCCCTGGGCAGGGACGGTGGCGGGACCCCCCACGCTGGCTGCACGCACCTCACCTTGCTGCTGGCGGGGCCTCCAGGCGGGGGGGTCAGGGTCCCACGGCACCTGCCCCACGTGCCCCCGGGGCTGCAGGCACGCGGACCCCCACCCCACGTGTGGGCCAGGAAAGCGCGGGGGGGGCCCGAGCCCGGCCGTGGTCTCGGCCACCCCAGGTCACAAAGGGGACCCCCCCGGTGTGCGGCCCCCCCCCCCCGCCCCCCGGCCACCCCCCCCCCCCCGGCACCGCCGCCGAGCTCAGGGGCTGCGGCCCTTGGCACCGCTGCAGCCGCCGCGCCGGCTTTATGCCTAAATATGGCTGCGGGCAGCAGCCGCCGGCGCCGCGGGACAGCCACGCCACGCCACGCCACGCCACGCGCTCCAGGGTCCCAGTCCGGCCTCTGTGGCCGCCAGCCAGCCCCGGCCACGGCCATCCCCTGCCACCGGGCTGCCCGTGGGGAAACGGGGTGCCGGGCTTTGGGGACAGGACCGTTTCAGGGCGCAGGGGGGATGGGGGATGCCCTGGTGGGGTGCAGGGCTCAGGGCACCGAAACGCTGGACCCACCCGTGCCAGGTACCGGCCTGGGGGAGAGGTGGGGGCTGCGCTAAGTTCCCTGCCCTGCACAGCGTCCCCCGGCCCCCACAGCATCCCCCCGCATCACCCAGCCCCGCACCCGTCACCCCCTCACCCTGTCCCCCCCTCACTGGCTGTGCCACCCCCCCGGTTGTGCCCCCCCCGCCGCCAGCGCCCTGCTCAGCCTGGGACAGGTCCTGCACCAGGGGCTGCACCAACTGGCTGCCCCCCGCCCCAGCAGAACTGGGGGGCTCCCGCACCCCCCCCCAACCCTCGGGGACCCCAACTACGAGTGACAGGGACCGAATGTGCCCCACGGGGAAGGGAGGGGGGCAGCCCCCCTGCTCAGGGTGCGCCCTGCACCACAAACCCCCACCCCACGCACTCCATCCCCGCTCCCCCCCACTCTGCACCCCCAGCACCCCCCGCACCCCCACTCCAAACTCCCACCCCCCCCGCCCCGCTCCGGCCGGGGCTGCGCTGCTCCCCGCGACCGCCGGGGGGCAGCACCGGGACCCCCGCACCGGCCCCCCCGCGCCGGGACCCCGCACGGGGACCCCCGCACCACCCAGCCCACCCCATCCCCACACCCCACCCTGCACCCCACTGCCCCGGGCACCCCACGCACCCCACCCCCCCGCCGCCCGCCCCACCACCCTGCACCCCGCAGCGCGCCGTGCACCCCCACATTGTGCAGCACACGCTTCGCACCCTGCACCCCCGCACCCTGCACCCCCGCACCGCACCACGCACCCCCACGCTGCGCACCTCACCCTGCAGCCTGCACGGCACCCTGCAGCCCACCCTGCGCACCCTGCAGCCCCCCAACCCTGCACCCCACACCGCACACTCCGTACCGCACCGGGCACCCCACGGCACAGCTTAGCCTGCACCGAGCACCCACTGTGCTGTGCCGCAGGACCCCCCCCTGCTCTGCACCCCGGTGTTGTGACCAGAGGGCCGGCCAGTTACCCCAGACACGTCACCGCTCCCCCACGCTGCCCCACACAAGCCCCACTGGGATCCCCGTCCCACGCTGCCCCGGGCATGGGGTCCCCCCAGGACACCCCCACCCACCCCTCTCTGAGACACCCCGTGCCGGCATTGGCACACTGTCTGCCACCCCTGCAGAGCCAAGACCACCGGCACCTGGCCTGGCTCCTGCACCGCGGCCAGGGCACGACCTTGCCCGGGCAGCCCTGGCAGTGCCAGCGTGAGCTGAGATGTCCCGATGCTCCTCACCAGCCCTCCCGGCCCGTGGCCACCGACCTGCCAGCACGGTGCCCACGGTGGGACTCGGCCAGGCTGGGGAAGCCCTGCCGGCACGGTGGGAGCACCCACACCAAGATGTGCCAGCTCATGCTGGGCAGGCCGGGACTGGGGGCCTGATCCGGCTCCTTTGAGCCCTCGGCCTGGCTCCCAGCCCGTGCCGACAACCAGGGACACACGCTGCCGCAGCCGTCCCCGGCCCCAGGTAACCCCAAGGCCATGGGCAGTGGGGCGTCTCTGCCCCCTCCCTGGCCCCCTCCTTGCCGCAGACGCGGTGCAGCACCGCGGTGGCCGCCCTGGTGAGCCCAAGGCTGTCCCTCCAGGGACACGGCTCCCCACAGCTGCCATGACCTTCCGGCGTCCCCGGCAGCGCCAAGGCTGTATAAACAACATCGCTCAAAACTAATGGCTGCAGCAGCGGCTGGCGACGCGGCGGGGCCCAGCCGGCTCCCCACAGAACCACACAACCGCAGCCCAGGGCCGTGCCGCGACAGGCTGCACGGGTGCTGCCGGGGCAGAGGAGCGGGGTTCAGTGCCGCAGCACGACCACGAGGGCACCCGATGGGGTGAGCGATGGCAGCCGCGCCAGGGATGTGCTGGGGCTGCCAGGGCCCAGCCATGACGCCGGAGCCAGGGGCGGTGGGGGTCCCTGCCCTGTGGTGTCTGGGGGTGTCCAGGTGCTCGGGGTCCCCTGGCGGAGCGAGGGGCCGGACACGGCGCAGCAGGTGGGACCCCTCGGGACCCCTCCTCCCGAGCACCCCTCGCCTGCTCTCGCAGCGCAGCCGGCAGCCCCCACCCCATGCTAGCCCTGCGGTGGCAGGCGGCACCGGCACGCTGCTGGCACAGAGCTGTGCCCGGCAGGGAGAGGGGACACCCGTGAGCAGCACCACCACAGCCCTGGCAGCCAGGACCCACCGCAACAGCCCCTGGGCACGGGGCAGGTCTGTGGATACAGGAAAACCCCATATCCTGAGGTCAGACACTGCCTGGGGGTCCTGCTGCCTCCAACGCTGCTCCTCACTGCTCCCCTGCCCCATGGTGCTCTGCCCCATGGGCAGGGGCAGCCAGTTCCCTGCAGAGCCCCCCCCCCCGCCCTGGGAGGTCCCGGCCACAGCGGGGAGCGTTAAGGAGCAGCTCCCAGGCCACTGCATGCACCCGCTGCCGCCACCACCTATAAATATCCCATCGGAAACACCGCACTCCCCAGGGACGTGGCATGGGCAGCGCTGCCGCAGCACCAGCCACCCCCGCCGGCACCCGCTGCTGCACACCCTGGGGTGCCCCTGCCAACCCATGGGCAGGGGAAGCCCCATCCCCACGCCAGGGCCAGGGCAGCTGGAGGGAGCTGCCCCCCCCCCCCCCGGGTCAGCCCTGCCATCTGGGACAGAGCCAGGCCCTAGGCTGGGCACCCCCCCCGCATGACCCCCAGGACCCCACACCCCTCCTCCCTACGGGTCCCACAGCAGCACTGAAGAGCCCAGGCTGGGGAGGGGGCTGGCAGGGTGCTGGGACCCCCTACGCTGCTCAGGGTAGGGTGGTGGGGGGCAGCTGGGTCATCCTGCTGTAGCACTGCCTTGGGAGCCTGGCCCCCCCAGGCTTAGTGCCGGGGCGGGGGGAGCCATGGGAGCATGAGTCAGGGGAAGACCCCCCTGTTGGCCCGAGGGCAGCAGCCCCCTGCGCAGCCCAGGACAGGGCCCAGGGCAGGGGGGCCCTGGGGACACAGACCCCATTCCCACCCTCTCCCCCCACAAGGGCTGGAGATGCAATGCCTCATCCCACCCAGGCTGGGAGGGGGGAGTGGGGGGCAGCGCACCCCGGGGTCAGAGGCACCCCTGGGTTCCCCCGGGGCACTCAGGGCTGCCGGCTCAGCCTGCCGGCGCCAATGCTGCGCAGAGCCAGCGCCGGAGGCACGAAGCACAGGCAGCTGGCAGGCAGGAGCCGGTCATGGACGCTGCCTGGGAGCGCGGCAGCTGGGGGGATCCCAGCAAGGGCCTGGGCAGGAGCATGAGCCTCGTCCCTGTCTGCTGGCACACGGCAGCCAACAAGCGATGGGCAGGGTGATTAGCACAGCCTTAATGAGGACTCCTGCCTGAGCAGGGCTGCCCGCGCTGCTGGGAGGGAGCAGCTATGTGCTGCCTGCGCCCTGCCAGCCCACGGTGCCACGCACGGGTCCAAAGGGCACCGGCACCAGATGCACCCGCCTTGCTGCCGTGGCCCCGGCTGCCAACCCCGGCTGTGCCAGGCACCGCGGCACGTGGCTGCCCAGGCAGCACGGCAGAGCTGCAGCCGTCTGCAGCAGGACAGAGCCAGGGCAGGGACCGGGGTCTCCCCCCACACTCCCCCCACCCCAGCTCAGTCCCTAGAGCCCCTGGCAGCTGCCCCAGCCCCAGCCGGACCCACCAGCGCTCCGTGCCCCAGAGGCCAGGCAGCACTGGGGAGCCGAAGCCGTCGTGGCTCCACGTGGCAGCTGCCGGCAGAGCCAGCGTGGGGCCAGCAGCTGGGAACCAGCTTTGTTTACTCTGTGCGCCGGAACTGGGGCCGGGTGCCGAGAGCTGGAGACAGCTGCCATGAGAGCCGGGACACCTGGTGCAGGCACCAGCAGAGCCACAACATGGGACAGCCCCGGCACCGCCAACGCAGGGCTGCCGGTGCTGGCGCCAGCCCAGGCACCGCGGGGCCCAGCACCCACCGGCCCACACAGTCACCCGGTGCAGGGACCCCTGGGACCGGCAGCACTGGAGTGAGGTGGGGGAGACAGCACGGCCCTGGTGCCCAGCCTGGCCGATGACCCCCACGCATACCCCCACCACTACGGCAGCACCATGATGCCCAACGCAGGCTCGAGCCCCATGGCCCCGAAAGCTCGCTCCGGGGCTGGTCACAGTGCAGCACCCATGTCCTGCCCAGCCGTGGGGCAGCCATGGGGCAGCTGGACCCACAGAACAGGGCAGGCTAAGTGGCTGCTGGCAGGGCAGGAGCTGGCCTGGGCCAGCGAAGCCACGCAGCAGAGCAAAGGCAGGGCAGGATGGGGTCTGCCCCCCCCCTTTGCCTCCTTCCCAGCACTCAGACCATGCTGCCCCGAATTGTGGCCCCCCCACCGCTCCCCATCTCTCTGGCCTTGCTCCCAGGCAACGCGGTGCCTCTGCACCCCAAAGCACCCCCCCGCTACAGTGCCCTGCCACAGATCACAGCACACTGTTCCCACCCCACAGCCCCAGCCCCACGGCCCGTGGCTTCCTGGCACCCCAGCCGGCAGCCCCCAACACCATCGCCCTGCCGGGAGCCATAGCAGCAGCTGGGGAGGGCTGTGGACCGCCAGCGGTGCTGGTGGGGCAGCACAAACCCCCACCCCTGGGGCCAGACGTGCTGCCCCGGCACTGCCCCTCAGCACGCAGGCAGCAGCCACGGGTGCCAGGCTCCCACCCACGCCGGCACCACGTGCCACCCACGACGCGGCGGGGCACGGCACGACTGATGGATGGGCACGGCGCAGCCGCCCGCCTCGGCGGGCCATTAACTCAAGGGTCTGTCTGCCCGTGATGGACGGCCGCCTTCACCCCCGTGCAAATAACCGTCAATCTCCGCCGGCCACGGCGGCGTGGGTCCCTACCGTCCTTGCGGTAGAAGCAGATCTCCACCTTGCGCTCCTCGGCGCCCAGCAGTGCCTGGGCGATCTGGGCGGCGGCGCCGCGCTGGGTGCGGGGCCCGTGGAGGAAGTCGCAGGTGCTGGGCTTCTGCATCACCTCCGCCCGCGAGTACCCGCACAGCTGGCAGAAGCCGTCGTTGCAGTAGATCACCGCGCAGTTCTCCACCCGGGCGTTGGCGATGATGAACTTGCGGCCTGGGGGAGAGGGGATGATCAGCCCCGTGCCTCCCCACCAGCCCGGTGCCCCACAGGGAAGCTTCGCTCCGTCCATCCGTCCACCCGCACGTCCATCTGCCCGCGGCTCTGGGCTCCCAGTGACCAAACACCCCGCAAGCCACCCCGCTCGCTCCCCGGGGAACCCCCCGAGCCACCGCTGGCACCGGTACTGCGGGAACCCCACCAACCACGAGCCCACCGGGGCCAGACCAGCCCTCCCCAAGGCACGACGCTGCCGCGGCACCCCCGGCACACAGCCTGTCCCCCGGTGTGGCAATGCCCTACAGCCCAGCCCCGTGGGGTGGCATCACCCGCGTGCCGCTCCGCTGTCCCCACCGAGGACGCTCTGGGCCTGACCCCAGAAAGGCGCCGGGGCCCCCCGGCAGAGGGAAAACAGCATCTCCCTGCCAAAACCCGCTGCCTGCACACCAGCTGACGGGTGTCCGCCGCTGCCCGGCGTGGTGGGTCGGGGAGGCCGTGGGCTGGCCGGGATCCCTGCCGGCTGAGCGACCGCCACGGCGCCCGAGCCGGCGGCCAAGGCCCCATCACCACTGGCGCTCGACCCCCCTGGGGGACTGGGGGGACCCCACGGCACCCCGACACCGCGGCCCTGGGGCCGGGGGGGGCGGCGGGGGAGGCGGTGGCACCGCTCTGCTGCGCTTGTCACCTGCACCCCAAACCCACCCCGGAGGCACAGGCGCCCCCGCCACCCCCAGCCCCGGCCCCCGGCGGCACCGGCCCCCCGCCCCACCACCACCCCCGGTCCCCGTGCCCCCCCCCCCGGTGCCCACTCACTCTGCCCCTCGAACTTGCGGATGATGGTGTCCAGGAAGGTGTTCTGGGGGGCGACGTGCCCCCGCCGCACCGGCATGCTGCCCGGCCCATGGGGCAGCGCCGCCGCCCGCTCCGCTCCGCCGGGCCCCGGGGAAGGCGGGGGGGCGCGGGGGGGGGAAGGCGGCCCCGCGCCGCGGGGGGTCCCGCTGCCCTTGAGCCAAGGACGGCGCCGGCGGGGCGGCTGCGGCGGGGGGGCGCGGCCCGGCCCGGCGCGGCCCCGGGCCCGGCTCAGCCCCGGGATGCCGGGCGGGCGCGCAGGGGTTAAGGCTGGGCCCTCCCCCGCCCGGTGCCCGCCGGTCCCGGACCCTGCCCGCCCGGTGCCGGTGCCGGTGCCGGTGCCGGTGCCGGTGCCGGTGCCGGTGCCGGTGCCGGTGCCCCCCCCTCCGCCCCCCGGCTCTACCCGCTCGGTGCGCGCCGCGGCGGGCGCAGCATCGGCCTTATTTAGTCAAGGAGCGGCTGGGGGGGGATGGAGCCCCCGCCCCCGCCCCGCCCGGCGGGGTTCGGCCCGGCTCGGCTCGGCTCGGCTCACTACGGCTCGGCCCGGCGGGGCTCAGCTCAGCTCGGCCCGGCTCGGCCCGGCTCGGCCCGGCGGGGCTCGGCTCGGCTCGGCTCGGCTCGGCTCGGCTCAGCCCGGCTCGGCTCGGCGGGCGGCGGCGGGCGCTGCGTGTTGACAGCCGGGCCCGTGGGGCGGGGCGAGCGCGGCCGCAGCCAATGGCCGCGGCGGTGGGGAGCGGGGGGGGAGCGCCCGGGGGGGCCTCCCCGCCACGCCCGGCCCCGGGGCGACGATCGGGCCGGGCCGGGCCGGGCCCGGCGGCCCCCCCCCCCCCCCGCCCCGTCCCGGGGGTCCCTCCGGCCCCGCCTCCCCGAGGTCCCGCCCCCGCCGAGCGGGCCCCGGTCCCGGTCCCGGTGCCGGCCAGGTCCCCAGTCCCTGTTCCAGTCCTGGTGCTGGTCCAAGTCCCAGTTCGGTCACGGTCCTGGTCCCAGTCCCAGCACTCGGTCCCAGCCCCAATCGCAGTCCCAGCTGTAATTCTAGTCCCGGTCCCGGTGCTGTGTCTAAGTTCCGGTGCTGGTCCCAGTTGCAGTCCTAGTCCCAGTCCTGGTCCCCATCCCAGTGCTGGTCACGGTGCTGGTCCCAGTCCAGTCCCAGTCCCAATTGCAGTTCCCATCTCAGTCCCAGTGCCAGTCCCCGTCCCAGTCCCAGTGTTGGTCCCGGTCCTAGTCCCAGTCCCTGTCCTTGTCCCATCACAGTCCCAAACCCCATCCTGGTCCTGCTCCCAGTCTCAGTCCCAGTCCACTCCAGGTCCCAGTCCCAGTCCCAGTGCCAAACTTGGTCCCAACCCCAGTGCTAGTCCTGATACCAGTCTCAGTCCCAGTCCACTCCAGGTCCCAGTCCCAGTCCCAGTGCCAAACTTGGTCCCAACCCCAGTGCTAGTCCTGATACCGGTCCCAGTCCCAGTCCAGTTAAGTCCAGTTCCAGTTCCGGTCCCAGTCCTGGTCCCAGATCTGGTCCCAGTGCCAATCTCAGTACTGGTCCCGGTGCTGGTTCCAGTATCAGTCCCAGGCCCAGGCCCAGGCCCAGTGCTGTGTCTTAGTTCCAGTGCCAGTCCCAGTTGCAGTCATAGTCCCAATCCCAGTGCTGGTCCTGGTGCTAGTCCCAGTTCCAGTTCCAGTCCCAATCCAGTCCTGTCCAATCCAGTCCCAGCCCCAGTCCCAGTTCAGCTCCAGTCCCAGTCCCAGTCCCAATCCCAGTGGTGGTGCCAGTACTGGTCCCAGTGCTGTTCACAGTCCTAATCCAGTCTCTGTCCCAGTCCCTGTCACAGTCTCAGTCCCAGTGCTGGTCCCAGTTCCCATCCCAGTTCCAATCCTGGTGCTGGTCCAAGTCCCAGTTCAGTAACGTTCCTGGTCCCGGTCCCAGTCCCAGTGTCAGTCCCAGTCCCAGTACTGGTTGCAGTCCCAAACCCAGTCCCCACTGTAATTCCAGTCCCAGTCCCAGTCCTGGGGCTAGTCCCACTGCTGGTCCCAATCCCACTGCTGGGTACCAGTCCCAGTCCTAGTCCCAGTTCCACTCCCAGCCCTAGTCCTAGTCCCAGTGCTGGTCCAAATCATGGTGCTGGTCCTGGTGCTGGTCGCATTCCCTGTTCCAGTCCGGTCCCAGTCCCTGTCCCAGTCTGGGTCCCAGTCCCAGTCCTGCTCCAGTCCAGTCCCAGTCCAGTCCAGTTCTAGTCCCAGTCCCGGTCCCAGTCCTACTCCCAGTGCTGTCTCGGTTCCAGTGCCAATCTCAGTTGCAGTCCTAGTCCCAATCTTGGTCCCAATTCCAGTGTTGGTCCTGGTGCTGGTCCCAGTCCCAATTCCAGTCCCAATTCCAGTCCCAGTTCCAGTCCCAGTCCCAGTCCCAGTCTGGTCCCAGTTCTGGTCCAATACCTGTCCCTGTCCCAGTCCCAGTTTCAGTCCCATCCCAGTCCTGGTCCCAGTCTCAGTCCTGGTCCCAGTCTCAGCCCCAGTCCAGTCCAGGTCCTAGTCCCAGTCCCAGTCCCAGTCGCAGTCCCAGTCTCAGTGCCAGTCTCTGTCCCAATCCCAGTGCTGGTTCCAGTATCAGTCCGATTCCCAGCCCGAATCCCAGTCCCAGTATTGTGTCTCAGTTCTGGTGCCAGTCCCAGTCCCAATCCCAATCCGAGTTCCAGTCCCAGCCCCAGTCCTGGTCCAATCCCAGTCCCAGTCCCAGTCCCAATCCCTGTCCCAGTCCCTGTCCCTGTTCCAGTCCCAGTCCCAGTGCTGGTCCTGGTACTGGTCGCAGTCCCAGTACAGTCCAGTTCCAGTGCTGGTCACAGTTCCAACCCAGTCCAGGCCCAGTCCAGTTCCAGACCCAGTCCTGGTCCCAGTCCTGGTCCCAATCTCAGTGCTGGTCCCGGTGCTGGTTCCAGTGCCAGTCCCAACCCCAGTCCCAATCCCAGTCCTGGTGCTCTGTCTCAGCTCCAGTGCTGGTCCCAGTTCCAATCCTAGCCCCAGTCTTGGTCCCTGTCCCAGTCCAGACCCAGTCCCAATTCCAGTCCCAATTCCAGTCCCAGTTCCAGTCCCAGTCATTGTCCCAGTTCCAGTCCCAGTCCCAGTCCCTGTCCCCATCCAGTTCCAGTCCCAATCCTTGTCCTGGTGCCATCTCAGTGTCAACGTCAGTCCCAATCCCAGTGCTGGTCCTGGTGCTGGTCCCAGTCCCAGTCCAGTCCAGTCCCAGTCTCAGTCTCAGTCAGTTCCAGTTCCAGTTCCAGTCCCAATCCCAGTCCCACTCCCAGTCCAATCTCTGTCCCTGTCCCAGTCTCAGTTCTGGTCCCAGTCCAGGTCCCGGTCCCAGTCCCATCCCATCCCCAATCCCCATCCCAATCCCCATTCTGGTCCTGGTCCCGGTCCCAGTCCCAGTCTGTGTCCCAGTTCCAATTCCCATCCCGGTCCTAGTCCCAGTCCCAATCGCACTCCCAGTGCTGTGTCTTGGTTCCAGTGCCGGTCGCAGTTGCAGTCCTAGTCCCAGTCTTGGTCCCAATCCCAGTGCTGGTCCTGTTGCTGGTCCCTGTCCCAATTCCAGTCCCAGTTCCACTCCCAATCCCAATCCTAGTCCTAGTCTTGGTCCAATAGCTGTCCCTGTCCCTGTTCCAGTCCCATCCCAGTCCCAATCCCCATCCCGGTCCTGCTCCCAGTCTCGGTCCTGCTCCCAGTCTCAGTCCTGGTCCCAGTCTCGTTCCCAGTCCAGTCCAGGTCCTAGTCCCAGTCTCAGTGCCAATCTTGGTCCCAATCCTGGTGCTGGTCCCGGTGTTGGTCCCAGTCCCAGTGCAGTCGCAGTTCCAGTCCCGGTCCCGGTCCCGGCCCCAGTCCCAGTCCCAGTCCCAGTTCCAGTCCCAGTCCCAGTCCAGTCCCAGCCGGGCCGCCCCGCCGGGCTCTGTCCCAGGTGCTGAAACTGGCGCCGGACCCGGCCCGGCCCCGCTGCCGGGGCTGCGACCGCCGGGACCCGACCTGCTCGGCCCGGCCCGGCCCGGCCCAGCCCAGCCCAGCCCAGCTTGGCCCGGCCCGGCCCAGTCAAGCCCTGCCCAACCCGGCCCAGCTTGGCCGATCCGAGCCCCGGGCGGCTGCCGGAGCCCCCACGGCCGCCCCGCGGGGGACACGCATGGGGAGGGGCAGGGCAGGGGCGGGCTGCGGGGACGGGCAGGGGCCGACCCTTGGGGTGGGGGGGAGGCTGTGGGGCAGGGGCCAAGCCGTGGGGCAGGACAAGCCCCGAGCCCCCCCCCCAGACCCCCCGGTTGCCCCAGGGCCGAGTCCCCGCCTTCCCCCCCCCCTCGGGGAAGGGCAGCCAATCGTCTCAGCGCTCTGCGGTGACGGACAGGCGTGCCCCGCCCCCGGCGAGGATGGGGGCGCTGTGGGGGGGGGCACGGAGCCGGCTGGGGGGCGGGGAAAAGTCCGGGGAGCGGGGGGGCAACCCGCGACCCCCACCCCAGGGAGGGGGGGACCGGGACCCCCCCACTCCGCGCCGGGAGGAGTCGCGGGGCCGGAGCCGCTGCCCCTTACCCAGCCCGTCCCCCACCTGTGCCCCCGCCATGGGGGGGTCCCTGGAGCGGGTCCCTCGGGGGGCCACGAGGCAGTGTGCCCCCCCTTGGGGGGTCCCTGCGGCACCCCCCCCCCGCCCTGCTCTGCCCCCCGCCCCGCCCGCGGTGCCCGCCCGGCTCGCCGCCCCCCGGCCCCCGCTTCCCCCCGCCGCAGGAAGGAACCGCCGGCAGCCGGGGCCGGGCGCGGTTTCCCGTCGACTGCGGGGGCCGCGGGCTGGGCCCCCCCCCGCCGGCGAACCGCTGCCGGACCCCCAGCCAGGGCCCCGGGGGACCCCGCACCCCAAGACAGGTCCCGCACCCCCAGAGCATCCCGGTCCCGCTGCCCCGGGGTCCCTGTCACCAGCTGCACCCCCCCCCCCCGGTACCCGGGGTCCCCGTCCCAACCTCCCCCGGGACCCCTGCCCCACTCTGGGCGTCACCGCGGGACCCCCCAACCCCGCCGATAGCTCGGGTGACCCCCCCCATTCCACCCTGTCTCCCCAGGGTAACCCCCTTCTGCCCGTGCCCCCCCCCCCAGGGAGGGTCCCAGGGGCACAGCCCCCCCTCGGGATGCCCAGCCCGGGGGTCCCAGGGGAGCAGCCTGGCACATCAATGGCAGGAACTGGGTGGGGAGCAGTGGCCCTGTGGGGGGAGGGGTGCCGGGGAAACCAGGGGCTCGCTTCGGACATCCGCCCCACAGCCCGCGGGCAGGGAGACGGGGCGGGTCTGGGACCCCCACAGGGCACCCAACCTCCTGACGCAAACGTGGGACCCTGCAAGGGGGGCACACTCCCCCATGGCGCCCCGAGGGACCTGTACCCAGCAGGAGGGGCAGCAGGAGTGGGGGGCAGCTGGCCCCAGCAGACCCCAGCCGACGGTCCCTCACACCCCCCTGCCCCGCACCGGCGTGCCATGGGGCTGGGGGCCGGGGGGGAGCGGACCCCCGTGGGGCAGCAGCTGGGGGAGGTGGGAGGGTCCCATGGCCGTGCTGGGGGGCTGTGGCCATGCCGGGTGTCCCGTAGCCACGCTGGGGGCCCCGTGACCGTGCTGGGGGTCCTGTGACCGTGCTGGGGGTCCCATGACTGTGCTGGGGGTCCCATGACTGTGCTGGAGGTCCATGACCGTGCCAGGGCCCCACGGCCACGCCAGAGGTCCTGCGCACGCCGCTCCCCAGCACCGCCATCGCTGCGTGCCCTCCGGCCTGCGCACCGGGGTGCAGGGAGGGCAGAGCAGGGCCGAAGCCCCTCGCCAGCCCCTGGGCAGGGTCTCCGGTGCGGCCCAGGCCGCGTGCCGGCGGGCGGCGTCGCAGTGGTTGGGGCGCCCATTGTGCGCGGGGCGGAGGCGTGCGTGGCCGAGGTCACCACTTCCCCACCGCGGCCAGAGGAAGCGGCCGCTCCCGGCACTGGCGGCTCAGTGGCGGCACGATGGGCAACCTGCCGGCCGTGCTGCCCGGCACTGCCCGCTCCTGCGGCCTCGGCCTCTGCTCCCGGCAGCTAAGCGCCGCGCCCGAGGAGAGCGCCAGCACCGAGCGGAGCAGGTGGGTGAGCGGAGCGGCTGGGGTGGGATGGATGGCCAGGACAAATGGGACACCGGCACCCATTGTGCCACAGCACACCAGGGCCGCCGGTCCCTGTGCCTCGACGGGGACTCCTCGCTTGGCCCCCTCCTGCCTGGCCCCGCTGTGGCTCATGGGGACATCCCCTCATGGCTGGAACCCACCGGAGACGTGTCCCCACCGGAGACGTGTTCCAGCGGGGTGGCATGTGCGGCTCACTGGGGCAGAACGCGGTGCAGCCACGGGAGCCCATCGGCAGCAGAGCCCTGTGCCTGCCTGCCCGTGGTGCCCCGTGGTGTCATGCTGGTGTCCCCTGCCCCACGGCGTGTCCCCAGCAGCCCCACTGCAGTGCCCACAGCCCCCCCAGTTGGGACCTACCGGGGTGTGCTGGGGCAGATGGGCCGTATGGGGCTGTATGGGGCCGTATGGGGAGGGGGCGTGTGGGGTCGAGTGGGGATGGGAGGTAGAGCCATGCCAGGATGTGCGGGGACACCCCAGCCCGGAGAGGACGGGGAGGGGGACGGGGATGGGAGGTCCGTTCACCCTCTCGGTGGCCGGGAGCCCGCTCTGACTCATGGCCATTGTTCACACTCACACACACGCAGGAGGCCCAGGAACGCCCCGTGCCCTCCCCAGCCCCTGCCCCCCCCAGCTCAGCCGTCCCCAGCCCCTGCCCCCCCAGATCAGCCCCCCCAGATCAGATCAGCCCCATGGGGCTGAGCCGGTCACCCACGGCCGCCACAGCAGCACCAGCGGCTGGGGACAGGGAGATCCCCAGTCACCCCCGTGTCCCCAGCACAGCCCCCCAGCTCCCCCCCACAACCCACCTCCATGGATCCCATCACCCCAGTGCCCTTTTCCCGCTCCCCGGGGGTCGCGGTCCCCACGGGCAGGTGCCAGCACCCCGGGGTGGCGGCAGCCGGGAGGGTCCCGGTGTTGGAGCCGCTGGAGAAAGGGAGGCAGGGAGTGCCCCCCCCTCCCGGGTCCCCCAGCTCTGCTCCACGTGCGGGGCAGGCTGGGCCACCCCCCCGTGCCCGGGCAGGGCTCAGGGCCATCTCCCCCCAGCTCGGCACCCACCCGCCCGGCGGAGCCCCCCCGCTTTGCCCGGCTGAAGAACTGGGAGACGGGGAGCATCGGCTATGACACACTCTGTGCCCAGGCCCTGCAGGTGGGAGGATGCAGGGCTGGGGGGTGCAGGGTTGGGGGACATGGGAATAGGGGGTGCAGGGCTGGGGGTGTGGGGCTGGGGTTCACTGGGCTGGGGGCCACGGGGATGGGGGTGCAGGGCTGGGGGATGCAGAATGGGGGATGCAGGGCTGGGGGGTGCAGGGTTGGGGGACATGGGAATAGGGGGTGCAGGGCTGGGGGTGTGGGGCTGGGGTTCACTGGGCTGGGGGCCACGGGGATGGGGGTGCAGGGCTGGGGGATGCAGAATGGGGGGTGCAGGGCTGGGGGCACAGGGCTGGAGACATGGGATGGGGGATGTGTGGATGGGGATGCAGGGATGGAGGGGGGGCTGGGACCGGGGGTGTGGGACAGGGCCCCCCGGGTGACCCCCCCTGCCCCAGGAGCTGCCCTGCTCAGGGCAGCGCTGCCTGGGCTCGCTGGTGCTGCCACGGCCACTGCTGGCCCCGGTCCCTGAGGGTGCCCGTCCCGCCGAGGAGCTGCTGGGCCTGGCCCGGGACTTCATCACCCAGTACTACCTGTCCCTGCGGAGGTGAGCGGGGGCAGCGGGGCCCCCCCCACATCCCCATCCTTGCCCAGAGCTCCCCACTGTCTGGACCTGCCCTGTTCCAGGGTGCCCCACAGCCCCATCCCTGCCCCAGAGCATCCCTCAGCCCCATCTCTGTCCTGGGGCACCCCACAACCCAGGCCTCCCCCAAAGCACCCCACAGCCCCTTCCCTACCCCAGAGCACCCCACAGCCCAGCCTCATCCCTGCCCCGGGGCACCCCACAGTCCCATCCCTGCCCAAGATACCCCATAGCCCCATCCCTGCCCTGGGGCACCCCACATTCCCATCTCTGCCCCAAAGTACCCCCATAGCCCCCGCCCCAGCCCCGCACAAGATAGATCCCCCAAAGCCCCAGCCCTGCCCGGGGCACCCTGCAACAGTGCAGGGGGTCTTGGCAGGGGAGGAGTGTGCTGAGGTGTGGGGGTGTCCGCAGGGAGAACTCCCCGGCGCACACCCAGCGGCTGCGGGAGGTGGAAGCCGCCATCAGGGCCACTGGCACCTACCAGCTGCTGGAGCCCGAGCTCGTCTTCGGGGCCAAGCAGGCTTGGCGCAACGCCGCGCGCTGCGTGGGACGCATCCAGTGGAACAAGCTGCAGGTGAGGGCAGGGGGCGACCCATGGTGCCAGTGGGGACCCCCCACCTCTGCCCCACAGCTGGGGGTCACCCTGGGACATCTCCCCATGTTCTCCTCTGACCCTGTCCCGCAGGTGTTTGATGCCCGGGACTGTGCCAACGTTGGGGAGATGTTCAGCTTCCTCTGCACCCACATCCAATATGCCACCAACCGCGGCAATATTCGGTGAGAGCCCGGCCCAGCCACCGCGCTTGCTGCTGGCCAGACCCCCCACCCAGGGCAGAACAGCCTGGCCCCCCACAACCAGTGGGGGTGTCGGTGACATCCCACCCTGGCCCCCGCCCCAGGTCGGCCATCACCATCTTCCCCCAGCGGACGCCGGGCCGTGGCGATTTCCGCATCTGGAACACACAGCTGATCCGCTACGCTGGGTACCGGCAGCCTGATGGCTCCGTACTGGGGGACCCAGCCAACGTTGACATCACCGAGGTGGGGACCCCCCCCCATGCTCCTGGACCCCTGGCCCCCCCCCGGCACCACCCCCGCCCTGACACTGCCACCCCCCAGCTCTGCGTCCACCACGGCTGGAGCCCCGGCGGTGGCCGCTTCGACGTGCTGCCGCTGCTACTGCAGAGCCCCGAGGAGCCCCCCGAGCTCTTCCCCCTCCCGCCGGAGTTGGTCCTCGAAGTGCCCCTCCACCACCCCACGTGAGTGGGGCTGAGACCCCCCGCATGGGCCCAAGGGACCTGGACCCTGCCGGCCTCAATAGGACCCCCGCTCCGGGCCGAGGGGCTGAGGTCCCACACGCTCACCCGTGGGGAGGGGGTGGGAGTGGGGCTGGGATGAATGTTGGGGGCCTACGCCGGGGACCTGGGGCCAGCGTGGGTCCCCGGCTACAGCCCACCCCCCCACGCAGGCTGGAGTGGTTCGGGGAGCTGGGGCTGCGGTGGTACGCGCTGCCGGCCGTCTCCAACATGCTGCTGGAGATCGGGGGGCTGGAGTTCCCGGCGGCCCCCTTCAATGGCTGGTACATGAGCAGCGAGATCGGCACCAGGAACCTCTGCGACAGCCAGCGCTACAACCTGCTGCCGGTGAGCCCTGCGGCCGGGAGGGGGGCTCAGCTGCACCGTGCCCCCGCACCGGGACCCTGGTGTCCTGGGGCAGCTGTGCTGAGCCCCCCTACGCTGCCGGCAGGAGGTTGCCCTGCGCATGGGGCTGGACACACGGACGACATCATCCCTCTGGAAGGACAAGGCGGCGGTGGAGGTGAACATCGCCGTGCTGCACAGCTACCAGGTGGGACGTGCGGCCGGGGGGATGCCGGCACCGCCACGCCATGGGGGCCCCGACACTGCCACGATGCTGGGGCGGGTGCCGGCCGCTGCCAGCCCCCCCAGCCCCCTGTCCCCGCAGGTGGCCAAGGTGACGATCGTGGACCACCACGCAGCCACCGAGTCCTTCGTGAAGCACATGGAGAATGAGCTGCGGACGCGGGGGGGGTGCCCAGCTGACTGGGTCTGGATCGTGCCCCCCATCTCAGGCAGCCTCACCCCTGTCTTTCACCAGGAGATGGTCAACTACCAGCTCTGCCCCACCTTCCGCTACCAGGTGGGCCCAGCCCCACCACCCTATGGCCCTCTAGCCCCCCAGCCCCCCAGCTGACCCCCTACCCACCCCACAGCCTGATGCCTGGAAGGTCTACGTCTCCAAAGGCACCACCGTCACCAGGAGAAAGACCTTCAAGGAGGTGGCCAAGTAGGTGTCCACCCTTGGGGAGGGTCCCTGGAGGTCACCAAGCGGAGGACCGGACGCTGACCCGATTCGTGTGTGTCGTCGTCCGTCCCCCCCACCTCAGCGCGGTGAAGATCTCGGCTAAGCTGATGGGACACATGATGGCACGCCGGGTGAAGGCCACCATCCTCTACGCCACCGAGACCGGCAAATCCCGGACCTACGCCTGGAACCTCTGCCAGCTCTTCCGACGTGCCTTTGACCCCAAGGTGGGCAGGGGGAGATTGGGGGGAAGGCTCCCGTTGCAGCCTCCTGCCCATGTCCCAACCCCATGTCCCCCCCCTCCACGCAGGTGCTGTGCATGGATGAGTACGATGTGGTGTCCCTGGAGCACGAGACCCTGGTGCTGGTGGTGACCAGCACCTTCGGCAACGGGGACCCCCCTGAGTGCGCAGAGGTGAGGGGCTGTGGGAATAGGGGGGGGAAAGAGGACAGGGATGGGGACGGGGTGGTGACGTGCTGCCCTCGACAGAGCTTCTCCAAGGCGCTGATGGAGATGACTTCGCCCTACACCAGCACCTCCCAGGCTGAGCCACCCAAGTGAGCACCCCGGGGAGGCCGGGGGTGCCCGGCTGGGGGCTGGGATGGGGAAGGGCCCACCCTGCCATCACCCTGCCTTCACCCTGCCCTCTGTTCCGCACAGGAGCTACAAGCTGCGGTTCAACAGCGTCTCGCAGTCGGACCAGCTCGTCGCCTCCTGGAAGAAGAAACGACGGCAGCTGAGCAACACCGACAGCGCCGGCACGCTAGGCGCCCTGCGGTACCGCTGGCACGGCCGCAGGCACAGCCATGGCCGTAGGGACAGGGATGGGGTCCTCTGCCTGAGCACGGTGCCTGGCTGGGGCTTGGGGTGCCCCATCCAGGGGGGCTGCACGGTGCCGGACAGGTCTGTGGCCAGCTGCCAGCTGGGGAGGGGGCAGAGCCTGCGGTGGGCACCGGCTCTGGCACCAGCAGCACCAGCAGCTCCAGCCCCTGTCTGTCTCACGGCTGTGGGAGGGGGCAGGAGTTCCCCCTGTGGGTCCCTAACCACAAACCCCACTTCTAACGGCCCTGACCACCCCCTGCTCACAAAAACCCTGAGCACAGCCCCCACCCTGACCCACAGCCCTAGGTGCCCCCCCACCAACAGCCCCGAGCATCCCCCCCCCAGCCCTGGGTCCCCCCCACCCACAGTGCAGGCTCCGACCTTTCATCAGAGGGTCTGGGTCTGGGCTCACCGTGGTCATCTCCCCCCCACCGATGGTGGCAGGTTCTCGGTGTTTGGGCTGGGCTCGCGGGCATACCCCCACTTCTGCGCCTTCGCCCGGGCGGTGGACACGCGGCTGGAGGAGCTAGGGGGGGAACGGGTCCTGCCCATGGGTGAGGGCGACGAGCTCTGCGCCCAGGAGGAGTCCTTCCGCACGTGGGCCCGCCTCGTCTTCCAGGTCAGGGGGGGCACCGAGGACGGGGGGTGGTGGGGGACACCCAGCGCCCCCCCCTTCCTGGCACCCACCGGCCCCCCCTCCCTTGCCCCCAGGCTGCCTGCGAGACCTTCTGCGTGGGGGACGGGGCGGCGGGGGCCGAGGAGCTCTTTGCCCCCCCGCAGGGCTGGAAGCGCCAGAAGCACCGGCTGGTCGGGCAGCCCCAGGCCACAGAGACCCTGGCCGGTACCGCCACCCCCCCGGGACCCCCAGCACCCCCCGCAAGTCTCTGACCCTTGGGAGCTGCCTGCCCCTCTGCATCACCTTCCACCCATGACTGGCAGCTGCCCCACGGCCCCCCCTGGACATCCTCCCCCGCCCCCCCCCACCCCACAGCTCTGGGGAGAACAGCCCATGACCCCCCCGGGACACGCACAGGCAGCACAAAGGTGGGATCCCCACAGCACCCTGCCAAGGGTCTCCCCCAGCAACCCCCGTGAGCCTCCCAGCCCCCCCATGACCTCCCCAGGATCTCCTGTGACCCCCTCAGCCCCCCTGTCACCCGCTCATTCCCTCCCAGCCCCCCTGTGACCCCCCAGCCCCTCCGTCCCCCCCCAGGGCTGTCCCACCTGCACAAGCGCCGGGTGTTCCCCTGCACGGTGCTGTCCGTGGAGAACCTGCAGAGCGAGGAGTCCAGGTGAGGCCCCCCCCAGCCCCCGCCCCCGGGGACCCCCCACTGCCGGACACCCCCCTCCCCGCCCCCCGGGAACCCACGCGCCCCCACCCCCCGGACGCCCCCACTCTTGGGCCCCCCCATCCCCGGGATCCCGTGTCCCCGGGACCCCTCAGCGCCGGGACCCCCCCCATCCGCGGGACACCCCCGCACCCCTGGGATCCCCCCGCCCCCGGGACCACCCCGCATTCTCCCCGATCCTCCAACACCCCCGTGCCCCCGCTGCCCCCCCCCAACCCTGGGCCCTCCCTGCACCTTCGGGCTCACCCCCGGCCCCCCCTCCCGCCCACCGGGCCCCCCCGCGACTCCGGGACCCCCCCGCCGGGTCCTCCCTGCCCCCCCGGGTCCCCCCTCCGTGCCCCGAGCCCCCTCCCGCCCGCCGGCCCCGCAACCCCCGGGCCCCCCTGCACTCCCGGGACCCCCCCGCACGGCCGCCCCCCCTCCTGCTCATCCACCCCCCCGCCCGGCACAGCCGGGCCACGCTGCTGGTGCGGCTGGACTCGGCGGGGCAGGCGGAGCTGCGGTACCAGCCCGGGGACCACCTCGGCGTCTTCCCCGCCAACCGCCCCGAGCTGGTGCGGGGGGTGCTGGGGCGGGTGGAGGACCCCCCGCCCCCCGAGCAGCCCGTCCTGGTGGAGAGCCTGGAGGGGGACCCCAGCGGTAGGGACCCCCGGCGACGGGAGAGGGGACAGGGGCTGGGAAGGGGCAGGGGCTGGGGAAGGGGCAGAGTAAGGGGCAGGGGCAGGGGCTGGGGAAGGGGCTGGGGAAAAGGAAGGGCTAGGGGCTGGGGCTGGGGAAAAGGAAGGGAAACAGGTAGGGAAAGGGGCTGGGGCTGGGGAAAAGGAAGGGGAAGGGGCTGGGGAAAAGGAAGGGGTAGGGGCTGGGGCTGGGGAAAAGGAAGGGAAACGGGTAGGGAAAGGGGCTGGGGCTGGGGAAAAGGAAGGGGAAGGGGCTGGGGAAGGGGCTGGGGCTGGAGAAAAGGAAGGGGAAGGGGCAGAGTAAGGGGAAGGGACTGGAGTAGGAGCTGCGGAAAAGGAAGGGGCCGGGGAAGGGGCTGGGGAAAAGGAAGGGGAAGGGGCTGGGGAAGGGGCAGGGGCAAGGGCTGAGCATCCCCATCCCCTCCCGCTCTCCCGCAGGCAGGGGTCCCCCCCCCCAGCCCTGGGTGCCGCAGAGCCGTCTGCCCCCCTGCACCCTGGCCCAGGCGCTCACCTTCTTCCTGGACGTGGCCACCCCGCCGAGCCCCCGGTTCCTGCAGCTCCTAGCCACACTGGCGCGGGAGCCGGCCCACCGCCAGCGCCTGCAGCAGCTCAGCCAGGTGGGGTGCGGGGGGAACACGGGGGGGCTGCCAGCCCTGGAGAGGGGCTGGGGGGGTGCTGGGGCTCTGGGATGCTTGGTCCCTGCCGATGGGGATGTTGGCCCCCTCCCTGGCTGGGATGCTGGGATGCTAGCCTCCTCCCTGGCTGGGATGCTGGGATGCTGGCCCCCTCCCTGGCTGGGATGCTGGGATGCTGGCCCCCTCCCTGGCTGGGATGCTGGCCTCCTCCCTGGCTGGGATGCTGGCCCCCTCCCTGGCTGGGATGCTGGGATGCTGGGATGCTGGCCCCCTCCCTGGCTGGGATGCTGGCCCCCTCCCTGGCTGGGATGCTGGCCTCCTCCCTGGCTGGGATGCTGGGATGCTGGGATACTGGGATGCTGGCCCCCTCCCTGGCTGGGATGCTGGGATGCTGGCCCCCTCCCTGGCTGGGATGCTGGCCCCCTCCCTGGCTGGGATGCTGGGATGCTGGCCCCCTCCCTGGCTGGGATGCTGGCCTCCTCCCTGGCTGGGATGCTGGCCCCCTCCCTGGCTGGGATGCTGGGATGCTGGGATACTGGGATGCTGGCCCCCTCCCTGGCTGGGATACTGGGATGCTGGCCCCCTCCTTGGCAGGAATGCTGGGTCCCTGCCGGGCCAGGGTGCCACGCGCAGTGGCGGCAGCCCAGCTGGGTGCCTTGCAGGATGCCCGGCTGTACGAAGACTGGAAGTGGTTCCGGTGCCCCACGCTGCTGGAGGTGCTGGAGGAGTTCCCCTCGGTGCGGCTGCCGGCCTCCCTGCTGCTCACCCAGCTGCCGCTGCTCCAGCCGCGCTACTACTCCATCAGCTCCGCGCCCGGCCCCAGCCCCGGGGAGATCCACCTCACCGTGGCCGTTGTCACCTACCACAGCGAGAGTGAGCGGGGACGGCGGGGAGGGGGACAGGAGGTGCCCCGGGCGGGGGGCTGCTACCTTCTGCCCTGCCACCCACACGGCAACACCTGCTCACAGTGCCCCTGTGTTGCATGGCCCCAGAGCACCCCCCTGGTCCCCAGGGCATCTCAAGGGTCCCCAGAGCATCTTGAGGGTCCCCAGGGCATCCCCTTGGTCCCCAGGGCACCTCCAGGGTCCCCAGGGCATCCCCTTGGTCTCCAAGGCATCTCAAAAGGTCCCCAGGGCATCCCCTTGGTCCCCAGGGCATCTCGAGGGTCCCCAGAGCACCCCTTGGTCCCCAGGCCCCCCAGGGTCCCACCCTGCCCCATCACACAGTGCCCGGGTGCTGTCGTTGGCATTTCCCCAGGGATGCGGAGCTCCCCCCGGCACCAGTCCCCGTCCCCCCCCCCAATCCTCCAGCCCTGCCCGGGGATGGCGGTGTCCGCAGCCCCTGCCGGGGGGTGGGGGGGTTGCCTGCCGGGGGGGGCTGCCAGCCGCAGCCCCTCCAGCCCCTCTGGTCCCCGCAGATGGGCAGGGTCCCCTGCACTACGGAGTCTGCTCCACCTGGCTGGCGCGGCTGCAGCCCGGGGACACGGTGCCTGCCTTCATCCGAGGGTAAGGGGCGGCCCCGCCCGACCCCCCCCACCTGCACGCCCCCCGACTGCACGTCCCAGCGTGCCTCTGTGCCCCCCCCGCGCCCACAGGACTACATCTCCCGGCGTGCCACAGGAACCCCCCCCCCTCCATCTCCCAGCATCCCTCCATGCCCAGGACTACATTTCCCCGCATGCCCCCCCCCCCGCCCCGGGCGCCGTCCCGGCGTCCCCCGAGACCGCGCCCGGTGACCCCGCTGCCCGCAGGGCCCCCTCGTTCCGGCTGCCGCCCGCCCCCGAGACCCCCTGCGTCCTGGTGGGACCCGGCACCGGCGTCGCGCCCTTCCGCAGCTTCTGGCAGCAGCGGCTGCACCAGCTGCGGGCCGGAGGTGGGGGACGAGGGGGGGCGTGGGGACAGGGGGGCATGGGGACGCAAGGACACGGTGGCACCGGGATGCGGGGTGCAGGGACGGAGGGATGCGGACACCCAGGGACGGAACGTCGGGGGACGGGGCCACGGGGATGCAGAACACGGGGGCACGGGGACACGCAAGGACCTGGCGATGGGGGAATACGGGGCAGGGGGTTGGGGACGTGGGGACATGGGGACACAAGGATGGGGGGACGGGGGGACACGGGGATGCATGGCATGGGGACGCAGGGACAGGGCAGCATGGGGACACAGGGGCGTGGGGGGGCTGCAGGACACGGGGGAGCAGGGATGTAGGGTATGGGGACATGGGGACACAGTGACAGGTCCCGGCCGCTGCCCCCCCCCCGCAGGCGGCCCCCTGGGCAGCATGGTGCTGGTGTTCGGCTGCCGCTCCTCCGCCCTGGACCACATCTACCGGCAGGAGATGCAGGAGGCGCAGGAGGAGGGGGCCCTCAGCCAGGTCTTCACCGCCTTCTCCCGCGAGCCGGGGACCCCCAAGGTGGGACGGGATGGGGACAGGATGGGGACGGGGACAAGAATGGAGACAGACTGGAACAAGGATGGAGCTGGGGAAAGGGGTGCGGTGGGGACAAGGGTGGGGACAGAAGTGGAGGGGACAGGGGTAGGGTGGGGGACACAAGAGACAGAGATGGAGGCAAGGGTGGGATGGGGACACAGGCGAGGACGGGGACAGAAACAAGGATGGGGACAGGGCACAAAGGGGCAGATTGGGGATGGGGACATGGGGCCAGGGCCATGTGTCAGCAGCTGCCCCGGTACGGTGTCCCCCAGACCTACGTGCAGGACGTGCTGCGGACGCAGCTGGCTGCGGAGGTGCACCGAGTGCTGTGCCAGAGCGCTGGGCACATGTACGTCTGCGGGGACGTGACGATGGCCACTGAGGTGCTGCAGACGGTGCAGCACATCCTGGTGCAGCAGGCCGGCATGACGCTGGGGGAGGCGGGGGACTTCATCAGTGAGCTGCGGGTAAGGACCGGGGACGTGTGGCACGCCAGCACCGGCACCGCGCCCGGCCCGCTGCCCTGACGCCTGCTTCCTCAGGACAAGAACCGCTACCACGAGGACATCTTCGGCCTCACTTTCCGCACGCAGGAGGTGGCCTTTCGCATCCGCAGCCAGTCCTTCTCCATGCAGGAGCGCCGGCAGCCGGGCCCGACCCCCTGAGCGTGCCGGGGCAGGAGGGGCCCCCACGGCTGCTCCCCCCGGCCCGCTGCAGGCAGCGCCGCCTCCCCAGTAAAGGTTTAGTTTTGATAATCCCGGCCCGGCGCTTCGCCTCCCCTGGGGTGGCACCACCAGCACTGCCAGCACTGTGAACGGCCAGGAACGGTGGGGTGGGCATGGTTGGGCCGGGCTCTGTGGTGTAGTCACCCGGCCATGGACGGGGCAGACACGGGGCAGCAGAAAACGGGGGGTGGGTGGAGTGGGGGGACACAGCCACAGTCCTCGTGGCTCCGACCTGCACAGCTGCAGGCGAGCGGCACCGCCCCGGCACCACCGCCACCAACCTGCCCACACGCCCCAGCATCACACCCCAAACCACCCTGGCCCTGTCCACGGCATTGCCCCCCCACAGCATCCCCCTGGACAGCCCCACACCCCGACGGCACGGCCCCCCAGCCCCCCGACGGCTCCAGGCCACAGTCACCGCTGGGCACAGCCCGTCTGTAAACCTTTATTTCCCATGGCGGCTTGGTGCAGCTGGTGCCCGTGGCAGGGCACCGTGGGGGGCAGAGGCCCGGGCAGAAGGCAGGAGCGGGGACAGCACCAACCCCAGGATGGGGCAGCCCGGGCACCCTGTGCCGCCCCCCAAATATAGCACCTTGCAGGGCTGGCTGCCCCCGGCAGCACCCCCGGCCCCGCACCGCAGCAGGGCCGCCGGCAAGGCCACACACCCGAGCAGGGTGCCCATGCGGGCAAGGCTAGCTGGGCCATCCCGCACCGCAGGGCAGCACAGCAGGCAGCGGCAAGTCCCCCTGCTGCGCCCGGTCCCAGCCAGCACCTCCTGGCAGCTTTCCCGGCAGCACCGGGAGCATTCGGCACGCCCAGGACCCTGTGGAGGAAAACAGGTCCATCAGCGGCAACCCTGGCAGCAGGGATGGCTGCCTGGCTGTGCCGTACCCTCACCCACCGAAGCCGAGGCCGGCTAGCCCGTCATCTGCTCTTCCTCTTCCTCCTCTTCCTCCTCTTCCTCGGCCCAGCCGCCCAGCGGCATCTCCCGGTGCTGAGCCTGCGAGGCCCTGGCAGCCGAGCCTGGGGTGCAGCGGGGCTCAGAGCCGACCCTGCCTGGGGTCCTGGCCCTCAGGACCTCCCCGGCTGCCCCATCTCTTGGGACAGCCCTGCAGGGGATGGGGCCCAGCACGTGTCCCTGGTCCTCCAGGACCCCCGGTGCGGTGCTCACCTGCAGTTACGGAGGGAGGCTTCGGTGCCCCAGCGGCCACCCACACGGTCTGGGGCCCAGGGCCCTGCTGCTGCTGCTGCTGCTGGTGGAGCTGGAAGGGCGGGAGAGGTGGTCAGAGCCCCCCATCATGGCAAGCTGCCTCCCCCTGGGGCAGCAGGGAGGGGGGCTCCCAGCGCAGGACACCACCCCTGCCCCCAAAGGGGTGGCAGAAGGGCGGACATGGCTGCAGCGACGCTGGCCACAGTGCCTCGCCCCCCCAACACCTGGTCTGGCAGCAGCCATGGGGTCCCCGGCCAAAACCTGGGGGGGTGGGGTCACACAGCAGAGCAGGGAGCGCAGGGGCCAGCCCGGCACGGGACTGGGGACCAGTGCCAAGGCCAGGCAAGACCCATGGCAGGTGGTGGGCAGGAGACACGGGCAGAGCACCCGGATGGGCGCAGCTGGGCACGGCCAGGGACCCGTATCCCAGGGGTGCCGCGGGCAGGGGAGCTGGGGGACGCGTGGCCAGGGGGACACACCTCGTGCAGGTAGATGGCGTGGAGGCTCATCTCGGCCGAGGCCACCTCGGAGAGCAGCGCCGAACGGCTCAAGCTGCGCAGCCGCGACTCACTCAGGAGCAGGCTGCGGGCAGAGCTGGTGAGCACCATGGTGGCACGTGGGGCCCTGCCACGACACCCCCTCCCCACCACGACACCCCCTCCCCACACCGCCTCCATTGCCCCCCCAGCCTCCCAGCACCGGTCCAGGGGGGTGCAGAGCCCCCGGGCCACCCCCAGACCCCCCATCGCAAGGACCTCTCCTCGGTGAGCGGGCGGTCGCTGTGGCAGCCGGGGCTTTCGGCAGAGGTGCCGCGTGTCCGCCCGGGCAGCGGTGACGCCAGGGAGGCCAGGACGCTGGCGGCGGCGCTGGCGGTGCTGCAGGGCTGGGCGAAGCGCCGGTCCCAGGACACCAGCCCGCTGGCCGAGAGGATGGGCCGGGCCAGGACGCTGGCCAGCAAGCCATCCGGCTGCGGAGACACAGGTCAGGGTAGCCCCGGCCAGAGACCCCCGTGCCCCCCTCCCCACCGCCCATCCCGCTCACCGCCACCGCTGAGTCGTCGGAGAGGAGGGAAGCGCCCAGCGGCCCCTCGGCCAGGATGCGCTGGGCGGGCGGCGCGGCAGCCGCATCCTGCTGCACCTTCTCCTTCAGCTGGCTGAGGAAGAGCTCGCTCGGTGGCGGCGGCTGCCAGCGTGGGTTGGTGATGGCGAAGTGCATCAGCGACAGTTCCGTCTTCCCATTCTCCGCTTGCTGGTACACGGAGGCCTCCGTCTGCCCAGCCGACAGCCACTGCGGGGCAGGGGGGTAAGCGGGGCTGCCACCTCTGGGACCCCCCCACTCCTGAGAGCCCCCCAGCCCCAGGACTCCCCCCACCTGGGGATTGCCGTGGTTGCGGACATCGAGCTGGGCGAAGGAGCAGATGTCACCCACCCCCACCACCTCCACCGTGAAGTTGCGGAAGAAGTCGACAATGTCCAGGGCACGGCCGGGCAGGGCAAAGATGAGGATGAGGGGGGTGAGGATGGGGCTCAGCAGCTCCTCCAGGATGAAGACCTGTGGCCGACGGGAGTGTCAGGGGGTGTCTGGAGGGAGTCCCACCACCCACCCAGCCGGCTCTGCCTGTGCTCACCGCCTTGTACTGGAAGAGCTGCGCCATCTCGCTGCGTGTCTCCGAGCGGCTGGCGTTGCCCTGCCAGTGGTCGGGCATGTAGTGGACGTGGGCCAAGACGCGCTGCAGCAGCTGCTCTGGGCACCACACCGTGTGCTCGTCGGGGATGAAGGACCTGCGGGCAGAGGGCAGGCGTTCTACCTCCCGTTCGGCCACCCTGTCGCCCACCATGCCCGCTGCCGGCCCGGCCCAGCACACCCACCTGGCCAGAGTGACCACCAGCCCCAGCAGTGTGATAGCGGTGAGGATGTGCTGCACCGTCAGCACATCCTCGTCGTAGACAGTCAGGACGATGAGCACAGCCAGGATGGAGCCGGCGAAGAAGCCGATGTTCTTGGCCAGCACGGTGAGCAGCGGGCTGGTGAAGGAGTTCATGTACTTGGTGGCCGGTTTGTAGCCGCGGCTCAGCCGTGCCTGCAGCTCGTGGTTGAGCTCGTTGAAGTGGCGCAGGTAGTGGCGGCCGTAGAGGGACCAGCGGCGGGCACCCAGGCTGCCTGGCTCCCGCTTGATCACCTCGGCGTAGCTGAAGAAGGCGTAGAGGAGCTGCCAGACCAGCACGCAGGGGCAGAGCAGCAGGTTGGCCAGCCCCAGCAGCACCATGGCACGTGCCAGGCGCCGGGCCAGCTCCCGCCGGGCGCCCACCCGTTTGCACTGCGGCCGCAGGCTCCACTTGTTCTGGAAGAGGGATCCGGGCCCCCAGAAGAGGAGCAGCTCCAGGTTGTACTTGAGGCCCTGGGTGAGGAAGACGACGGGGCCGAGCAGCGGCAGGTGGAAGCGGACGGGCAGCAGCGACTTGTTGACCATGGCCACCGTGTAGTTCTTGAAGCGCAGGATGCGGTGGTAGATGTCGAGCTCCGTCAGCTCCTTCTTGTGCACGCACATCTGCTGCCGGCGCTGCAGCGAGATCAGCCGCGCCTGCACCTCCTGCCAGCTGTAGTTGCACAGTCCCTCCTGCACCAACAACACACCGATCAACACCGGCACGGCACCGCACTGCCGGCCCCTGCCCAGCCAGCCCGCTCCCCGTGGCCCCGCTCACCGAGGGGATGTTGAGGGCTTTGATGTAGAAGGTGCGGATCTCCCAGTAGCTCAGCAGGCTGCAGAGCACCTTCACCAGCCGGTACAGCCAGAAGACAGCCGCCATCACCAGCAGGAAGATGATCCAGCCGCTGGCCCGGATCCTGGCAGCGGACTCGTGTCAGGCGGGGACCCAGCGGCGCTGGGGCACCTGTGCGGCCGTGCCAGTGGCTCCCGGTCCCGCTCCTCACCTCTGGGCGCACTGCGGGGCGGGCAGGACGGCGTCGGGCAGCGTCACCTTGCTGCGGTCGGGGGCTGCTCCCCCAGCGTGGCTGTGGTTGAGCGGCCGGTTGGCGAAGAGGACGTCATACTCCACGCAGCACAGCAGGAAGGTGGTGAAGGTGACAACGAACAGGAACTGCCTGGGGGTGGTGGAGGATCAGCACGGCCTCTCGTCCCACAACCGCCCGGCATGGCATGGCGTGGCGTGGCGTGGCACAGTGGGTGGGGGCGGGTGTCCCGCCGGCACTTACACCAGCTCAAAGATATCGGAGAGCATCATGCAGGCGAAGCCATTCTTCTGGTGGAAGTGGTAGATGTTGGGGCCGTGTTAAGGAGCGTGTGCCTGCGGTGCCAGACCCCCCCGGCCCCCCCTCGGCACCGGGGTTCCCCCCACCCCCCCCCCCCGCCGCAGTGCCGGCCACGGGCAGGGCTGGGTAGCGGCCAGGCAGGGGCCCTGCAAGGATATCTTGGTGAAGAAATTATCCAGGTTCTTGATGTGGTGCCAGGAGTCTGTCGAGGAGAGAAAAACAGAGGGGGCTGAACCGGGGCTATGGCACGCCACACCCCAGCCCCCCCATGCCCCCTCATCCGTGGGGCACCCCTGCCTGGGACCCACGATCCCCCCCACCTGTGACCAGCTGGAGGGCCATGGGGCGGCTCGTGCCCCCATCCCACAGGCAGCAGGGCTGGGCCTGCCCCCCCTGCCTGCCCCCCCTGGGCAGGCTGCCCTGCCGCCCCTCCAGTCGAGCCCCCCCAGCCTGCGCCCCATGGGGGGGCCAGGACCCCCCAGACCACCCGCTGTGACCCCCCACCCCCCAGGGCAGCACCTGCTCCCCTTCAGGAGCCCGGATCCCCCCGCCCCCGGCAGAGCCTGGACCCCCGCTACCTTGCAGCCCCTCGGTGACATGCACCAGCAGCTCCTCCTCGCCGGGGGGTGAGTCCTCCTCGAAGTCCTCCAGGCGCCGGTACTCCCCCTGAGCCGCCATCGCCCACCACGCCGCCTACCAGGGACCCCCATCGGCACCCGGCGCCGCGACCCAGGGACCCCCAGCTGGCACAGACCCTGGCAGCGGGGATGCCTGGGGGGACGGAGCCCCCCACCCAGCCCCATGGGCCGTGGGGCAGCCAGAGCCCAGTTGCGGAGCACAGAGATGCTGTGCCGAGCCAGGGCGAGCCAAGCTGAGCTGTCTGCCCCGCGGCCGGGAGCCGGAAATGCCGGCAAGGTCACGCAGCACCGCCCGCGTGCCCCGAATTCGGGTGGCCTGAGCTGGCCTCTCGCACCGCAGCCACGGCCACGGCCCCGGGCACAGCCACAACACGCAGGCCCGCCGGATGGATCACCGCCAGTGCCCGGCCATGTCCTCCCCACCATGGGGGCCATGTCCTCCCTCCCTAGGGAAAGACTGCTGCCCGGCCCCCCGAGACCCCCGCTTCACCCCACGTCTGCCCCTTGGGCCATGCTGTGCTGGGCCCCCACAGTCCAAGTGGAGTGGACCCCCATCCCCATGGAGCCCTCTCCCCACAGACCCCCACCTCACAGAGCCCACCCTGGGGCCAGAGCCATGGCAGAGCCGGGCAGCAGCCGGGGTGTGGGACTGAGCTCAGGGCCAGCTCTTGAGCCCCGGTGGCCTTGTAATTCCCTGGGGACCCCCAACCATGAGGAAGGACAGGACCCCAACCCCTTTGGGCAGGGCAGTACCCCTGGGCCCTGGGGCAGGAGGGACCCCAAACCCTTGGGACAGGAGCCCCAGCCCCTTGGGGCAACACAGGACCCCAGTTCCGCTGGAGGACTTTGGGACCCCCAACCCCCTGGAGCAGGATGGGATGCCCACCCCCCCGGGGAAGGGCAGCACCCCCGGCCCCTGGGGCAGGATGGGACCCTCAGCCCCTTGAGGAAGAACATGGCCCCCCTCCCCTGGGGCCAGGATGGGACCCCTGAACTCTCAGGACAGGACCCCCCTCCCCTCGTGGCAGGACAGGACCCTCAGCCCCTTGGGGAAGGACAGGACCCCCAGCACCCAGGGCAAGACAGGACTCCCACTGCCCTGGGGAAAAACAGGACCCCCCTCTCCTCAGGGCAGGACAGGACCCCCACCCCCTGGGGAAGGACAAGAGCCCCCACCCCTCGGCACAGGATGGGACCCCTGAACTCTCAGGACAGGATGGGACCCCCACCCCCTGGGGCAGGATGGGACCCCTGTGTCCGGCCCCCGTTGCCCTCCCCTTACCGCTGCCGGCCGATGCTCCTGCAGCCCCGCACGTCACCAGTGTCCCCTCCTGTGGCCGGTGCCAGTGCCCGGCCAGGCCGGCGGCCGCAGGTGGGTGATGCTGTCCAGCCCCACCCTGCCACGGCACTGCCGGGGCCTGACTCACGGCACCGGGGCCGGTGCGGCGAGGCCGCAGGCACGAGGGAGCCCCGGGGCAGTGATTCAGCAGGAGGGATGCGGCCGTGGCCGGCAGAGACCCAGGCACTGCTGGACACACCGTCCCTGTACTGACCCCCGGCCTTGTGCAACTCCCCGTTGGGGACAGAGCTACCGTGTCCCCCAGGATCGGGTGTCCCAGCTGGTGACGCCGGCATGGCCCTTCCCCCACGTGCCCCGCACCGGGCGGCCAAAAATACCCACAGGGCTGGGGCGCCCGAAAATAGCCCGGGTGGTGTAAACAGCTGGGGGGGCCAAGGGCCGGCGAGGGGACCCCAGTGCCTGGGCAGGGCAGCCCAGGACCCCCCCTCGTCACGCTGCTCCCCTGCACGCCCTGGCACGGCCCCGGGGGACACGGGCACCCGTGGGGACAGACGGGCCCCACAGGGACACGCACCCCTGGCAAGGACCCCGGTGACCCCTGCTAGGACACGCACGCCCCAGTGTCCCCGCGGTGCCACTTGTGTCACACAGGGACCCCCATGTCCCCGCAGGGATACACGCACCTCGGTGGGGACGCAGGCACCCACATAGGAACACAGGCAGTATGACAGCCCCACGGTGACACACACCCCGAGGTGACACGTACCCCAATAGCACCGCGGTGACACACACGCCGCAGGGACGCTGCCACCCCGTGGGGACACTCCCGTGGGGACAGCCCCGCACACAGACAGCGGCACCTCGATGGCCCCACGGAGTCACCCGGACCTCATGGGCCCACTCGCACCCCGTGGGGACGTGGGCACCCCGATGACCCCGTGGGGACACATCTGCCACGTGCGGGCACCGGCAGCCGGTGTCCCGGTGTCCCCCCAGCCGGGCCAGGTGCGGGTGTGGGGGGGTCCCGGGTGCAGCAACCCCGCAGCGGCCAGGCCTGGGGACCCCGGGGAGGAGCGGGGTGACCCCGCACCGGGGGGCTCCGGGGCATCGCGACTGCCCGGGGCCGCGCTGAGGCGGCCGCTCCCGTGTCCCCGTCCCCCGGTGACCCCCGTCCCCGGTGCTCAGCGCCCCGGCCCCCGCTGCCCCCCCGTGCCCCCGCCCCGGCTCACCTCTTGGCTCGGCGCTGGCGCGGTCCCCGCGGGGCCGGTGTCCCCAGTGCCGGGCGCTCACCTGGTCCCGCACCCGCCCCGGGACCGGGGCCGGGACCGCGTCCCGCCGCCGGGCATGGCCGCAGCGGCACCGGCACCGCGGGGGGGGGGGGGGGGGTGGTGTTCCCCGCAGTAGGGAGCGGGGTCCGAGCGCGGGTAAGGCGGGACCGGTGCGGGGTCCCGGAGCGGGGGGTGCGGGTCCCGGGAGGGGGGACACACCGTGCAGGGCCCGGGCTCCCGGAGCGGGGCCTGGGGAGGAGCGAGGCCCCCGGCGGGCCTGGGGTACCGGAGGAGGCTCCGAGGAGGACGGGGGTGCGGGGCCCGGGGGGGGAGGGGTGTCGGGGGGAGGGTTCGAGGCCCCGGGAGGCTGGTGCGGGTCGGGGCCGGCGCAGGGCCCGGGCCGCGGTGCTGGGGCTCCGCCCTCCGCCGCCGGTGCCGCCCGCCCCGGTGCCGCCCCGCTCCCGCCCCCTCCGGCCCCGGTGCCGCCCCGGTGCCGCCCCCGCCGGCCCCGGTCCCGCCCCGGTGCCGCCCCGCGGGGTGGCCGGGCTCGGCGGGCCGCCATGCCGCTGCTGCTGCTGCTGCGGGCGCTCGGCGCTCGGGCCGGGCTCCGCTCGGTCCCTGCCGCGCTGCGGCCGCCCCCCGCCCCGGGGCGAAGGTACCGGGGAGCCGGGGGCTTTGGTGGGGGGGGGAGGCGACCGGGGAGCCCGGACTCCTGGGTCCCTTGGGTGGGGGGGGATCCCGAAATCTTGGGTCCTTTGGGGAGCTGGGGGTGCGGTGGGGGGAGACCGGACTCCGGGGTCCCCGGGGACAGGAGTGCGGGGGGGTTGGGGCTCCCGGGGGGGCGCGGGGGTACGCGGGCACCTCGGGGCAGCGGGGCTGGGGGCGGTGGGATCGCAAACGCAGGTATGGGGGGACGGGGGAAGAGCGGAGGGGTCTGGGTGCTGGCGCTCAGCTTGCAGGGAGTCCCGTAGTGGGGACCCCAGGAGTGCCTTGAGGGGGGGCGAGAGCGACTCTTGCCCCGGGACGGCCCAGGGTGGCACGGGGAGGCTGGCCGTGCCGAGGGGGGGGACAGCCCTCACCGCGTCCCACCATGTCCCAGGGACTGGCCCCCCTTTCAGGTGCCCCGTGTTCACCCCTCTGCCCAGTTTCAGGTATGGAGGGGGGCGCCTGGGGCTCGCCAGCCCCCCTCGCCCCCCCCCCCCGCCCCGTGCCACCGGCCCTGCGCTGCCTGCTCCTGGCCGGCCCGGCCACGGGCTGCGTGGTGTTTGGCTTGCTGGGCACGGCCGCGCGCTGCCAGGAGGCCACCGTCCCCGTCCTCGCCGTCCCTGTCACGCTGGAGCCCGCGCAGCCCCAGCCAGAGCCCTCCTTCGACTGGCCGGCGTTCTGGACCTTCCTGCGCCCCCAGCTCCTGGCCCTCTCGGCAGCCGTGGTGGTGAGCAGGGGTGGGTGGGCAGACATGGTCCCCCTCGTGCCCGCGGTCCCTGTGCTCCGGCGTGACGACCCGGCATGACGACCGCTGTCCCTGCAGCTGGCGCTGGGTGCAGCCCTGCTCAATGTCCGCATCCCCGTGCTGCTGGGGCAGCTGGTGAACGTGGTGGCTCGCTGTGCCCGTGGCCACATCACCGGCTACTTGCAGGAGGCCCGGTGCCCGGCCCTGAGCCTGCTCACTGTCTACTGCCTGCAGGTGGGTGCTGGCACCCCGAGCCAGGTGGGGGGGTCCTGGGGGACTGCCCCTGCTCCCTTCCCGAGCCCCTCTCCTCTGCAGGGGCTGCTGACCTTCGGGTACATCGCGCTGCTGGCACGGGTCGGGGAGCAGGTGGCGGGCAGCATGCGCAAGGCACTCTTCATCTCCCTGCTACGGTAAAATGCCCCAGGGGACAGCGTGCGCGGGGGTACCCCCAGCCCACCACCCCAGCCCACCACCACTCCCGCCCTGGCAGGCAGGACGTGGCGTTCTTTGACGCCAACCGGACGGGGCAGCTGGTGAACCGGCTGACAGCCGACATCCAGGAGTTCAAGTCCTCCTTCAAGTTGGCCATCTCCCAGGTGAGGCCCGCAGCCGGCAGTACCGGCCCCCCACCCCGGCCCTGCCCCAGCCCCCAGAACCCACCCCTGCCTGCCCCCACCCAGGGCCTGCGCAGCGGCACCCAGATGGCGGGCTGCTTCGTCTCGCTCTACCTGCTCTCGCCCAAGCTGACTGGCCTCCTGCTCGTGGCGCTGCCCACGCTGGTGGGTGCCGGGACCCTCATCGGCGCTGCTCTCCGCAGCCTCTCCCGCCAGGCGCAGGAGCAGGTAACCCTGCACTTGACACCCCCCCCAGCCCTACCAGCCCCCCAAGGGACCCCGCCATCCCCGCGGGGCCGGAGCAGGGGGTGTCCCGCACCAGCCCCCCTCTCCATCCCTCTCCCTGCAGGTGGCCAAGGCCACTGGGGTGGCAGACGAGGTGCTGGGAAATGTCCGGACGGTGCGCGCCTTCGCCATGGAGGACCAGCAGGCAGGGTAAGGGGGCAGCGGGGGCTTTTCCCTGGTGGGGGTGGCAGGGGGCTGGGGAGGCGTCAGCCCCGTCCCTGCCCGCAGGCTGTACTGCGCCGAGGTGGACCGCGCCGGCTGGCTGAACGAGCGGCTGGGGATGGGCATCGCCGCCTTCCAGGGGCTCTCCAACCTGGCACTCAATGGTGAGTGGGTCCCGTGGGGCAGGACCTGGCGGTGCCATGAGGCAGGACCCGGTGGTGCTGTGGGGCAGGACCCCCTCCGGGTCCTACCTCTACCCTGCACCCCACAGGTATCGTCCTGGGAACCATCTTTGTGGGAGGCTCCCTGATGGCCGGGGATGAGCTTTCGCCGGGCGACCTCATGTCCTTCCTGGTGGCCTCGCAGACCATGCAAAGGTAAGGGCAGGGTCCGGCATGGTGCCTCCCTCAGCTCCCCCGGCATGCCACAGCCTGCCCGGGGCGCAGCCCCGATTTCGGCCTTTCCCCTTGTGCACCGCAGGTCCATGGCCAACATCTCCATCCTGTTTGGGCAGGTAGGTGGGGCGGGGGCTCCCGCTGGCCCCCCAGGGCTGGGGGCAGGGGCCGGGGTTGCTCCCGCCGCCATCCCCACAGGTGGTGCGAGGTCTGAGCGCCGGCGCCCGCGTCTTCGAGTTGCTGACGTTGGAGCCCAGCGTGGCGCTGCGGGGGGGGACCTCCATCCCCAGCCACTCCCTGCTCGGGCGCATCTGCTTCCACCGCGTCTCCTTCAGGTGAGCCGCCCCGGCCCCCCGAGCCACCCCATGGGCTGGGGGGCTGGCACCTTGCTCCCGCAGCCTCCCGCTCCTCTCCCCACAGCTACCCCACCCGCCCCGGCTACCCGGTCCTACGGGATTTCAGCCTCACCCTGCCCCCCTGCAAGACGGTGGCCATCGTGGGACCGTCCGGAGGAGGTACCGGCCTGGCCATGGCCCCCTGGGCCTCCTGGCCCTCCCCACACCCCCAGGGCAGGGGACCCCCTGGCCAGCACGTCCCAACCAGAGGGCCAGGAGCCAGCCTGGCCTCCCTGGGGACGCCAGCTCAGCCCTTTGCCAGTCCCCAGGCGCATCCTCCTGCACCCCAGTCCTCTGCCCAGTGAGCCCAGCGGGCGCCAGGGACTGGGAACCGGCTTCCATGCCTCCTACCTGCCCAGCAGCTCTCCATGAGGCCGGGGCTCATGGCTGGAGCCAGGGGGCATGGGGGTGGGCAGCCGGGCAGTGCCGTGGGGCTGAGGGCTCCGCTTCGCAGGCAAGTCGACGGTGGCAGCGCTGCTGGAGCGGTTCTATGAGCCCACGCAGGGCACCATCACCCTGGACGGCCACAACATCTCCTCCCTGGACCCCTCCTGGCTGCGAGGGCAGGTCATCGGCTTCATCAGCCAGGTTTGGGGCTGCCGTGGGGCGTGGGGCTGCCATGGGGTGCTTCCCCCAGGTGCCGGACAGGGAACCCGTCTGGGGCTTGGTGCTGACAGGCCGGACACTGCCCCAGGAGCCGGTGCTCTTTGGAACAACCATCATGGAGAACATCCGCTTCGGGAAGCCGGGAGCCTCCGACACGGAGGTGTACGCCGCGGCCCAGCTCGCCAACGCCGATGGCTTCATCCGCAGCTTCCCTGAGGGCTACAACACCATCGTGGGTATGTGCCGGGCTCTGTGCCACGGAGTGGGGTATGGCAGGGGTGGGAGGCAGGCAAGCAGGCACCCCCGAGCCAGCCCAGCCACCCCTCGGGACAGATGGACGAGCATGAGACCCTGGCCAATGCAGCCCAAGTCCCCTCGGGGACACTGGCTGCCAGTCACTGCCAGCATGAGGCTGTGCCGGGCTCCCCGCAGGAAGGAGGATCCTGGTGTTCCTGGGGGGTTCCCTGGCTCTGGCACAGGAGGTGGTGTGGGAACACCCCTGCACCCCTCCACTCTCATCCTCGGGGCGGGGGTCTCTCCCTGGGCTGGGGTGACACCGGCATCCCCGCGGTTGTCCCCGTCAGGCGAGCGCGGCATGGCGCTCTCGGGGGGTCAGAAGCAGCGCATTGCCATCGCCCGGGCGCTGCTGAAGGACCCCACCGTCCTGATCCTGGACGAGGCCACGAGCGCGCTGGACGCCCAGTCAGAGAAGGTGGTGCAGGAGGCTCTGGACCGCGCCGTCTCGGGCCGCACGGTGCTGCTCATCGCCCACCGCCTCAGCACCATCCAGGGTGCCGACCTCATCGTGGTGCTGGCGCAGGGCCGGGTGGCCGAGGTGAGCAGTGCCCAGTGCCAGGGGTGGGTGGGCAGGGGCGGGCAGGGGGTGGGCAGCCCCATGGGTGACACCGTCTCCGCCATCCCTGCAGGCAGGGACCCATGAGGAGCTGGTGCGACGGGGGGGTCTTTACGCCGAGCTCATCCGCCAGCAGACCAAGGACCGGTCCTGAGCGTGGGGCAGACCTGGGGGGGGCAGTGCCTGCTCCGGGGGTGCCCCCCTGCTGCTCCCCAATAAACCGGGGCTGGAAGGCGGCTGTGGAGGCTCTGCCGTGTGGTGTGGTGCGGTGCTGGGGGGGGGGGGGGCGGGCCAAGCCGGGACCGGACCGGGCAGCGGGGGGGGGCACCAGCCCCGCTCTCCCCCCACCACTCACCCCCCACTGCACCCCCAAGGGGTGACGTTTGATTTGGGGGCGGGGCTGGCGGTGCTGACCCCGCCTCTCCCTGCCTGCACATTCCCGGGGACGGGCAGCTGCCTGCAGGCCGGCTGTGCTGCCCACGGGGATGGCAGTGTCCTGCGTGGGAACGGGGTGGGGGGGTGTCCCCTGTGTCACCCCCCAGGGTAGGGGTCCCCTGGGTCGCCCCGGGAAAGGGGAGCGGGTGGCTCTGCCCCCGCCGTGCCGGGTCAGTCGTGGTGCCACTCGCTGCGTGTCCCCTGTCCCGGGGCCCACCGTGGCGGGGCTGGGGCTGGGGCTGGCACTGGCACGGCCCGAGGGGCGACCACCCCCCCGGCACTGCTGCCGACCCTGCCGAGCCACCACCCCAACCGCCCCCCGGGGTCTGTGCCCCCCGTACCCCAACCTCCCCGGGAGGGGCTCCGGGCCGCACCCGGGTCTGCAGCCGCCGGTGCGGGGGCCCAGCAGGGCCCGGGGCGGGGAGGTCCTGCAGCCACCGCCCGGGCAGTGCCCCCAGCCGGGACCCCCCCCCGCCGCGCCGGGCTGAGCGGGGGCTCCGAGCCCAGGGCCGAGCGGGAGGTGGGGGGAGGCAGGGAGAGGAGCAGGGCTGCAGTGGGGCAGCCCCCCAGCCTTGCCCGGCCCCCCGGCTCCTCGCCGATCCCCCCCCCCATGCTCGCCGGAGGGCGGCGGCGGGTGGAGCCGCCGCGGGATGGGCGGGGGCGGGGGGCGGCCGCAGACCGGCAGCGGCAGCGGCTGCGCCGCGGCGGCGGCAGCGGCAGCGGAGCCGGGACCGGGAGCGGGACCGGGAGCAGGACCGGGAGCGGGGCCGCGCTGGCCGGCGGCACCGGCCGGGCGGCACCGGCAGCGCGGGGGGGGCGGAGCGGCCGGTCCTGCCCTGCCCTCCCTTGCCCTGCCCTCGCCCTGCCTCTCCCTGCCCGCCCTGCCCGCAGCACCTTGAGCGCGGCGATGGCCCGGGGGGGGCTGCTGGGGGGCTGAGGGCGGCGGGGAGCGCGGGGCCCGGCGGCAAGGATGAGGGCGGGCTCGGAGGGCAGCGGGGAGGGCGAGGGTCTCTCCAGCCTGCGGGCCTTCGCCCACAGCTCCTCGCTGCACGGCATCAGCCACGTCTTCGCCTACGGGGCCGTGTCGCTGCGCCGCGTGCTGTGGGGCGCCTTCTTCCTGGGCTCGCTGGGCCTGCTGCTGCTGGTCTGCGCCGAGCGCGTCGCCTACTTCCTCACCTACCCCCACGTCACCAAGCTGGACGAGGTGGCCGCCCACAACCTCACCTTCCCGGCCATCACCATCTGCAACCTCAACGAGTTCCGCTTCTCCAAGATCACCCGCAACGACATGTACCACGTGGGCGAGCTGCTGGCACTGCTCAACGACCGCTACGAGATCAGCAACCCACAGCTGGCCGAGCCCCACGTCCTGGCCGCCCTGCGCGACAAGGCCAACTTCAAGAACTTCAAGGCGAAGCCCTTCAGCATGGCCGAGTTCTACAACCGCACCGGCCACGACCTGGCCGACATGCTGCTGCAGTGCTCCTTCCGCGGCGCCAACTGCACCGCCCGCAACTTCACCGTGGTGAGTGCCGGCCTCGGGGCGCGGTGCCCGGCTGGAGAAGGGGGCTGCACCGGGGCGGGGTGGCCACGTGCCCCCCCGGGAACCGTGAATGGATGCGGGTGTCCTGCCAGGGTGAGCCCCTTCTCCCGACCCGTGGCCGTCCCGCCGGCGCGTCCCACCGCCTGCAGCACGTCAGCCTCTGCCCGCCTCCCCGGGCACTGCGGCGGGCCGGCTGCCAGCCAGGGGTGCCCCCGCCCCGCACTTGCTGCAGGGGTGCCAGGCGGCTGGGAACAGCACCCAGGCTGGAGCCATGCTGAGCCGGGGGGCCCTGCGCTGGGCCGGGTGGCTCTGCCTGCGTGCAGCCGCATGGGCAGGGGATGCTGGTGGGTACAGGATGCTCACAGGTACAGCCCATAGCTCCGCTCCCTGCGACAGCCCTGGATGCCACCTGGGCACCAGCAGCAGCAGCTGTTTCTCCCGGGCTCTGTTTGCACACAGGCTCCCACGCCCACAGCTCCTCCGTGCAGCCTGCCCTGGTGCGGGTGGGGGTCCCCTGCGCCAGAGCTGTCCCCCCACAGACCGTGGGTGCCTGGCCCCGGTGCTGCCCCCAGCACCCCCTGCTGCTCCTGGGGCTGCACCCGCTCTGCTCTCAACCTGGGGGATTGCCAGTGCCCGTGTGCTCCCACCACACCTGCCATGCCCCGGTGGCATGCCAGCGGGGCCGAGCTGCGTCCCCTGGGCTGTGTGTTGACCCCTGGGTGACATGCCAGGATGCTGGCAGCTGCCAGAGCGTGGCGGGGGGGGGGAGCAGGGCTGCCACGTCCCTCTGCAGGCATGGGCTGCTGTGGGCAGTGGGGCAGTGATGGGAGGAGGTGCCCTCCCTGCCCTGTCCGTGCAGCCCCAGGTGGGCACAGGGACCCCCGACCCAGGGCTCGGGTCCCCCAGGCAAACCTTGGCCACGGGCAGCCTGTGCTGGGTCCTGCAAGACCCACCTGGGGCAGCGCCTGCCCGGGAGGGATGGGCAGGGGCGGTGGCACAGGCAGGACAGGCGCATCCTTCGTGCTGCAACAGCGCCAGGGAAGCAGCGTGCTCGGTGGAGCTGGGCAGCCTGCGCCCGCTGTGCACAGCTCTGCTCAGTCCCCATCGCCATCACCGTGGGCTTGGCTGCGCTATCACAACAGCAATTACCATCAGCTTAAGACTCTTTAGTGCGCGAAATTAATTTTCCTTGGGAGCTCAGTTGAAAACCATCCCTTTTTGGCAGCTCCGCGCTCCCCATGCCCTTTGCTGGACCAGCTCTGCCGGTGCCCCTGTGGCAGGGCCAGGCAGCAGCAGCCTCGGGGTGTTGAGGGCTGGGATGTGCCGTAGGAGGGTCGAGGGTCCCCAGAGCAGGACCCGGGGTGGCACATGCTGCATGGCAGCAGCTCGCTGCACCTTGGAAGCCGGCGCCTCTCCAAGGAGTGTGGCTGAGCCACCGGGGCCTTGGCGTGCCGCTGGTGTGGGGGGCCGGTGCCTGCCCCAGGGGTGCGCGGGAACCCGTCTTTGCTCCTGTGCTGATGATCTTGGCATGTGCACGCTGTGCTGTGCTGCTCCCGCTGCCCCCAGGGTCACAGTCACTGCTGGGAGGGTCTGGCTCTGCCCACGTGTGCTGCACAACTGGTCCTGCTGCCGCCTCGTCTCCGACGGGTGGTGAGAAACTTCTGCCTGAGCAGCCGTGGTGGTCCCCAGCACACGAAGCCCCCCCACGGGACTGCCCTGGCCTGGCTCAGCCCAGGTCAGTCCAGCCTCCAACTGCACCCGCTGCAACTTTGCCAGCTGAAAATACAGAGCTAATGCTGGGGCTTAGCCACAGATAATGATCCTCTGCCCTGGGCCTCGGTGCTGAGCCGGCAGCTCCCGGCACTGTGTCCCGTCTGGTGGCCATGGGCTCTGGGGTTGCCAGGGCTCCCATCCCGTGCCTGGGCCGGAGAGGTCGGCCGTGCGCGGCGTCTTGTCCCAGCCCCATCCCCGGGGTCCCCGAGATCCCCAGGCACATGGCAAGTGTCCAAAGCAAGGACCATCCGGGCTGGGGCTGTGCCCCCCCGGTTACTTCCCCCCCCAGGGCCGGCAGGGCTGGGGGGGCCTGATGGTGGCTCACCCCGAGCGTGGGGACCAGGAGGGCTGGCAGTGCCGGGGCCGTGTCCCTGTCCCTGTCCCCATCCCTGTCCCCCCCCAGCTGCTGCCGGGCCCAGCACATCCCTGTGCCGGGCAGCCGTTGCCATGGCAGCCGCCCCCCCTTCCTCCTTGGGCAGCGCGTTGCCATGGTGACGGCTCCCCTCTTTGGGAGCAGCCCGTTGCCACAGCAGCATCCCCCCCCCACCCCCCCGCCGCCAGTGGGGCAGGATGGGGGGGGCACCTTATAGCAGGGGGGGGGCGCCCTGACCCCATGGGGCAGTTATGGCCCCCTGGGCCACCCCCCACCCCCAGGCAATGGGTCAGTGACGGGACTTGAGGGGGCCATGGCTGCAGCCCCCTGTGCCCGGGGCAGCCCCTCCGTGGGGTGGGGGCCATGGGCCCCTGTGTGGGATGGGGCTCTGCCCTGGAGGCACAAAGCAGGGGGTAAGTCAGGGAGAATGGGAGTTGGGGGTCTGGGGGGGGGGAGGCGGCTCAGGGTTGTTCAGTTCAGGGTCACGCTGGGGGGGTCTGGGCAGGGTCTCTGCCCCTGGGTGCTGGTCCCTGGGGGCTCTGGGGGCATTGGGGGCCCTGGCTGTGGGTGCTGGTCCCTGGGGTCCCTGGCATGGGGCAGGCTCCCAGGTCCTGGTGGGGATGATGGCCTCTGCCACCGTGGCTAAGCCCAGCCCTGGTCCCCATCACCGTCCCGGCTCGTGTCCTCCCACTCACGTGTCCCCATGCAGCCCCACGTCCCCCCAGAGCCGTGCTGAAACCCAATCCCCCTGCAGAGCCCCGGCAGAGCTGCACGGGCTGGGGCGCGTCTTTGTGCCGGGGGTGCCGGCACCGTGCCGCCTGCTCTGGGCTGGCACTTTCCTGGCCTCGCTGGGCGCCTTCCTGCTGAAGGTCAGGGAGCGGGTCCGGCACCACACCGCGTACCCCCGCGTCACTGTGCTGGACGAGGCGGAGGGACGCGTCCTTGTCTTCCCTGCCATCACCCTCTGCAACGAGAACCGCGTGCGGCGCTCCCAGCTCACCCCCAACGACCTGTTCTGGCTAGGCAGGGAGCTGCTGGCGGTGGGGAGGGAGGATTTTCCCCGCTACTTGCGGGCGCTGGGGCGGCCCCCCGACCTCGCCGGCTTCTTCCCCAGCAAGAGCTACGACCTGGGCGCCTTCTACCAGCGCGCCGGGCACCCCACCCGTGAGATGCTGCTGCGCTGCCGCTCCCGCAGCCGGGACTGTGGCCCCGAGAACTTCACCGCCGTGAGTGCCAGCACCACCGCCATGGCCATGGCCACCACCATGGCTGGCTCTGCCCAGGGCAGGACCCACAGCAGCCCCAGCCCCGGCTGGCTCTGCCCTGGGCAGGGCTTGGGCAGGACCCCCAGGGCTGAGCAGGTTTTGGGGCCATGGGGTGTGCAGGCTGTGGGGCGGTCAGCTGCAGGGTTGCGCAGGCTGTGGGACAATGGTGGGGTGGGGGGGCACAGTGCCTGCCGTGTGTCCCCCAGCCCCAGGTGCTTGGCAAAGCTCCCACCACGCTGCCCCGGGGCGGCTCCTTTTGCCCACCCTGCACCCATGGGGCCGTGGGGAAGCGTGGTGGAGATGGGGAGTCACGGGGGGATGTGGGGCTGCGGCTGCAGTGCAGGCACGGGGGGACCGGGGTTGGGGGGGCGATGGCCGGAGTGTGCAGCTCTCAGTCCCAGTCCCCACAGGACAGCTGGCCGTGGGGAGGGGGGCGTGGGGCTGTGGGGGCAAGGGTGCCATGGGGGGGCAAGGGCAGGTGGTCTCTCCTCGCTGAGAAGTGGCCATGGAGGCCTGTGGAGGCTTTTTCTGTGCTGGGGGGCTGTGGGAAGAGGTGGGTCAGCCCCAGGTGGGGGGGTCTGTGGGGGCCTTCCAAGGGGCCGGGGTCCTGTAGCCCGCCTGGCTGGGACTGGGGAGGGACCATCCCTCTGCCGCAGTGAGCGCTGGGGTCTGCAGGGCAGGCCATGGGGCGGGGATCCCCCAGGGCCATTGGGACCCAGCAGAGCTGAGGACACCACGCTGGGGCAGGGACAGCAGCAGTCGCCCCATCGCCCCATCCGCAGCCCCACGCTGGCCCCAAAGGGGAAGAGATGGATGCACCAGCCCCTTCCCTGGGCACAGACTGGTGGGGTGATGGGATCCTGCATGGGGAGCACTGGGATCCTGCCCCGGGGCTGTGCTGGGTCCCCGGGCACTGCATCCCCCCGCCCCAGCCCCGCTCAGTGGGCGCAGGGCAGGTGGGCGCCCAGCTCCCGTCCCCCAGCACCCCGAATGCCACTGTCCCACGGGCAGCCCCCGTGGCGCTGAGGATCCTGCCCTGTCCCTGCAGATCTTCACCCGCCTCGGCAAGTGCTACACCTTCAACTCGGGGGGACCAGGCCGGGAGGTGCTGACCACGCTGCAGGGCGGCGCGGGGAACGGCCTGGAGCTGATGCTCAATGTCCAGCAAGAGGAATACCTGCCCGTCTGGGGGGACACGGGTGAGGGCCCCCCCCGCAGCCCTGCCCACGCCCGGCTGCTGCCCCGCACCCCCGACGCCCTCCCTGCCTTGCAGACGAGACCTCCTACGAGGCGGGGGTGAAGGTGCAGATCCACAGCCAGGAGGAGCCCCCCTTCATCGACCAGCTGGGCTTCGGCGTGGCGCCTGGCTTCCAGACCTTCGTGTCCTGCCAGCAGCAGCGGGTATCCGGCCGCTCTGCCTGGGCGGTGCAGGGAGAGGGCTGTGGGCATACAGACCCCCCCGGGGCTCGGGCAGTCCTGGCACAGCCAACAGCCGTCCCCACGGGGATATCCCGTGCTGAGCCGTGCAGCACGGCAGGTACCAAACCACCGGTGCGGCAGCTTTGCCACTGCAGCGGCCAGGATCACCGTGGCATGGTATGGGGCAGCCCCACACTGGGACCACTCGGTCCTGCCACAGGCACTGGCTCTCAGCAGCGACACCCCCCCCCCCGCCCCCCGCAGCCTCCTGCCGAACAGACCGTCAGCAGGGGCGGCAGCCAGCTCACGCAGCCAGACACCTAAATTTAGGTATCTCGAGTGGGTGTCTCCATGTGCGCCGGCACTCGTGGCGTGGGCGGCAGGGAGTGCAGCGACGGCGGGTGCGTGACCTTCGGCGCCCATGGGCACCCTGCCAAGCCCCACCGCTTCCCCACCAAGCACGCTCCTGGCACTGGCCACGGCACGGTCTCCCACTGCCCCTCTGGGTGCTGCCCATCTTGGGGAGTGCAGGGGTCCATGCTGACCCCCCACCACATCTGGCTCCCACATGCTCCCAGCTGGTGCCACATGCTGTCCCTCGCCTGGCCCCTTCCATCCCGCTGCTGCACTGGCTGCGGGCAATGCCGGCCCCGATGCCCATCCTTGTGCCCGGCAAGAAGGGAGCAGGAGTGAGAGCGGGGGTCTCCAGGGTGGTGTGACCCCCCCACACTGGCTGCACAGGACAAGCTCTGCCCAAGGGACAGGGCACCACGGTGGATTGGGAGGTGGGAGCCGCGGACTGGGGACACGGGGGATGCCGTGTTTTCCTTAGCCATGGCCGGCAGCTGGTGTACCTGCCCCCACCCTGGGGGGACTGCAAGGCCACCCCCATCGAGTCTGACTTCTTCACCAACTACAGCATCACCGCCTGCCGCCTGGATTGCGAGACCCGCTACCTGGCTGAGAACTGCAACTGCCGCATGGTGCACATGCCGGGTGAGCTGGGGACGGGGGCAGCCACTGCGGGGTTGGGGCGGTGGGGAGACCCTCCTGCCCCTGCAACTCCTGCCTCCCCCGCAGGCAACGCCAACGTCTGCACCCCGGAGCAGTACAAGGAGTGCGCCGACCCTGCGCTGGGTACGTACTGGCGGCACCCTGCCCACCCTGGCCCCCACCCCAGCCCTGCTGTCTCTGGTGTCCCCGACCCAGCCCCGGGTCTCGCCCTGGGAGCCGCGCTCCATCAACACCCTCAGCCTCGTCCCTGGGACCCCTCGCCTCCCCTGCCAGGCTCCATCACTGCAAATGTGGCACCAGCATCCCCGTGCCCTCGCTGGGGATGGGGGTCACTGCTGTCCCTGCCTGCTCAGACCCCCAGACACGCAGGTCCAGGCTCCCCTGCCAGCAGCGCTCACAGCATGCTTGTCCTGTGCCACCGGCACCCGCCACCACCCGGGCTTTGGCCAGGGCCCGGGCTCCATTCTCAGAGCAGCCTGACCCCCCCACGTGGGCAGGGGTCACGGCAACGCAGTCCTGGTGGTCCCCGTCCCACGCGTGCCCTCCCCAGACTTCCTGGTGAAGAAGGACAGCGAGTACTGTGCCTGCCGCACGCCCTGTGCCATGGTGCGCTACGGCAAAGAGCTCTCCATGGTGAAGATCCCCAGCAAGGCGTCCGCCAGGTACCTGGCCAAGAAGTTCAACAAGACGGAGCAGTACATCGCGTGAGTGCCACCACCGCGCTGACCCACGGCCCCACCAGCACACGGCACAGCACAGCGTGACGGTGTGATACGGCACAGCCACACGGCATCCTGCAGTATACCTGAACTGGCATGGCACGGCACGGCACAACAGTGTGATACAGCATGGCACGGCATAATGGTGTGATACAGCACGGCCCAGCATGACAATGTGATACAGCATGGCATGACCACACAGCATCCCCAGCATACAGGAACCGGCACGGCACGGCGTGACAATGTGATATGGCATGGCACGGCATGGCCACACAGCATGCCCCAGCATACGTGAACTGGCACAACACGGCACTGCCTCCCCTGTGCAAATCTGCCCCAGCGCAGGGAAAACCACACGGCATGGCACAGCACAGCACAACATGGCACGGCACGGCATGGCACAGTACGTCCTTGTGCCACCCCAGCACAGGGCAGACCCCTCCACCCCGTCCCACCGTCACACCCCACAGCTGGGGATGCCGCCTGATGGCTCATCCGTCCATCCCGCACCCATCTGTCCCCCCCCAGGGACAACGTGCTGGTCCTGGACATCTTCTTTGAGGCCCTGAACTACGAGATGATCGAGCAGAAGAAGGCATACGAGGTGGCGGGGCTGCTGGGTGAGCGCCCGGGGGGACTGGGGGGGGGGGGTCGGGAGGGACAGCCCCCCTCTAACGCTGCCTTCCTGCCCAGGCGACATCGGGGGGCAGATGGGACTCTTCATCGGTGCCAGCCTCCTCACCATCCTGGAGATCTTCGACTACCTGTACGAGGTGAGTGCCCGCCCAGCCCCCCGGCCCCCCACACTGCCCCACGGCCGGGGGGTGCTCAGGCCCGCGGCTGGGGGCTCTAACCCATCTCCCCCAGGTGTTCCGGGACAAACTCCTCAGCTTGTACAAGGAGAAGAGGAGGACCCCCAGGAGTGACAGCAGCACCCTGGTAACCCCCCCAGCCCGCCCGGCCCTGCCCCGCCGGGGGCTGCACACCCCCCCCCCCAGCACCCCTCCAACCCCCCTGGGCTGCGACCCGGCCGCCCCGTCCCCCCTCCCCTGGCACAGCCGGCAAGGGGGGGCCTCGCACCTCATCCCACCCATCTGCTGCTCGGCCTCATCCCGCCCCGGGACCGGCACCATCTCCCGCTCGGACCCCGCGCACTCATTCGCTCCTCTCTGTCCGCCCGTCCGTCCGTCCGTCCTGCGGCCTCGCCGCCCGCCAGGAGCATCCAGCGGTCCCGGGCAGCCCCGCTGTCCCGCTCCCGCCGGGGCCCAGGTAGAGATCCCGGCTCTACACCGGGGGGGGGGACAGTGCCCAGAGCCCCCACCGCCGCAATGCTGGCACGGGGGGGGCCGTGGGGCTGCATCCCCCCCAGGGGAGGACGGGGGTCCCCGGCCGGGGTGCAGCGAGGGGCGAGGAGGATGTGGCCACAGCCCCGCAGGGGGGCTGCGACCCCCCCCCCCTCCCCGGGCAGGGACCCCCACCCCGTTCCCTGCAAGCAGGCCCCGGGGGTCCACACCCCTCTCCCTCCATCCCAGGCTTTTCTTGGCATCATCCCTGGAGCCGGTGTGTGGGGGCCACCCCCCCACTGGCTCCGCTCCCATCCTCATGCATCGCTCCCCGGCACTGTGTCCCCCAGGTCCCCCCTGCCCAGGGCCCCCCCCATACCCCCACTGGCCAGGGGCCACCCCAGCCTCCCCCCCGCCGGAACGCTGCCGGGGCAGGAGGGAGCCCCGGTCCTGGGGGAAGCTGGCCGCTCAGGGACAGGGGGGACGGGGACAGCCTTGCTCTGCAGGGTTTGCGTGCTGGGCCCCCCTGGACGTGGGGGGGGTCCTGGGGCAGCCCAAGGGGCGTGTGGGGAACAGGGGGCAAAGCCCCCCGGCATGGGCTGGCACAGGGGAGCAAGGATGGCGGCTGCAGCACAGCCGGGGCACGGCCGCCAGGAGCCCCTGGCCGCCCCCGACCAACACCCCCCCCCTTCCCCCAGAGCACCCGTCCCACCCTGCGCTGCCACACGGACAGCCTCAGCTTCGCCCCGAACGTGCTACCTCGTCACCCGGCTCTAGGCGCTTTCGAGGAGTTTGCCTGCTGAGGGGCCAGTCCCATGCCCCCCGGCCGGGACGGGGGGGACGGGACTGGGGGGGCCGCTGGCAGCAGATCCGGGCACCCCTGCCACCCTGGGACCGGGGGACCCCACGTGGCTGCGGGGCTGGCACCGGGCCCTGAGGTGCCCCGCTCTGGCCCCCCCCCCACAACTGAGGGGGTGGCAGGGGGCTGGGGGCGGCAGGGCCCCCCCAGGTCCTGCTCCCATGTACCTGCATGTGCTGCTTGCGCCCGCACCCCTCCCCGCTGTGCTGTACATGCGATGCCCGCTTGCTGCGGCCCCCCACCCCATTAAAGACCTACCCCAAGCCCTGGCTCCTGTGCTGCTGGGGGGGACACACACACAGGCAGGGGCCATACAGCACAGGGCAGGCCTGTGCCGGGGGGCTGGGGGTGGCAAGGGGGGGCTGGTGCATGGCAGCCGGGGGTCCCCAGTGCCCCAGGAAGGAGGAGGCAGGCGCTGGGGAGAGGGAAGCTCTTTATGGAGGTAACAAACACGCACATTCACCCACGTACAGCAGCACGGTAGAAAAGAAATTAGGGCGCACCCTCCCCCCCCCCCCAGGGAGCTGGCACCCAGGACCCCCTCCCCTGCCAGGGAAGGGGCCGGGGGGGAGCAGGAAGAGGAGGGGTGGGGGGGTTCCCCCCCACCAGGGTCCCCACGCCTGGTCCCGGAGTGTCCTGTCCCTCCACCAGCACGATGGCCCTGTGTCCCCAGGGAGGGCTCTGTGCCCTTTCGGCCAGTCCCGGGAGCAGCCCTGGCCCCCCAGAGGGGTTGGGGGGGTAGGGGCAGGGGGGGGCTGCACCAGCACCCCGCAGCTGGGGCAGAACCCGTGTGGCGTTGGGTTAAAAACCTAATAAATACTGGGGGAGGGGGCGGGGGGGGCAGGGGGCTGCAGTTCCCGGGTGCTGGCACCTCAATCCTCACCTCGTGTCCCTCCCCGCCGCTCTGGGGGGCTGTCCCCTCCCCGCCGCTGCCAGGAGCATGCCAGGAACCGGGGTGCTGCCCCCCGGCTCAGCGCAGGGCCTGGCCAGTGCCAGGGGGTCCCTAGGGAGGGCAGAAGTCTGTGAAGTAGGGGTGCTGGAGAGCCTCCTCCGCCGATATCCGCTGCACTGGGTTGCACTTCAGCAGGTTCTGGGGGTGGGGGAGACAGGAGGTGAGGCGAGCCACGGGACCCCCACCCCACAGCCCCCCCAGAACAGGCAGGGGGCTGCAAGAGGAGAGGGCACCCACACCAAGAAGGCAAAGCCCCCTTCCCTCCTGGGGAAGCCCCGGAGCGCAGGCAGGAGGGACAGGCAGGAGGGATGGGCAGAGCGCTCACCTGCAGCAGGTCCCGGCCGGTCGCGTTCAGCTTGGGGACCACGTTGACCAGGGAGGTGGTGGCAGGGTACATGGGGTAGGGCTGGGGACAGAGAGGTGAGCACTGACCGTCCGCCCACCTGCCCCAGCCCCCCCCCTCCGGCCCACCCCCACCTCACCTTGTAGTCTGGCAGCTTGGCCATGGCCGGCCACTGCTCCTCGGTGGGGGTTCCCAGCAGCGTGGGGACGGCAATGGTCAAGGGCCACCACTGTGGCCAGTGCAGGAGTCACCCGTCACCCAGCCCACCCCCACCTAACCCAGGCAGAGCCCCCTCCCGCTCCCTTGCCCAGGAGAGAAGGGTGGCCCCCCTCCCGCCACAGCTTCCACGCGGCACTGGAAGGATATCGGAAAATCCTTTTCAGCTGGTCGTCCACATCGTTCCCTGGAAACAGGGGCCGCCCCGCGTTGGCCAGCTCTAGAGAATAGAGAAGAGATGTGCCCTGCGGTCCTGTGGCCCTGCCAGCCACAGCCCCCTGTGCCGGCAGCCCCCTGTGCCAGCACTACCTGCAAAGATGCAGCCAGCTGACCACATATCGATGGAGGTGGAGTACAGCTTGGCGCCGAAGAGCACGTCTGGGGGCCGATACCACAGTGTGACGACCTTCGTGGAGGGATGGGGGAGATGCTCAGCTGGCCGGGGGACAGGACGGCTGAGCCCCCATCCAGGAGAAGGCTTCCAGCAAAAGCACAGATCTCCCAGCTCACCTCTGCTGAGTAACAGCGCACGGGGATGCCAAAGGCCCGGGCCAGGCCAAAGTCGGCCAGTTTGAGTTCCCCGTTCTACAGTGAAAGCACCGCATCAGCAGGACAACGCAGGGGATGCCCCGTCCTGCTGCCCGCCCCACGCCTCGGGGCCGACAGCAGCCGCTGCTCCGGACCCTTCGCCCTCTCCCATTGACCAGAAAAACAAGGGAGAGACAGAGCGGCAAGCTGGGGACAGCCAGCCGCCGGCTCCCCAGCATAACCACCCCATCCGGGCTCAGTTGGGGCAACTCACGCCAGCACACAGCCCCGGCTTTCGCCCACTCCCTGGCCCTCACCCTGTTGATGAGGAGGTTCTGGGGTTTAAGGTCTCGGTGCAAGACGTTGCGGCTGTGGCAGAAGGCGAGGCCCTTCAGCAGCTGGTACATGAACGACTACGGGAAAGAGCACGGGCTCGATGTGTGCGATGCATCAGCCCCTTGACGCCACGGTCTGCTTCTTGTGACGGCCCGCGATGCCGCAGCCAGGGCAGGACGAGCGCCATGTCCCCGAGGGCTTCCAGAGCCCCCCCAAACGCACCTTGACGATCTCTGGGTCCAAGTCCCCGTTGCAGCTATCGAAGTACTTCTTCAGGTCCTGGGAAGAAGCAAGCGGGGGCCGTGTCAGGTGCCGGGACCTGTGACCCCATCCCCGGCACTGCCCCGGCACCAGTCCCGGCAACTCGCCTGGTCGCAGAACTCGAAGACCAGGGTCAGCTTCTTGTCGCTGTGCAGGACGTCGTGGAGCCTGCGAGGGGAAGGGGGGACCCTGAGGCCCCCGCACGGCCCGGCCGAGCCCATGGAGCGAGACCAGCCCCGGAGAGGGGGATGGGGCTCCCCCCGGCCCCGGGGGCGCCCGAGGAGGGGGGCAGCCGCCCCCTGCCACCCCCAGCCTCGCAGCCCACCCCCCCAGCCCCTTGCCTGACGATGTTCTTGTGCTTCAGCTCCTTGAGCAGGCAGATCTCCCGCAGAGCGGAGCTGGGCACACCCTGCCGAGAGAGGGGAGCGCTCGGGGGGGCTCGGGGTGGGGGGGCACCGGTACCGGCCCCGGCCCCGGCCCCCCTCCCCTCACCTCATCATCATCATCCAGCCGCACCCGCTTCAGCGCCACGATCTCATGCGTCTCCCGGTTCTTGGCCTTGAACACGGTCCCGTAGGTGCCTGCGGGCAGCCGGGTCACTGCCGCACCGGCCCCCCGGCCCCGGCCGGGCCTTCCCACACGGCCCGGCCCTGCCCTGCCCTGCCCCGCCTCGTCCTGTCCCGTCCCGTCCGTACCTTCCCCGATCTTCTCCAGCTTCTCGTATTTCTGCATCGCGCCGCGCTCCGCGCCGCCGCCGCCGCCGCCGCCGCCGCCGCCGCCGCCGCCGCCGCCGCCGCCGCCGCCGCCGCACCTCCCGGCAGCCCCCGCGACCGTCACGCCCCCTCCGCCACACCTCCCGGCAGCCCCCGCGACCGTCACGCCCCCTCCGCCACACCTCCCGGCAGCCACCGCGACCGCCACGCCCCGGCACCCGCCACCACACCTCCCGGTGCCGGCCACGCCCCCAGCCACACCTTCTCCCCCTCCCGCCCCGCCTGACCGTCGTGGTTCCGGGTTCGATCCCCGCGTCCGCCCGCCCCGCCCCGGGACACCGTGGCACCGGGCCCGGCCGCTGCGGGGTCCCCTGCGGGGTCCGCGAGGGGACGGTAACCGCGCCCGCCGGCGACGGTGCTGGGATCGGTGCCGGGACCCGTGCTAGGACCCGTGCGGACCCGCCCGGTGCCGCCCCGCCCCGGCGCGCTCCCGCTGCCGCTCCGCCCCGCGGGATCGCGCAGACCCGCCCGGCGCGGCGGGACTCTCCGGTAAGCGGCGGGGCCGGGGCCGGCAGCGGGAGCCGGAGCCGCGCTGGCGCCCGCTGGAGGCGGCGGGGCGGGCGGGTCACGGCACAGGGCCCGTCCCGTCCCGTCCCGTCCCGGTGCCGTTCCCCGCTCCCTCCCCGCTCCCTCCCCGCTGTGCCCCGCACGCTGCTCCCGGCGCCCCCCCCCTTCCCGAGCCCCCGCCGCTCCGTTCTCCCCGTCCCGTCCCGTCCCTTCCCGTCCTGTCCCATCCCGTGCGGGCACGGCCCGACCGGGCACGGGAGTCCTGGTCACGGCCCCCCGCCGCTTCCCCCACCCCGTCCCGGGACGGCACCCCGGGGCGCTCCACCGGCCCGGCGGCTCCTCCCGGGGTGCCGAGTCCCGGCCCGGCCGCGGCCCCGCTGCCCCCGGGCTGCCACTTCGGGGACCCCCCAGTGGGGCCCAGCCACAGGATGGGGGGAGCCGGGTGTGGGGGACCCCGTGCTGTGTCCTGGGCAGTGGGCTGTGGGGCTCCGTGCTGCCCGGTGCACCCTCCTGGGTCCCCCAGCTCCTTTGGCTGGGGTGGAAGCAGCACCCCCACCTGCTGGCATCCCCCCCCGGACCCCCCCCAGACCCCGCTCCTGCCAACTCGCACCCAGGTCCCGCAGCTCTGCCGGCTGGGGCATCACACCTCGGTCCCTTCCCGCCACCCCGCTGTCCCTGCCAGCTGCACTGCCGGGGCCAGACCAGCGTGCGAGGGCATTCCCATGTGGCCCTGGCAGCGTGCCTGCGCCGGACCCAGCTGTCGGGGTGGCAATTGCCCCAGGATGCCGCGGGAGGTGGGATCATGCTGCTGCCGTGCTTCAGCCCTTGGTGTCTTTTTATTTTCCAGCGGGTGCCGGAACGACACGAGGCAGCTCCATGCCCTTCCCTCCCAGCGCCTGAACCCACCGGCGACCCTCAGCAGGTGAGAAACAGGGGCCTGGGGAGCGGACCCTGTGTCTGCGGCCCCATTGGCTGGCTGGCTGCAGCCATCCTGCACCCACCAGCTCCCTCTGAGCAGAGGGATCGTCCTGGGGCTCTGCCCCATCCCGGCACATCCCTGCAGGCGGCCCTGCCTCGCGGTGCAGAGCTGCCGCTGAGGGGTTCACACCCGCGCGGCGCTTGCCAGGAGCCGCCATGTGCTGGGCTGGGTGGTGAGCGGTGCTGCCCGCTTGCGAAACGCTGCCAGGGGTTGAGCAACGCCAGGCACGGGTCCAGCCCTGCTGCTCTCCCACTCAACGCTGGTGTAGGCTCCCACGGCCCCAGAGCAGGGACTGCGCTGCCCTGAGTCAGGTCCCTGGGGTGGGGGGAGCAGCAGGTCTGGGGGGTCACGGCGCCTGTGGCTGCCCCTGAGCCACTTGGGGCAGGCAGGGAGGCGGGCAGAGCCGGTCCCCAGGGGCAAACGGGGCTGCCCCACACCCCTCCTGCTGGAGCGACCCCCTGGTCTCTGATCTGATGTCAGGAGACAGGATTGCTCCGGCGGGGAATTGCGTCGGCGGCTTGGTGGTGGTTCCCAGGGCTGCAGGGAGGGGTCTGTCCCCCCCCATGCAGCGGCTTTGGGCATGGGCTGTGGGGTCCTACCGGGGATCAGCCCCGAGGCTGGTGGGGGCCACCCGGCCCCGCTGTCGTGCCCTTCGGGGTCGCTGCACCGCTTCAAGCAGCTGCCAGGAGCGCGGGATTTGATCGCCCTAACAACCCTCCTGGCACCGGTGCCTGCGCCTCCCCGCAGGCAGCCCTTCCGCCCCGGCCCCCGCGGGGCCTGGCCTCCTCCAGGACCGGGGGCCAGGAGCAGGGCTGGCCCCGAGCCCAGGCAGGGGCTGCGCCGGGTGGGCTCTGCCCCATGCCCCTTCGCTGCCCCCCAGCCCCCTGGGTGCTGCCCTGCGCTGCTGAGGGAGGACTCCGGCTGCCCCCTCCCTCGCTGCCCGCTGCCCTCCTGCCTGTACCTGGCAGGTGCTGGGTCCTGCCCGGCCACATGCCCTCCTGAGGGACGCTGCTGTCGGTGTCTGTAGGTGAAGACATATGGCGAGGCCACCTCTTGGGGGGGTCCTTGCACCGATAAGGGACACCCCGTGGCTTGCTGTCTCTCCCTGCCCTGCTTTGCTCCACACCGCTGCAGCAAGAGCAGTGAGAGTGCTGCAGGGTGGGCTCGGGGGTCCCCAGGGCAGGCAGGGATGTTGCAGGGGACAGGGGTGGCAGGACCGTCCCCCATCCTATCCCTAGGACGTCCCCTGCAACATCCTAGTGACGGGATGGGGGGTGGTCCAGCTCAGCCCTGCAGCAGTGACCCCCTGCCCGGGGATGCTGGCCCGGCCAGCAGAAGGGAGGGGGCCGTGGGAGCCGCTGCCTGGCCGGGTCCCCGTGCTGAGCTGCGGGGTGAGGGGGGGGTCTGGCTGCCGTCCTCTGTGCAGCCCTCTCAAGTGCAGCCCTGTCATTAGAGGGGACCGGGTGGCCGCAGGGACCAGGCTGGCTGCCCGAGGACGCCGCGCTGGGGCTTGCTAGGGGCGCCAAGGCTGGCGGGGACACATGAGCTGCCCCCAGGTCCTCCTCGCTCTCTGCCCCACATCTACCTGCCCCACAGCCCTCGCCCAGCGTGTCTTGCTGCCTGTCCCCTTGCAGGACCCTGAGCCCCGTGCCTGCGCAGGCGAAGCCCCTGGCGCCCGCTCCTGCCTGCGCTCATGGGGCTGTGGGGTTGTGTCCCCCATCACGTCCCTCCCCTGTGACCCCCCTGACCCCCTGGGCCGGCTGCTCCATGGGGCAGGAGCGCGGCCTCTCCGTTGGCGCTTGCCTGTCCCCGGCCGCCGGCACTCGCCGCTGGCTGCCCCCGTGCCCAGCGGGAGCCGCAGCCCAGAGGTGGGGCTGCCCGAGGAGCGGTTCTGGGACTTGGCACCGCTGCTCTGTTTGGATAAAGTGGCCTGGTGCAGGCTTGCTGAAACAAAGACTCTCGCTGCTGCCGCCGCCGCTGCTGATTTTTTTCTTCTGTGCCGGTATAAAAGCTCCCGGCAGCGGCCGGTGCTCGGCAGCTCACGGCACAGTGGGGCAGAGAGCGGCTGCCCGCTGCCCCCGGCCCTGCTCCGGCCCCACAGCAGAAGGCAGGAGCTCAGCCCACGGGAGAGGGAAGCCGGAGCGGCCGCGCTGGCCGGGGGCCCCTCTTCGTCTCCTGCTGGTGCAGGTCCCCATCCCGAGGGACACGCTCCGGCCGGACAGACACCCGGCAGCCTCCGTGGGAAGCCGGCAGCAGCGGGAGTGCAGCTGGAGCCGCAGCCTTGCTGCGTTGGCGGGCGATGGGGTGAGTGGGGCAGAGCCGCCTGCCCATCCCGAGGCCGGTGGGGGACGGGGAGCGGTGCAGCTGGGCTCACACCTCCCCGGTCCCCGGGCAGCCGTGGGTGGGTGGGTGTATGGCCCCCAGCCCTGCCATGGGTGACAGCGTGGAGGCCTGTGCCCGGATCTCCCCGGGGCCCCCGGACCCCCATGGCAGCCACCAGGGATCAAGGGGTCAGTGCTGGCACGTGTCCCCAGGGTGGCACACGGAGCCCCGCACCGCGGCATGAGGGCAGTGGGTCCGTGGGGGGGAGGCAGCTGTGCCTGCCCCTTCCCAGGGCTGGCATGGGGACAGCAGTGGGGACCGCCGGCTGGGGCAGCAGGAGCCTCTCACGGGGGTCTGGTGCCAAATGGGGGGTCCTGGCCTCTCCGGGGCTGCGCCGAGCGTGCCGTGGCGGTGGGGTGGTGGGGGGCTGGCAGCTGTGGTGGGAGGGAGCATGCTGCCAGGCCACATCGTGCGGGGTCCGTGGGGCAGCCCCTGCCCGGGGCTGTTGTGCCTGCCCTGCCTGCCATCCCCCCCTCCTGGCCGGTCCCCGGGTGCGGCGGTGGCACCGGCGTGGGCGTGGAGCCGCGCAGTGCCGTGATTCATCTCCCGGATCCGGCGGTTTCGAGGTCATGGGGGGGGGGGTTGGGGGAAGGATATTTTTGGTGGCGGCTTCTAAAGTTGCAGTGTCTAGAAAACCTCTGCCGGGTTGGGAGCCGTGCCACGGGTGGCGTTGTCCTGGTCCAGCTGTGTCCCACGGTGGCTGCCGTGGCAATGAGGGGGGTGCAGGACCCCAGCCCCCCTCTGCCAGGTGGGCATCTGGGAGGCGCTCAGGGCGGTGGGATCTCCCGGGGGTCTCCTGGAGCAGCCAAGTGAGCTGGGCAGGAGGGAGCGGGAGCAGCTGGCCTGTGCCGTGCAGACCCCGTGGAGCCGGGTGGGGGGACTGGCGCTGGGCTCCCTGGCTGCGCAGGGGTGGCTGCACCGCCTGCCTGGAGCCCCCCGCCTTCGGCAGCCTCCGGTCCTTGGGCACGGGTGCTGCCCGGGAAGCAAGGGACTGCTGGGGGCTCTGGGTGGTCTCTGGTCCTTGGTGGACAGGCAGGGGAGCTTGAACATGCCACTGAGGCCCCCCTTGGCGCTGCTCCCCATTTTGGGGTGCAGGGAGCTGGGGCTGGGGCTTGTGCTATGCCCGTGCAGGTGGGAGGCCGGTGCACGGCTGGTGTACGGCCACCATGGGTGCCGGCAGCGCGTGCTGGAGCTGCCGGGTGGTGCAGCGGCACCTGGGCACCATCGGGGTGCGGATGCAGCTCTGCCTCGGGTGCTGCCCATGGGGGCGCGGGTGCTGGTGCAGCCGCAGGGGCAGTGACGGTGCCGGACTGGCTCTGCTGGGGCCGGCTCTGGGCTCCCACACCTGGGACATGGAAGCCCCAAGGAGCAGCGCGGTGAGTGTGGCTGTGCCAGATCATCCTCTCCCTTCTGCTGGCGCAGGCTGGGCTGTGCCTGAGGAAGCCATCCCGGCGGGAGCCTGGGTTCCGGGCAGTCCCTGCCGTGGTGAGGGTCTGTGCAGGCAGCGGGTCTGAATGGCACACGGGGACAGGGCTCTGCTCCCCTCTGCCACTGCGGCACAGGCCTGGGGGAGCCGGCTGTGGACAAGGAGCCGTCGTAGGCGCTGGCTTTAGCCTGGGCAAAGCCTGCAGGCTGTGCTTCTGATGGCAGCTGGTGGCAATGGGGGGAGCCCATCCTGCCAGCCTGTGGGCAGGGAGTGTCACCCCATGGTGGCTGAGCACCGTGGCCGTGCACCTCCCCTGCTCAGGTGCTTCAGGACCCCGTGCTGCAGCAGGACAGGCTGCGGCAAGTGCCCACAGCAGGGCAGGGTGGCCCGTGCCCGTGTCCCCAGCACTGGCTGAGGAGCCCAGGGATGCTCCTGTGCCTGCCGGGGAGCTGGGAGCTGCTGCAGCATCACTGCTGGCAGTGGGTAAAGATGGCAGTGGTAGAACAGGGGGGGACGACAGGCCTGGGGGGCACAGAGACCCCTGGGGCAGCCGTCCTCATCCCTGGGCTGGGCTGTGGGGCAGGGGGGCTGCATGGCCAGGGCCCCTCACTCCACCTTTCTGTGGGGCCGGCATGCAGCCTCGCTGTGCCGGGCAGGCTGGGGAGCATGGGGCACGTCTGCCTGGCATGATGGGCCCAGCCTGACCTGCGCCAGGCTCACCCTGCTGCAATTTCACCTGGAAATTGGGCACAAGCAGTTCCCGGGGGGCAGCTGCCAGTGGGAGGGAGGCAAGGGACGCGGTGCCTTCTCCAGCACCGGGAACCGGGGCTGCAGATATGGCTCCGGCTCCTGACCAGACGTGGCATGGTGGTCACCGCCAGCCTCACCTCCGGCTGTGGGCACAAATGCACGTGACACACACATGTGTGTGTGTGTGTGCTGATCCTGCATCGGGGACCTGCTCCTGGCACTGCCGCTGCTGACCTGTCCCCAACCCGGGTGACGTGGTGTGAGGAGGCACAGTGCTGCCAGCAGCACTGCCACAGGGGAGCAGGCAGCTGGGCTCTGGCCGGACCCTGCTGCCCCGGCGCTCCCCCACTCCCCATCCCATCTCTGCCACAGGCTTTTGGGTCCGTGCTGCGGACGGGGATGTCCCTCTGTGGACAGGCTGCCCAGGACGGGGACGCCCCAGTTGCGGAAGGGCTGGCGGCGGCGTTGCCTCACTTCCCACCTTGCTCAACCCGCCACCAGCCCAGCCTCGCCTCCCGGCCCACCCGGTGCCGGCGGTGGGTCCTGGGGTGCGCGGACCCCGTGGGGCAGCCCCCACGGTACGGGGCGTGGGGCTGGGCCCTCTAATCGCCTCAGCGGATCAGGCGGGCAGGCCGGGGCCGGTCCCAGGAATGCGACTCCGGCACTGGTGGGAGCCGCCGAGCCGGCTCGCGCACAGGCACTGATGGGAGCCAGCCGGTAATTAGCGGCGCGGCACGGTGTTGGCAACCCGTGGCCGTATCTGTGGACCTGCCCCGCTTATCGGAGCGGCCTGTTCCTTTGCACAAGGGGCCATTGTGCTGCGCCGCCGGACCGGGGAGGCCGCACGCGGGGCGCGGTACGGCATGGCCGGCGCTGCTGCCGGCGCTGCCACGGCCCCAGCCCACCTGCCGGCCTGGCCCTGCGTGGCGCAGCCGAAGCACGTGGCCCCGACCCTCCTGCCCCGCGGCTGGGACTGGAGCAGGGCGAGGCGGCGGCACCGCAGCCGTGCCGGTGCCTGGAGCCACGTGGCGGCGGCGGTGCGGTGCTGAGTGCCGACACCAGCACAGCTGCAGCGGGGCAGCAGCTCCCCGGGGAGCGGGGCCGGCCACGGGCAGGGCAGGCAGGCGCCGACCCAGCGCGGTGCCCGGGGCAGCCGTGGGAGCTCCTGGTGCAGGCTGGCTCCGGGCTCCTCTCTGCAGGGATGGCACGAGCCGCTGAGCAGTTCCCGGCCGGCTGCCCAGCCATGCCTGCCGGGTGACTCAGCCGCCACCATGGAAAGCAGAAGTCCCCCCCCGCTGGGTGCCTGTCACCCTTTCCAGCAGGGTCAGGCCACAGGCTCCCAGGCGCCGCATGTCCCCTGTGCAGCCAGGCCTGGCACCGCAGGCTCACCTGCCCTGGCACCGTCCTGCCGGGTCCCTGTGGTGGCACCACCAAAGCCTGGGGGTGAGGAGCTGGCGGGGCCTTTGGGGGTTGGGGGGCTGGGAGCCCTCCTTTTTTGGGTGATGGGCAGGCACCCAGCTCCCCTGCACTGAGAGCCGGTGAGAACGCGGCTTGGGGCTGCTTCCCAGCTCGGCGTTCCCCAAGAACAATCCCAAGTGTGTTCCTGGGGCTCTAATCCCCGCAAGCTGCCAACGGGATTAAACCCAAAAAGCTGCTTAGGGTCGGGAGTGGTGAGCACCTTCCTGCGCCGGAGCCCCGGCACTTGCCGGCCATGGTGGCCCAGCGCCGCATCCCCGCGATGGGTGGGATGGTGGCACCGTCCTGCGGGGAGCTCGGCCCAGGCGTGACACCAGTGGGGTCCGTATGGTGCGGCCAGGACAGCACGAAAGTCCTGGCTGTGCCCGGCTGGTCACTCAATGCCGTCAACACTCCCCGTGGGCTCTGTCCCCCACCCCACTGCCCCGGAGCCCCCCACTCCTGGCAGCTGCTCTCAATGGCACCAGGGAGCCCCCAGACCCCACTTGCTGGTCCCAGTCTTTGGGGCTGGGGGGGTATGCAGCTGCATGGGACCCCGAGAACACAGGGCGCTGGGCGCCCCATGCAGGGAGGGGACCCCTTGGCACCCCCCCTCAAGTCACCCAGCAAGGGCAGTTTGTGGGTCCGGGCTCCTTTGGGGAGGGGGAGTGGAGGCACCGGCTTGTTCGCCCCAAATTCCAAGCCCAGTGGGTCAGGCAGGTGCTCTGGTGAGACTGGAGCTGTGCCGGATTGGCTCCTTGCTACCCGTGCCACTGGTGGGGTCCTGCAGCCAGCCCCCCTCGGGCATGGCAGTGTCCCCATCCAGAGTAGGGGGGGGAGTTTTGGCTGCTGGCTTCGGCTTGGCGGGAGCCCCGGGAGAGCGGCGTGGCAGGTCGGCTAATCTGCGCTCGCTCGGCTGGAATGTGGATGTGCTGGCTCTGGCCCCGGATGGGGAGCGGGGATTAGGGAGCAGCCAGAGCCGGGTAGCACCGAACCTAGGAGAAGGTACGATCCGGTGCCGCAGCCAGGCTCGAGTAGCCGTGGCCTCGGCAGATGTCGAGGCCGCAGCTCCTCGAGCCTGGCTGTGGCCACCGTGCTTGTACCACAGGGTGCCCGTGGGGGACAGTGTGGCGGGAGGGGTGCCAGTGATGGTGACGAGGACGGTGATGGTGAGCCACCCATGTGAGACGCAGTCATCTGTCACCACCCTCCTCAGTCCCTGCCGTCACGTGGGGCCACCTCCCGCGCCAATAAACCCGGCACGCCGGTGCCGGAGGGGTCAGCCTGGTGCCCGGGGAGCTGCCGAGGGGCAAGTGTGGGGCGAAGATGGCCGGTGGGCAGGTGTGGGGGGCTGGGATGGGGGTGCTGGGGGGCTCACAGGGCTGGGGGGGGGGTCAGTCACCCGGTGTCTGTCTGGGGGGGCACTCTCTGCCGCTGCCCCCCGGGGTCTGGCTCGCTGTCCGCCCTGCCTGCACCCCACGGAGCTGGGCGCGTGCCCGGGGTCCCGCCGGGGGGGCTGGGCCCCATCCCACTGCCCCAGCTCCGCTCCCCTCCCGGCGTTTGTCTTGGCCCCTGCTCTCCCGCTCCCACCAGCAGCCAAGACAAACCAGCCCGGAGCCGGCCCCGGGGCCAGCCCTGCCCGTGCCTCCCCCCGGACGGCCGAGGAGGGGCAGACCCTGACCCCCTGCCCACGGATCTGCCCCGGGGATGGCGGTGGCACGTGGTGCCTGGGGGGAGAGGACAGCTGGCATCCGTGCAGCCCCTCAGGGCATCGCCGCTGCGGGAGCACCGGCCGTGCCCCTGAGCACCCCTCTTTGCCCCCAGGTTATGCTGCCCCGACAGCGTCCCCTGAGTCCCAGCGAGAAGGAGAAGGGCTAAGCTGGCCGTCCCGGGGTGCCACGCCGGCACCATGACCCACTCCCAGGTGTCTTCCGAGATCCACCACATCGTCTCCTCTGCCTTCCAGAGCGTAAGTGCCGCGGTGGGCACAGCCCCATGGCTGCTGGGGGGGATGCTGGGACTGTACCCGCCGCCACTGCCTGGCCGGGCGAGGGGTGCTGTGGCACGGCCCTCCCGCCGTGCTGCACCACGGCGTGGTGCCCCGTTGCACGGCCATGGGGCAGGGCTGCGGGGTGCTGGCAGGGCTTCGTGGCACCCACCCTGTTGCACGGCCGTGGGGCAAGGCTGTGCCCCACAGCAGCCACCCTGGGGCAGGCTGAGCCAACTGTGCCGGGGCGGTGGGTGCCCTTGAGGGAGGTGCTGCCGGTACGTGTTGGGCCGGGGCCGCCGGCTCTGCCGGTGCCGCTCGCCTGCCCCAGCCACGCGTGGTGCCAGTGCTGAGCTCAGTGTGGGTTCGTGGGGCTGCCCCAGAGCGCAGTTAATGATTAACCCTTTGCGTCGCGCTGCGCGGCTGCCCGGTGCCGTTGGGAAAGTCCCCATCGCCACACACGTGACCGGGGATGGGATCTGTGGCCACTTCCCCGCGGTCCGCCACCCATGGATTTCCTTCTGGGCTACCGGGTAAGCCACGGCCTTGCCAGGGCTGCCGGGCTGGCAGGTCCCTCATCCCGCCAGCACCTGGCCAGAGGCACCCGTCCCCACCTGTCCTGAGGCCAAAGCTGGTCCCGGCGGAGCCACGGGTGTCCCACGGGCGAGGAAGCATGCCGGGGCATGCAGGGACGCGGGGCATCGCCCTGGGATGGGGAGCTGGCCACGGTGCACGTGGGGATGCAGACACTCGGTCACGCCGGGCTGTGGACAAGGCGGGTTCGGTGAGGGGGTCCTGGGCGTCACCATGGGCAGGGTCAGTGGCCGGCGACCGGAGGAGCCCAGCAGGGACATGTGGCGCGGTCACAGTGTGGGCAGCAGATGAGGAGTCCAAGGTCATTTGGGGGCTGGCAGGATCCTGGGGTTGGGGCCATGCGGGTGCGGGGGGGTCAGGGCAGGGAGGTTTGGGGGCTGGCCGGGGGCTGCCTCGCCAGGTGCCGCAGGAGCGTCCGGGGCGCTGCCGGGGCTGGAGGATGGCGACCAGCAGCTTCATGGGGTGCAGCGCTGCAGGCACTGGGCTGTGGCCAGAGGGTCCGGGGGGGCCGTGGGTTGTCAGAAGGTGGTCACAGGCTGGCGGAGGGGACGTGGCAGGAGCAGGTGGATGCGGGCAGAAGATGCGGACTGGCGCTGCCGTCGTCACGTGGCAGCCTCGATGCCGTGGGTGGTGGGTGTGATGGGACGGCAAGGGTCTGCCTGTTCCCTGTCACCCCCATCCTGGGCAAGGCCCGGGGAGGTTGGGGTCACCCCGCGGTGGGGACAGGGGCTGGGGAACCACGGCTCGGTCCGAGGACACGACCTCTGGGCCGGGATGTGCTGGACTGGGGGCTGGGGCAGTTTTGGGGCTGTGGCACAGCACCGTCCGGGCACGTGCTGTGGGGCAGTGACTCGGGGTGCCAGGCTGTCCCAAGGGAGGGTGGCAGCCCCCACCGCCGCTGCCCGGAGGATGTCCCGGCAGGCAGGGCCTGGCACCCGCCGCCCCGGCAGGGGACGGTGCCCGGGGTGCCCCTGTCCCCACCCCGGCCCCCTGCCACACCTGGGCGGCACCGTCCTCCCTGTCCCTGCCTGTCCCCCTCCTCCCGGTGCCCCCACCCTGGGGGTCTGGGAGCTGCCTCGTCCCAGGGGGGTCATCGGGGGTGGCCGGGGCAGGGCAGGGACCGTCCCCCCCCCCAAGCTGAGCACTGCGGGCTGGTCTGGGGGGCCCGTGGTGGTGGGGGGGTCTTGGCAGCACAGCTCCAGCAGGGCCGGGGGCGGGGGGCAAAGCTCCTGCCCTACCGCGGGGAGGGCGGCACATTACCGGGGGAAAGCCGTGCATTACCGGGGGGATTGCGACCCGACCCGACCCGTGCAGCACCGGGGGGGGGGGGCGGTGGGGTGGTCGTGCGGCCGCGAGCAGCGTTCCGGGGGGGGCCGTGTGTGCCGGGGGCTTTGCAGCACGGCGGGGGTCGGTGCGTTGCCGGGGGGGGGGTCCGCGCATTACCGGAGAATATCAGCGTATCGCCGGGGGGGGGTGGGGGTGGGGGGGTTCCCGGTGTGGGTGCGTTGCCGCGGGGTATCCGTGCATTCCGGGGGGGGGGTGTCGGTGCATTACCGGCGGGTCGGTGCGTTCCCGGGGGAGTCGTTGCCTTGCCGGGGGGGGCCGGCGCAGGGCGATGCTGCGGGCGCAGCCGGTGCCCTCTGCGGGCCGCTGTCACCTTGAGGCGGGCGCGGGGCGGCTCCGTCAATATTTGGCGAGGCCGGGGAAGGAGCCGCCGCCCCCCGGCCCCCCCCTCCGCCCCCGCCGCCCCCATCCCCGGCCGGGCCGGGCCGCGCCGCCCCGATAAAGCGCTGCGGGAGCTGCGGCGGGAGCGCGGCTCCGCCATGACTCAGGTAGGACCGGCCGGGCGGGGACGCCCCCGCCCCGTACCCCTCCCCAGACCCGCACCCCCCCCCCGTGCCCCTCCTGCACCCCCTGCCTGCCCCGGCCCTCCCCAGCCCCGCACCCCTGTACCCCCCTGCACCCCCGCAGCCCCCTCGCCCCCCCCAGCCCCCTTCCCCCCCCCCTTGCACCCCAGCACCCGCAGCTGGGACGTACCAGCAGCTCCCAGCAGCGCTGGGATGGGGGCACAGCACCGGGGGCACCGCGGCTGCAGGCTCTGGGGTACATGGTGGGGGCACAGCACCAGGGCATGGCAGTGGGGGTGCTGGGGGTACACAGGGGTGCATGGTGCCGGGGCATGGCAATAGGGGTGCTGGGGGTACACAGGGGTGCACGGCACCTGGGCACGGCAATAGGGGTGCTGGGGGTACACAGGGGTGCATGGCACCGGGGCACGGCAATAGGGGTGCTGGGGATACACAGGGGTGCACAGCACCAGGGTGCAGCACTGGGGTTGCCAGGTCAGGGCTGCGCTGGGGAGCAGGGCACCGGGGTGCTGGGGTACATGCGGGGGGAGCGCAGCACTGGAGTGTAGCGCAGCGTGGGGTGCGCTGGGTGCAAATGGTGTGGTGGGTGCACGGCCCATGGTGCACCGGCGGGCATGTCCTTTGGGTGCAGGGCCTTTGGGGACCCCAGAGAGCTGCCGTCTGGGGCGCCCATTGTGTGGGGCTACGTGACCGGGGCGTGCTGGGGGCCGGTGACCTGGCGGATGGTGGTGCCAGTGGTGCCGGGTGCCTGCTCAGCCCCGCTGCCGGCCCACAGCCTGAGCAGGACGCGCTGGGCGCCGGCTCACCTGTGTTCGAGGAGGAGGAGGAGGAGAAGGACCTGAACAAGGCGCTGGGCGTGGAGCGCTTTGAGGAGATCCTGTGCGACGCGCACCCTCGCAACGCGGAGGAGGCCGGGCGCAGCTATGGCGAGGAGGACTTCGAGTGTGAGTGGGGTCTGGGGGGCAGCGGGCAAGCAGCGGGCAGGCAGCAGGCAGGGCACCAACCCCACCCCGTCCCCTGCAGACCACCGCCAGTCATCCCACCACATCCACCACCCGCTCTCCACGCACCTGCCCCCCGACACCCGCCGCAAGAAGGGGGTGGCGAAAAAGGCCAAGAAGAAGCACCGCCGTGCCTCTGTCCCTGGCGAGACCCCCACCATCGAGGAGGCTGAAGAGGATGAGGACGAGGCGTGTGACACAGAGATGGAGCGGTCAGCAGAGGAGCTCCTGCAGCCCGGCCAGCCTGAGGCGGTGCAGGTGAGGGGAGGGCTGGGTGCGGGGGGCAGCACTGTGTCCCCCGGCTCTGGGGGCTCTTGGGACGAGTGGCTGGGGCGCCGGAGCTGGAGATGAGCCGGTGGCACCTGCGGCCGGGGGACACAGCTCCACAGCAGCTGGTTCCTACCATGCCCTGTCTCAGTTCTTCCTGCAGGAGGACGAGGTGACTGACCGCCGGGCAGAGGAGCCGGCGGCACCCACGGCACTGCCCGGCTCCCCACCGGAGCCCTGTGGGTCCACGTCCCCCAGGGAAGCCCGGGCAGCCAGGTGAGTGGGTGGCTGGGGCCCGGCAGTGCTGGGGCTCACCCAGAACTTGGACAGGGCTGGGGGTCCTGGGGGGTGGGCAGCCCCCTCCAGCTGCCCCACAGCAGGGCTGGAGCTCAGCTCTGAGGCGGGCACCTGCCTCGCAGCCCCGATGTGGAGGAAGGAGATTCGGTGGAGGAGGGAGCGGCCGCCGCCGAGGCCGGCTCCCCAGGTCGTCCCATTCCCAAGTCGCAGCCGGGGCACCGCAGCTACAACCTGCACGAGCGGCGGCGGATCGGCAGCATGACGGGCGCGGAGCAGGCCCGGTACCAGAAGATGCCAACAGACGAGTCAGAGGCCCAGACTCTGGCTTCGGCTGACCTGGACTACATGAAGAGTGAGTGGGGGGCACCCTGCGCCCCGGGGGCCACGCTGGCAGCAGCTGTTGGCACAGCAGGAGCCGAGCCATCCATGGGGTGAACAGGGCTGGGGCCGGCGGGTCTGGCAGTGCCGGGTCACCCTGCGGCTGCAGCAGAGCTGGGCTGGGTGCGATATCCAGAACCTGCTCCAGGCGCTGGGTACGGCCACAGGGGACTGCTTCCCGGGCTGCCGGGGTTGGGCCGGGTCAGCATCCACGTGGAGCGCGGCCAGGAGCTGGAGTGGAGTGCCCAGGGTGGCGGCGGTGCCTCCCCTGGGTGCTCGCTAGCCCCTGGCGATTTGCAGCTCGGGGACTCCCAGGGCGGCGGGTGATGTTTTTGCCTCAGAGCTCCCTGGGGAGCGCTGCCCGCAGCAGAGCCCGTGTGCCGACGGGCACACGCAGCCCTTGGCACAGGGGGCTGGGGTGACCCTGGTGCGAGGAGCCACCTCGGCTCCTGCTCGGCACCGGAGAAGCAGCGACCAGGGGACCGCTCCCGGTTCTGCAGCGCTCACCAGCACGCAGACCCGTTCCCCCTTCCCACGCCGAGTGCTGCCCCGCCGTGCTCGTGGACCCCAGGGCTGTGATGGTCCTTGCTCAGGCCCGGCTCGGGCACCTCTGCTTTGAGCTGCCCCAGGCAGGTTGCCAGCCCACAGCTCCCCAGCCGCCCTGTGGGGGGGGCTCGGTGGTCTCCCCGGGCGGGGGCTCCAGGCGGAGGGCTGCGAGCTCCACAGGTCACCCACCCACTGCCGTCGCTGCCCTCCCTGTCTCCGGCAGGTCACCGCTTCGAGGATGTGCCGGGGGTGCGCCGGCACCTCGTCCGGAAGAGCGCCAAGGCACAGGTGGTCCATGTCAGCAAGGACCACAAGGAGCCCAGCACGCGGCACCGCAAGCAGGACCGGCAGCCCCACGAGGTGCGGGGTCCTGGCACCCGGGGGGGGTGGGCAGGGTTGGGAGTCCTGGCGCAGCAGGGGAGCCGGAGCCTGGCACAGGACCGGGGGTGCGGCTGGGTGGGCGCGTCTTGCCCAGGGCACTGTGGAGGGGGGCTGCCTGTGCGCAGCCCCATCACTTGGGGGGGGTCCCCACTGTCCCGGCACTGACCTGGCTGTGCTGGCAGGTGTTCGTGGAGCTGAACGAGCTGGTGGTGGACAAGAACCAGGAGCTGCAATGGAAAGAGACGGCGCGCTGGATCAAGTTTGAGGAGGACGTGGAGGAGGAGACGGACCGCTGGGGCAAGCCCCACGTAGCGTCCCTGTCCTTCCGCAGCCTCCTGGAGCTGCGCAAGACCCTGTCCCACGGTAGGGAGGCAGGGCTGGCCCCATGGGACCCAAGTGTGGGGGGGGTGTCCCCGGCCCCTCTCGCCTCAGTCCCCCCTCCGTCGCCCAGGGGCTGTACTTCTTGACCTGGACCAGAAGACGCTGCCGGGGGTGGCTCACCAGGTGGTGGAGCAGATGGTCATCACCGACCAGATCCGGGCCGAGGACCGTGCCAATGTGCTGCGGGCGCTGCTGCTCAAGCACAGGTGAGTGTGGGGGGCAGTGACCCGCAGCCCTCCCTCCACTGGGCTCTGCTCCGCGCAGCCGTGGGGACAGCGCTGTCCCCGGGATCGCTGGTGTGCAGTGTGCCAGCAGGCATGGCTGTGCCAGGCTGCCGGCTGCTCTCCCATCGGGCCACCACAGACAGCCATGGCTTTGTCCCACAGCCACCCGAGTGATGAGAAGGACTTCTCCTTCCCCCGAAACATCTCAGCTGGCAGCCTGGGCTCCCTGCTTGTGCACCATCACAGCACCAACCACGTGGCCGAGGGCAGCGAGCCGGCCGTCACCGAGCCCCTCATCGCCGGCCACGCCGTGGAGCATGACACGCGGGTTGACGTGGAGCGGGAGGTGAGCCAGGCTCCCGTGGCCACACCACACGATCCCCAGCCCTCTGCCCGTGCCTTCCTCCCAGCCTACCACCGCTCCTCATCCTCGGGAGGGCCCTGACCCCAGCCCTGCTGTGTGCTCTGTCCCCGCAGCGGGAGGTCCTCACCCCCACGCCCCCGGCCGGCATCACTCGCTCCAAGTCCAAGCATGAGCTGAAGCTGCTGGAGAAGATCCCAGACAATGCCGAGGCCACGGTGGTGCTTGTGGGTACGGAGGGGTGGAAGGGGATGGGGGGGTTGGGGACCGCATGCCGGGTTCCCGTGGTGACCCCCTGTGCCCCCCAGGCTGCGTGGAGTTCCTGGACCAGCCCACCATGGCCTTCGTGCGGCTGCAGGAGGCGGTGGAGCTGGACTCGGTGCTGGAGGTGCCCGTCCCCGTGCGGTTCCTCTTCGTGCTGCTGGGGCCCAGCAGCACCCACATGGACTACCACGAGATCGGGCGCTCCATCTCCACTCTCATGTCCGACAAGGTGAGTGCCGCATCCCTGCCGGCACCGTGCCCGCTCAGCCAGGCTCAGCGCCCCGCAGTGCCCCTGGACAGGCACTCTGACCCTGCTGTCACCACACCAGCAATTCCACGAGGCCGCGTACCTGGCTGACGACCGCCACGACCTCCTTAACGCCATCAACGAGTTCCTGGACTGCAGCGTGGTGCTGCCGCCCTCCGAGGTGCAGGGCGAGGAGCTGCTGCGCAGCGTCGCCCACTTCCAGCGCGAAATGCTGAAGAAGAGAGAGGAGCAGGAGCGGCGGCTGCTGCTGGAGCCCAAGTCCCCCGAAGAGAAAGGTGCCGGTGGGGCAGGACCAGGGCAGGGTCTGTGTGGGGGCACCCGGCTGGTGGGGTCTCACTGTCCATCCGTCTGTCTGTCTGCGGGGTGCAGCGCTGCTAAAGCTGAAGGTGGTGGAGGGCGAGGGCGAGGAGGAGGATGACCCTCTGCGGCGCACAGGCCGGCCCTTCGGGGGGCTGATCCGGGACGTGCGGCGGCGGTACCCCAAGTACTTGAGCGACTTCAAGGATGCGCTGAACCCCCAGTGCATTGCGGCTGTCATCTTCATCTACTTCGCCGCGCTGTCACCAGCCATCACCTTTGGAGGGTTGCTGGGTGAGTGCCTGGGGGGGCATGGCACTGCACCGGGGGGCTGGAGCAGTGCACTGCAACGGGGTCACTGCAGGCATGGGTGCTGTCTGCTGCCCCGTGCGTGCACTGCAGGAGGGAGCGGGTAGGAGCTGCTGCCCGGGGCCATCAGCTGTGACGCAGGGGAGGAAGGGCCCCGTCCCGCCGGTGTGTGCCTGAGCCTGTCCTGCCCGCAGGGGAGAAGACGCAGGACCTGATCGGGGTGTCTGAGCTGATCATCTCCACGTCGCTGCAGGGCGTGCTTTTCTGCCTGCTGGGTGCCCAGCCCCTGCTCATCATTGGCTTCTCGGGGCCCCTGCTCGTCTTTGAGGAGGCTTTCTTCACGGTGAGAGCGGGGCGAGCCCCTGTGGGTGGGAACGGGGTGGGTGGACTATCCCAGGTGCTGTGGGGCAGACATCCCCCCTCGGCCCCACTGCTCCTGCCGGAGCCCTCCCTGCCCCACTGCCTGGGGCTCTGCCCCAGCCCCACAGCCTCCCTTCCTGCTGACACATGTCTATCTCTCTGCATCTGTCTGTCTGTCGGCACGGCACCGGCAGTTCTGCACGTCCAACGAGCTGGAGTACCTGGTGGGGCGCGTCTGGATTGGCTTCTGGCTCATTCTCATCGTGCTGGTCATGGTGGCCTTTGAGGGCAGCTTCCTGGTGCGCTTCGTCTCCCGCTTCACCCAGGAGATCTTCGCTTTCCTCATCTCCCTCATCTTCATCTACGAGACCTTCTCCAAGCTGGCCAAGGTGAGCTGGCGGGGCCAGGGCTGGGGCGTCTGAGGGGCAAAGGCAGGCAGGACCGGCCTGAGTGTTGCGCTGCTGCAGATCTTCCAGGAGCACCCCCTGCACGGCTGCCTGCGGGTGAACGGCACGGGCGCAGAGGCAGAGGTGTGGAGGAACGCCAGCGCAGCCCCGGCCAACGGCACGGCCGGCCACGCCGCAACCAAGGTGACAGGGCAGCCCAACACGGCGCTGCTCTCGCTGGTGCTCATGGCCGGCACCTTCTTCATCGCCTTCTTCCTGCGCAAATTCAAGAACAGCCGATTCTTCCCCGGAAGGGTGCGTGGGGCAGGCGGGACGGCGGCTCGGGCGCTACGTGGGGCCCTGGGGTGAGCCCAGCTTTGGGGGCAGGGCTGAGCTGGGAGGGGGGCGGGTGGTGGGGCTGGGGCCGGGCTGACGCTGCTCTTCCCCCAGATCCGGCGGCTGATCGGGGACTTTGGGGTGCCCATTGCCATCCTGGTGATGGTGCTGGTGGACTACAGCATCCAGGACACCTACACGCAGGTTAGCACCCAACCACTCACCCCGGGCAGGACCCCCCACTCCGCACCCTCCTGCGGGGCCATAGCCCACCCAGCCCCAGTCCCACTCGCCTGCCGCCATCCTGGCTGCAGGTCAGCGGCTCCCAGCACGTGCGGCACCGTCCGTCCCCGCCACGGCTGCCGCGGCGCTCGGCCGCCTCCGGCTCCTGGCATCTCACCTTTCCTCCCCCCGCTTTGCCAGGAGCCCTTTGAGTCTGGTTGCGGCGGGTCCCGGTGCCTCTGCAGCTCACCCTACGCCACTCCTCGCTCTGGGGGAGCTGTGCACGGGGGGGGGCAAAGCCAGTGCCCCCACCCCACCGTTTCTCATCCCCTCCTTGCAGAAGCTGAGCGTGCCCAGCGGGTTCTCGGTGACGGCCACAGACAAGCGGGGCTGGGTGATCAACCCCCTGGGCAAGAATAGCGACTTCCCCGTCTGGATGATGGTGGCCAGCGGCCTCCCCGCCATCCTCGTCTTCATCCTCATCTTCATGGAGACGCAGATCACCACGTGAGCGCAGCAGGGCAGGGCTGGGGGCCCAGCAGGGCAGCATGGGGCATGAGTGGGGCAGGGTGTGCCGTGCTGTGCTGAGCCATGTCAAGCTATGTTGTGCCGTGTCAAGCTGTGCCGTGCCATGCCATGCCATGCTGAGCTGTGCCAAGCTGTGCAGTGCCATGCTGTGCCAGGCTGAGCCATGCCAAGCTGTGCTGTGCCACCCTGAACTGTGCTGTGCCATGCTGAGCCATGCCAAGCTTTGCAGTGCCGTGCTGTGCCAAGCCCTGTCAAGCCATGCCGACGATCTGCCCTTGTGCCCAGGCTGATCATCAGCAAGAAGGAGCGGATGCTGCAGAAGGGCTCTGGGTTCCACCTTGACCTCCTGCTCATCGTGGCCATGGGCGGCTTCTTCGCGCTCTTCGGGCTGCCGTGGCTCGCTGCGGCCACGGTGCGCTCTGTCACGCATGCCAATGCCCTCACCGTCATGAGCAAGGCTGTGGCGCCCGGGGACAAGCCCAAAATCCAGGAGGTGAAGGAGCAGCGGGTCACGGGGCTGCTGGTGGCCGTGCTCGTCGGTAGGTCCTGCTCCTTCCCATGTGGCCATGGGGGGGCTGGGCAGCCGTGGGGAGCTGTGGCGGCGCAGGGAGCAGCATGGGGAGGGGGGGCTGTGCCCACAAGAGCTGGCGTGCCCTGAGCTCTGGCCAAATTGGCGTGGCCATCCTGTCCCACGTGGGCATCAGCAAGTGTGGGAGGAGTGGGGCCAGGGGGCTGCTGTGAGCCCTGGCCGCAGCCAGGACTCTGGGTGCCCCCTCCCTGGGCACTGTGGCTGACTGCACTCTGGCCCAGGCTTGTCCATTGTCATCGGGGACCTACTGCGGCAGATCCCGCTGGCCGTGCTCTTCGGGATCTTCCTCTACATGGGTGTCACCTCCCTCAACGGCATCCAGTTCTACGAGCGCCTGCAGCTGCTGCTGATGCCCCCCAAGCACCATCCTGACGTCACCTACGTCAAAAAGGTCAGGGGGGTTCTTGGGGGGGCCGTAAGGGGTGGGACCCTTGTCTGGGCCAGCAGCCAGCCTGGGGCACCCTTGGGCTTGGGACACCCTTGGGGTGGGGGCACCGGGGCGTCTGCGGGACAGACTCTGGCAAAGCCTCGTTTAGGGGGTCGGCGGGGGGACGGACAGGGCAGTTCCTCTGGGGCAGCCAGACTCTGGCAGGGCTGTGGGGCGCTGTGTCCCGGTGAGGGGGCACTGCTGGGGCCAGGCTGTGCCAGAGCGAGAGGGGGACGCAGGGGTCCGGCGCAATTGTGCCCCTGGCACTGACACCTGTCCCCACGCAGGTGCGCACACTGCGCATGCACCTCTTCACCGGGCTGCAGCTGGCGTGTCTGGCCGTGCTCTGGGCCGTCATGTCCACGGTGGCCTCCCTGGCCTTCCCCTTCATCCTCATCCTCACGGTGCCACTCCGCATGTGCCTGCTCAGCCGCATCTTCACCGACCGTGAGATGAAGTGTGTAAGTACCTGCTCTGCGGCCGGCAGCCAGCTGTGTCCCTCGTCCCCATGGGTGCTCGGGTCCGTGATGGCTGGACCCACGTGGGTGGGCGATGAGGGAGGGGGAGCCCCTCGCTGCCCACCCAGCCGCCATCTCCCCGCAGCTGGACGCAGACGAAGCCGAGCCCATCTTTGATGAGCGGGAAGGTGTGGACGAGTACAACGAAATGCCGATGCCGGTGTGACGACATGCCAGCCAGCAAACCACCCGCAGCTGCGGGGCCGGGCACGGCCAGGCCCCCCCTGCGCTGCCACCCTGCGCTGGGGACAGGGGCAGCGGCTGCGCAGCCGTGCCCAGCCAGGGACAGGCACCCCACGGTCCCCGTGCCTTTGGGGAGACACCTGCCAAAGAGACGCTGGCCCGCAGCCTCGCCCCGCCGGGGACCCCCACACACCTCTCCCACACGGTACAGGGCTGGGCCGTGCCTTTGGTCCCCCTCGGGCACATCCTGACCACGCCACGGGGCGGAGCCCCCCTGTCACCCCCCAGCAGAGCTGCAGGTCCTGGCCCTGCCCCAGCCCCAACCCTGGGCTCTTGCCAGACAATCAGGTGTTGCCTAAATCCCACCGTGTTTTATTTAACAGTAATTTAAATGGCAATAAACAGCTTTATAACAAGCACGCCGGGCTGAGGGGCACAGAGGCGGTTGAGGCTAAAGGCGCTGCGGGGGGGGTGAGCCCCATGCACCCCTGCCCGCGCCACGGCAGGGCTGCAGGCAGCAGCATCCTGTGCACTGCCAGGGCCCGGTGCTGGCCCTGCTGCCGCTGAGGGGGGGGCCGTACCTGCCTGTCACCCCCAGGGCAGACAGCTAGGGGGCTGTGTCCTGGGCTGCCAGGGTGGGGGCACAGGGGGTGGCCTTGTGCTGGGCCCAGCCCGGACAGGGGCTGTGGGTCAGCCGCTGCCTTGTACTAATAAACACAATGGACTTTGCACACTTTTCACCAGTTTTATTGTAAAGTTAACCCCCACTTCCCAAGCACCCCCCTCCTCCCGGCCCGGGGAGCAGCCCCTGTGCAAACAGCCGGCCCTTCCCAACCCACTCCCTGCCCTGTGCGGGGTCTGCCACAGCCCCTCCAGACCCTGCAGGAGCCCGTAGGTGGGGGCCAGGCCCAGCCCTCCTTCCCAGCAGCAGTGTTGGGGACACAGGGACAAACCCCCAGTACCGCCAGGAGGCCAGGCCAGGCACCCCTGCAGCAACTCCTGCAGACAGGGCTGGGGTGGCAGGGCCAGGGCAGGGGGGCAGCAAGTGACACCCCCCCCCCCCCCCAGCACCCAAACACTCCCCTACGCACCAGTCAAGTCACACCCCTTCCCTCCCCACTAACAGCAATAAATAATCTCACACTACCCCAGCCCCACATCAAGGAGCAGGTGCCCACAGCCTGGCCCTGTATCCCCCTGGGATGGGGGGCAGCTCCATCTCCCCCCTCCCCAGGGGCAAGGCGCTGGCAGCACCCACCTGCGCCCTCCCCACTCTGCCCCCTCCCCGCCCAGGGCCCGGGACTCGGGGCATCCGTCCCTCAGAAGCGCAGCTCCCTCAGCTTCTGCCGCAGGTAGTGCTTGGCCTCCTCGATGCCACTCACCTTCTCCAGCTCCGTGTAGGGCAGCTGAAAGGGGACGGGGAGAAACTGTCAGAGCAGCTCCACCAACAGCACCCAGCCCGAGGCTGCCCAGGACGGCCATCCATGGTGGCAGGGGGGAAGAACTAGGACTTGGGACCCTTCCCAGGGGGAAGGAGGACAGTGCTATTCCTTCTGAGGGGAGGGCAGGCACAGGAGGAGCAGACAAGCCCCAGCTCCGTGTCCCACCGACCCCTCCCTGCCTCCTGGGGAGGGGGGGGCACAAGTCCCCAGGCGCCCATCCGCACTGCCTCTGCCCTCCCAGCGCTTCACCCCTGAACCTGGCTGCCCACTGCCAATGGCGGAGAGCACCCACAAGCAGCCCCGTCCCCCATCCCCACCGTGAACGGGACGACTCCAGCACGCACACGGGGAGGACACACAGTGCTGCAGGACCGGGGGAGCTCTCAAGCCTCATTCCAACCTTGAACCCCAGTCGCCAACCACCAGGGAGGGATGAAGAGCAAAACCCAACCGCCCTGCCAGCGCACAGCGTTGGGGAGCCCAAGGCTCATTAGTCACCCCTCAGCAGCCTCCCAGCAGAAAGGCTGCAGGAGTGGGCCGAGCCCAGGTAACAGTTTCTTCCCCGACACAGTATTTTAACCACGGTCTGCTAAGGAAAGAAGGCACTGGGACTTAAAAAAACAGAAACAGGCCTCCCTTTGCCTACCGGAGCTGGTACGGGGTGCCAAGGGGGAGTGGAGACCCCACCAGGAAAGCTGAACAGTCTGCGGAGCCAGGAGTGCTCTCTGCCCCCGAACAGCAAATACCACCTGGAGCTAAACACCCCGCTGAAGGGCCACAGGCCCTAGGCCACCCTGACCACAAGCCCTGGGCCACCCTGACCGCGAGACAGATGCACCCACGCATGTCAGAGCTCAGGTGGGCCTGGGCCCTTGCCCTGTCCCTCCCCTTGGTACCAGTCACTGTCTGGGGACAACCCAGCAGGCACTTTTCTAAAAACACCTGATCCCTAAAAACAGTCATTCACAGCTCAAGGCCCTGCTGCTCAGGGCTTGTCACCTTGCAGTGACAGCCCCTGCTGCAGCCTGCATGCAGGGCTGTGCAGACACACGCCCGTCCCTGCACTAGGCTGGAAGCACCAAGGGAATCGAGCAAACCTGCACTGCAGCAGCCGTGTGGGAAGGGATCCGCAGGGACAAGAACAGGAGGCTCCAGCTACCACCAGTGTTCCCTCCACATGGGTATCAGCGACTGGGGGCCAAAACTTGTTGGGCTGGCTGAAAGCTCTGCTGGTCCAACATCCCTGAAGGCACCACCAGTGCCCGTGGAGCAGGATGAAGGGTAACCGTGACCCACGCTCCAGCCCTGTCTGGCAGCACAGGAGACAGCTAAAGGCATTACACTGCGGCAACACGACCTGTGCGCTCACCCCAGCCACAGTCCAGCCCTTGGTGCATTTTGCTACTCAGGCATGAGAGGAGTCCTGTCCCATCACTCCTGGGAATATGGAAGTACAATAAACTCTCCCTCGGGCTTGGAGATCCTGCTAAGAGAGGCAGTGACACAGGGCTGGAGCTACGCAGGGAAGTTTTTCAGCGAGAACTTCAGCTGCCCTTTCCAGCCCTCGGAGCTGAGCAGACGAGCTCTGCACCTGAAGAGCGGCAGCTCTAGCTGCACCACAACCTGCTCCAAGAGACAGTACCTGGGACACAGCAAGGGGGAAAGCATCCCTCTGTGGGGAAGTGACACACCACTCAGCTCCGTGCCACTAATCTGGCCCTCCACCCTTCATGGATACCAGGAGACCCAAGGGGCTGCATTTGTGAAGACACGTCCTCAGACCAGGGCTGGAGCCTGGCCTCTGGAGGAGCCGGCATGGAGCCAAGTCTGCAGGAGAGCTGTCGGTCAGGAAGCGCTCCATGCATGGCAAGGGGGTGGTCTCTTATACCAGAAGCATCCAAGGCTGCTTGGAGAGGCCACTGCCATCCGTCAGGAGTTGCAGATCATGAGAACATACGATTTTGCCTGCAAAGGAGGAAGCTTTTTCTCACCAGCTCATTGAGAAAGAGGGCTAACAGTAGGCATCGTAAAGGAACAAGGTGGGAAAACTTGGCAGAGATGACACAGGGACTCCCTGGTAAGCTAGATCCTGACATGGGTGCTACACAGGGTCCAGGACCTGTTTGCAACCATCACAGATGAGCAAGTGGGACAGGAAACACAGACAAACTGCATGCTGCCCCCAGGACAGTGAACAGGCTGCAGACAGGCACTGTTCTCCAATAGTTTCACACAGGCCAGGGGTGAAGAAGGTTACTAACTCTCTGGGGAGAAGGAACCAAGCCCTCTGGCTGCAGTGGGTTTGAATCAAAGATTTCTGGCAGCTCTGGTATGGAGCCACCTCCTTCCACTGCTTCATGCTCCATTCCTCACTGCCTGGCTCTGCAGGGTCTGCCTCCCCAGTGGGCTTGCCCTTCTGACACTACGGAAGGATCAACAGCACAGAAAGCTCCTTCAACCAAACAGGCTGGAAGTGAGTAGTGCCAGAGCCAGGACATGGTTTGTGGGAACATCAAATCTGGCCATTATTCAGAGCAGGATCCTGGGAAGGAAGGAGTGCGTCTTCACTCAGAAACTTCTGAGGGAAAAGAGCTGGCTGTCAATAAAAGGTCAGGACCACCAGGGAAAAGAGCATCTACCTTGGAAACGGCTGAGACCCAGACCATCTGTGGGCAGAGCAGAAGATCTGAGGTGGGTGACCCTGCAACAGCAATCTCACCACCCACCAGAAGGGTGGAAGCAACACACGGGTCCAACTGGAGGACAGAGGCAAGGAAGGGTGCAAGTACCAGACCTGGCGATGTCCTCTGCAGTCACCACGGGCAGCCCCTGCTCGCTGTGCCACAGAAGGAGCAGGCTCTCTCAGAAGGAAGCCCTGTTCAGAGGCACTGACAAATCCACACCTGCTGCTGCTACAGATCAATGGCATCTGAGGAGGAGCACGGCCCTGGCACAGTCACACAGACATAACCCAGACAGCTTAGCAGTTTGCCAGGCACAACGGGCAGTCCAGTACCGACTGAACAGTCATACGGCAATGCAACAGCCAACAAGAGAAGGCCTTAAATTAACTATAAGGAGGGCTGAACTGCCAGGCTCAAAGAGCTGCGAACAGAGGCATGATATCCAGCTGGACCAAGTCACAAGCCACATACCCCAGGAGTCAGTACAGGGGCCAACGCCGTTTAGCATCCTCATTAGTGACCTGGACAGTGGGACAGAGCACACCCCCAGCAAGGCTGCAGACAGTATGAAATGTGGAGCAGTGGCTGACACACCAGACTGTTGTGCTGCCATTCAGAAGGACCTAAACAGGCTGGAGAAATGGCCCCCGGGCAGGGAAGGCGCAAGTCCTGAGCCTAGGGAGGAATAACCCCATGCACCAGGACAGGCTGGGGCCAACAGGCTGGAAAGTGGCTTTGCAGAAGAGGGACTAAGGGTCCTGGCAGACAAGTTGAACACCGGCCAGCAGTGCTCCCTTGCAGCAAAGGAGGCCAACAGCATCCCGGGCTGCCTTAGGAAGAGCACGGCAAGCAGGTTGAGGGAGCCGATCCTTCTCTGCTACTCAGCACTGGTGAGACACGCATGGACCATCCAGTGCTGGGCTCCCCAGAAAAAGACATGGACATACTGGAGCATGTCCAGTGCAGGGCCACAAGGATGATTACAGGACTAAAGCATGTGATATGTGAGCAGAGGTTGACGGAGCTGGAGAAGAAAAGGATTGGGACATCTTATCTACATATACAAATACCTGATGGGAGGTTGTAAATAAGACAGAGCCAGACTCTTAGCAGTGCCCAGTAACAGAGAGCGAGGCAGTGAGCACAAACCTAAAATACTGGAAATACCATTTAAACTTAGGAAAAGGCTACACACACACCCCCCACCTGCCCAAACACAAGAAAAACCTCTTTCACTGTGAGGGTACCCAGAAAGCAACCTATCTATGAGACATTCAAAACTTGACTGGACGTGGAACTGAGCAACCAGCTCTAGCTGAGCTGGGGTTGGACTGGATGATCTCCAGAAGCGCCTGCCAACCTCAACTACTCTGTGATTCTGTAAATGTGTCAGAAGAAGAGGAAATGAATCTCAAACAAGAAGAGCAAGAACAACAATCGAGCTCTGAAGCAGCTTCAACTGAGGAAGAAGCTGAATTGCCTGGGGCTCTTCGTCTCAGAGGGGTGGCCAAAGGGATGTGACCTCTGGAACCACAAGCATAGAAGAAGGTAACCGCAGAGCTGCTCTTCACTCCCTCACGGTACCAGACCCAGCAGCACTACGTCGGCTGACCAGACAGCAGGTTTAAAACAAACAGAGCTTGTTGCAGGTAGTACTGCCTGAAGCTTGTTGGCACTCGATGCTGTGGGTGTGGAAGAAAGAACAGGCTCAAAGAGGAATAAAACGCTCATGGAGAAGAGGTCCATCGGGGCGATTAAACACAGCTGTTCCAGACACATGCTCCGGTGCAGGAGTCCTTGGACTATCCATGATCCACTTCCAACTCATTTTCTAATGATCTGCCACTGTCTGCTGCTGGAGAGGGAATAGAGGGGATGGGACCAGAGCGCCTGGCACCCAAAGGGAGCTAACCGCACTAGCAGCTGCACGACTATCAGGCACACTGAGCAGCGGGGAAGAGCTCCTGCGACCTCGGTCGTGCGGGTCCTGACACCTAACTGCATGCTGCTGGACAGAGCACCTGATCCTGTGCACACTGGGAACAAGAGCACACTCTTGCTTGCCCGCACCCCTGCCCATTCCACCTTGCTCCTCAAAGATCCTGTCAGGCTGCTGGTCAGCAGCCTCAGCCTCCCACAGCAGCCCTGACTCGCACCAGGGGTGCAGCCCCAAGCAGTAACAGTTACCAGAGCCAGTTTGAGACAGGGCACAGACCCCCCAGCTGAGCCAAGTGCAGGGTGAGCACAGTCCCTGGCTGCTGTGGGTGCGCTGAGCAGAGGGCAGGCAGGCGAGGGCAGCCCTCGACTCTCAGACATGGTGACACAAAGCTGGGAGTGGAGGCAGCTGTGCCAAGTGCCCTCCTCAGCTGAGGGCATCCCGGAGCCCAGACACGCAGCAAGAGCCTGTGGCACCGGCCTCAAGCCCAGCAGCAGGCACTGGGGAGCCCTCCTCCTCCGCACAACAAAGCTGCTCAGCCCCACTACTGTCTGGGGACACAGCCGGCCCTGGGCAGCCCGTCCTAAACACCAGCACAAGGGACACCCAGGGCGCACTGCACAGGAGAGCTGGTCCTGCTCCACAGCTCTGCAATTTGGGATCTCCAAGGAAATACCACAACTCGAGTCACAGGACCGACAAAGCTATGCATAAACAAAGGGCTTCTGAACTATGTACGTTGCAAATTATGAAATTAGGAGGAGCTTTGTGTTGGCATGCTGCGCTATCAGTAGCAGGGGAGGTAAGAAGCTTTAAAAAATGGCTACGGGACTGCTTGGTAGATCTGTGACTGTAATTCAGGTGACCTCTGCAGTGGAGAAGTAAACAGAATAAAAGGCCTGCATTTCTGAGTTGTTTTCCTCACAAAGATCTATCCTCAAGCTAAAAATCACGCCACAAATAGTCTTGTAGAAGCTGCACACCTTAAAACAACATCTGAAGTTTCCAAAGAACTCAGAAGACAATTGCAAAGGCAGTGGTGAAGCCTCAAGGGCTTCTCCATTCACAGCTCTCACCACAGACCAGCCAGAGGCTGCAACCAAAGAGGCCAGGGCTCCAAAACAGGCACCGAAGGGAGGCTTGCCTCGCCTCGCCTCCACCCACAGCGGCAAGAGGCACGCTGCAGAACTGACAGCCGAGATGGCAGCGCCGGGTATCAGGCTGAGCTACGTCCCCACTTGATTTCCACCCCGAGGCCCCACAGCCGACACCATGACTGCAGATGTGTTTGCCAGGCCCAGGCTGAGCCAGCTTCCCCTTCTCCCCTCCCTGCCCAGCGCACCAGGCAGCAGACCCACAGGATGGAATTCCTGCCGGACCAGCAGACGCAAACAGGAGGGTCCATCCCCTCGCCCATGCCGTGCTTTCCACTGTGGCACTGGGGCTGGCATTGTCTGCCAGCCACCTGGAAAATGTCTCAGGGTGGGGTGGAGGAGGGCAAAAAGGAGCCATGAGGATGAGTCACCGCTTCCTCTCACAAGCGGCAAGCCTGGAAGGACGGCTCCCATCAGGAGCGTTTACAGTGGGGACGCCGGCTCTCCAGCCCACAGCCTGTCACCCATCTCACTGCACAGCCACCAGCGGTTTCTGCCCGGGGGCAGGAGGGGAAGGGGGCAGCCCCCAGCTTACCTGAACCAGACAGTAGCCCAGCAGTCGCAAGTGCCTGTCCCTCATGGCTCGCGAGCCCACCAGTATGTCGGAGTTCTGGCAGTAATGCCATTTGTCGTTGACCGACAGCACCACCCTGCAGAGGACAGAGCAGGGGGAGGAGGGCAGCGTTATCCCACGCCACAGACCCTGCAGGCAGGACGGGCAGCAGCGTCGCCCGCGCCTGGTCCCCAGAACAGCGGCGGATGAAGGGCAGCACCCCCACCCACCCCGCGCCCAGCTCTGGTGGCAGGGGCAGCCGTACCTGAGCCGGGACGTGCTGCACCCCGGGGCCTGGGGGGCTCTCCGCAGCGCAGCCTGGGCTGCCGCCACGCACCTGGCAACACAGGGCAGGAGGGGGCCAGGGCCGACTGCCGGGGAGGGCAGGAGCTGAAGGCAGTGCCCAGGGCAGCTGTCCTGCCGGGAGGGAGTGGGGACGCGGACCGGCTCTGCTCGGTACCTCTGAATCTCTTCGGCTCCCTGCGGTCCATCGCCCGGCCCTCTCTTGGGGCTGGGCCGGCACGGAGAGGGCGGAGGGCAGGCATCCTCACTGGGGGGTGGGCTCCTTTCCTCCGGTTCCTCCTGGGCCTGCTCCCCTTGGAAGCAGTTGTGATCGTGCCCAGGGCACCCAGCGGTAGTCTCCTCCTCCTCCTCCAGAATCTTGCCGATGGGGAACTGGAAGAGGGTGGCTGTGGAGGTGCCCCTGGGGGAGCAGTCAGGGGTGCCAGCCGGCTGTGCGGAGAGGCACTCGGAAGGGCTGCTTAATGTGGAGCTGCCTTGGCTCTCCAGGGAAGACTCTTTGCTCAGGCCGCAGTAATAGTCCGAGGAGGGCTGGTAGCAGGGGCCCCCTGGGGCAGGGCAAAGTGTGGGCAGGAACCGCCCAGCCAGGTTGCTCTCCCGGGAGCCCGGGGGGCTGCTTGGCGTCTCTGGAGCAAACGGGGCAAAGTCCTGCAAGTCCGAGGTGAGGGCCAGGACGGTCGAGCGCAAGGAAATGGCGGCAGGGGACGTTGTAGTGTGGGCAGGGGGAGCCTTGGAAGCCGCAGGAACACGGGAGAGAGGCAGCACAGTGCCCGAGCGGTTAATCCACAGCAAGAAGTCTGTGGAGAGAGAACATGGATCAGAACCAGGCCTCGAGACCGCCTTATTGATGGGACATGGGCTTGGGGACCCTGCGTGCCCCAGGCTGGGAGACTGTGCCAGCCAGCCCAGCAGACAGGAGCACAGAGGGAACCCCCGGCTGCACTGGCCCAGCTGAGCCCTCCTGCAGCAGGGGTGGCTCAGGGAGCCTCATCCCAAAGCGCTGGGGGAAGGCAGCATCATGGGGAAGGTGGTGACAAAGCAGCCAAACCTAGTTCTGCCCTGAATAACCTCCCACCCTCAGGCCTCTCCCAAGCACCCAGGCAGCCGCAGGGCTTCTGCTGCACCCACAGCCCCCCAAATCCCGACCGCCAGCCCCCTCTCTGGAGCCACAGTCCTACTCCAAAGTGGGGCGCCCAGCCAGACTACCTGTGCAGTATCCTGGGGGCAGCACCTCGTCCTGCCGATAGCACTCTTCTCCCACCAGCTGCCGCAGGGCCTCGGCCACCAGCCCCTTGTAACTGAGGGGAAAAAGAAGAGTCAGAGAATGCACTAGGGAGGGCCACCAGCCTGCCCACTCAAGCACTGCCAACCCACGTTCTCTGAGCATATCTGCGCAGAGATGTGAAGGCCCCTGGGAGCAAGGAGAGCCTTTAGCTTTGGGCTCTGCTGTTCAGCAGCAAGGAGGGGACATGCTTCAGCTCATTCAGCAGAAAAGCTCCTCCCAATATCGCTACAACAACAGCATGCTCTTCTTCACAGAAAAGGTTGTCAAGCACTGGACCAGGGTGCCCAGGGAAGGGGTTGAGTCACCATCCGTGAAGGTATTTAGAAGCTGTGTAGATGTGGCACTCAGGGACATGGTTTAGTGGTGGACTTGGCAGTGTTAGGTTTACGGTTGGACTTGATGATCTTAAGGGTCTTTTCCAACCTCAATGGTTCTATGATTCTATATTGCTCTACAGGCTTCGGAGCTCACATACTGGCTTTTACCCCGGCACCATCCTCCAGCTGGGATCTTGCCAGAACAAGGCCACAGACCCCATATTGCAAGTGATGCCGCACTGTCCACCTGCAAGGGATAAGCAGTGGGGTGCCCAGCACACCGTGCTCCCAGCCGTGCTCTTCGCCCGCCAGGGCAGCCCTCCCCTCCCTGGCACACCGCCTGCCCCCACCACTGACCTGTACTTTCTGTTGGCCTCATCAGCCGTCAGGGCATGCTCGAACATGAGGACGCGGTAGCGCGGGTCGAGGCGCGGGCCGCTGTAATCGTGGAACTCCAGCTCCACCGCCGCGTCCAGCAGCGAGAGGTAGCGGCGCACAATCAGCGCGTAGGGGCTGCCTGCAGGGAGAGGACAGCTGGCTAGACATCGCCTGGCAGCCCCTCCTCACCCAGCCACACTCCTGGGGGGGGCTGACTGCCAGTGAGGTGGTTCTGCACTCCCAGGGGGAGTCTGTTCCGCCCTATGCTTTCAAAATCCACCTCCACCCCAGCCCTGAGCTTTAACAGCTGGGTTTACCCTGGAAAAGGCCCGACTTACTCATAACATTGGTGATAAAGGCTGGGGAGAAGACTTGGTGCAGGACGGACTGGGGGAAATGGCTAAGCTGAAACATGGACATGAGGATGTTGACAGTCGCCAGGGGTGAGCTGCCGGCTTTCTGCTCCAGGATGGCTTCCAGCTTGGGGAAGAGCTCGCTGTGGTTGGATGGGCGGTAATTCATGCGGCTGAAGGGAAACACCAGCTTCTGGATCACCTGCAGGCAGGAGGAGAGGGAGTCGGGATGAAGGACAGGTCAGGCCCCGGCCTGCCCAGAGCCGGCAACCCATAAGGATCAGGGCACATCCTGGTCAGTCCCCAGTGAGATGCCCCAGCCTGATGGCAGAGAAGGGACACGGTTCCCCCCAGCACCAGGACAGCCCCAGAGCCAGCCCCAAGCATCCCCTGGCAGACTGGGGAGAACACTCACCTTGCTGTCAAGCTGCTCCCCACGCTTCAGGAGAAAGTTTGCGATGGTATCAAGCAGCCGTGGCTCACGCAGCCGGTGCCGGGCCACATACTTGGCAATGAGGGCCATGGTGTAGGGGGTAAGGTTCTCTGCCTTCCTGGGGAGCCACTCTGCACAGAGCAAACCACAGCAGGGTATCCGTCAGAGAGGCCTGGCTCTGTCCGAACTGCAGCTCTCCAGAAGCCACTACAGCCTGGGCAGGAAAGGCAGTGCAGGCAGGTAGGAGATAACAAGACCTGGGCAGCAGAGCCTTATCTCCTGAAACCCAGAAGGCTTCCAGAAACCATCAAGTTATATGGTTTGTGAGAGACTGGGGCAGATGCCCGTCCCATGCACCCAGAAGGCACAGCTGGAGCGCAGCTGGAACGTGCACAGAATGGGGGCCCTTCTGTCAAAACCCCAGCAAAACCAGCCTGCTCCCAGTTTTGAGGTAAGGTAGGCTCACAGCCCCTGGAAGGGCTAGGCTGGGAAGGCAGTGACAGGGTGGCCATAATGCAGAGCATCTCCTGCTCCAGCCTCACTGCTGCAGGCCCTGCTGCTCAACAAGGCCCCAGCTGGTGCTGTCACAAACCCAGATGTCCTCTGGGACCAGGAAAGGAGGCTCCAAGGCTGCCAAGTGCATGGACAGAGCCCAGCGCACCCCGCACCGGGGAAGAGGCTCACACAGTGGGCAAGGCTGGGACCCTGCCTGGGCAGACCCTGCCCTCACCTGCCATACTGCGGATGAATCGCTCTTGGCGGTTCTCGTAGAAGAGCTGAGAGCTGAAGATGGCCTCCAGGGCCTTGTTGTTCGCCTCCTGGGCGCACAGAGCCAGCATCTCGTCCAAAAGGGCCAGCTCATGCTCCCGCATGGCACTCACTTGCCCCAGCGTGTGCCTGACGAGGCGCAGGATCTTGCGGTTGTTGATCAGCTGCTGGTCGGAGGCCGGGTGTCCCTGCAGCGCCTGAGCCCGCAGTCGGTAGTAGGAGAGGAGGAGGAAGAGGGTCTGGGGGTGACGCTCCTTCTCCAGGTGCCGCTCCAAACTGCTGAGGCAAGACTCAACCAGGGGGTGTGGGCTGGACGGATGGAGCCTCATCACGCTGCTGAAGACCATGGAGACGTCCTTCTGGTTGAAGCGGCCCAGGCGGCTCCGGGATTCATCCTCCAGCACTCGCACCAGCGGTGATTCCCCTGGCAGGCCTGCAACAGAGAAGGGATTAGGGATGCCCGGATCCCACCTCTCATCTTCACTAGGCACAACTGTCCTCATAAGCTCAGGCATGAGGCTACAGCCAGAGAACAACAGCTCTGCCGCACTGGTGATCAAACCGAAGAGGACCAGTTTGGCAAAGCCTGACCAGGAACATCAGTGCATCTGCACCCAGAGAAAGTCATGTGGAGCTGTTGGATTATTCCCACTCACTCCACCAAAATGGAAGTCCTTTAGCTCATCCACAAAAGCAAGGTTTATTTCTTAAAACTCAAAATTCTTATGGACAAATGATACACCTCACAAAGTACTTTAAAAAAGTTTTGGTTAGAAAATAAATAAGACATCAACACATTACCAAACTAAAACTGTCCATGTATGACAGGAACTAATCCTTTCACATTTCTAATCCTCTCCAATTTTCTAGTTTAGCTTTAGTCTTTCAAACTCGGCTCCTGGGGAAAATACTTTCCTCCAACTCTGGACGTATTATTCAACCATGGAAAGACAAGAGGCCAGGCGCACAGTGCAGTTACGAAAAAAGGCAAAGGCCATCCCTCGTGTGTCAGGAGAGATATTTTCAGGAGATGCATGAAGCATTAGGCACTGTATGAGGCCCTGGCAGCCCACTGGTCTCCTAAGCCAGCTGACAAGATTTCAATTTTCAAAAGGGCTTTAAAGCAACTAAGGCAGCATGGGGTAAGCTGCTGCGTTTTATCATTAATCAAAAATGAGTCAGAAGGTGGAAAGTGAAGAATTGGTCTGAGCAGTTGCTTTGTTCCTTAAAAAAGGCCTCAAAAAGGCGGGTTAGCATTTTTATTAATGAGCGGCTGAGCGTGGTGAGCAGGGAAGGGCGACTGACGGAGAACAAAGTGTGGGTCAAAACCAGAGCAGGCCGGGGGGAGCCCAGCTGAGGGGAGAGGCGCCTGGCAGCCCAGAGTTCAGTGTCAACAAACACAAGGCGCCATGAGACAGAGGGGGGAAGAGCAGAAACTTCTCCCCTCCCCCCTTCAGCGGGATCTAGAGTTACTGCATCAACCCACGGCCGGCACCGGGCGTCTCCGTACACGGCTCAGCCGAGGCCTCAGCCCAGCGTGCAGCTGCGGTGGAATAAAAAAAGCAAACAGAATGGCAGGAGACGTGCGCGCGGGACAGAGGAGCACAGGGCTGGCAGGAACCACTGGGGTGGGGAGGGCAGGCACCTGCTGCCGCATGCAACAGCCAAACCTGATCCCTTTCCTCGCAGGTGGGAGAATCTGCAGGGCCCTTGAGGGCCCTCAGCCCAGCAAAGGGGGAGCCCCCCAGGGCATGGCCTGCCGGCCGGCCCAAATACTACTGCTGCTGCACAGGAATCCAAACCAGCTTGACCCTCTTCTGAGTATTAAACCCATGATGACACAGGGCTCGTGGCTTGCGAAGGGTTTAGCCGAGGTCTCGCGTCTTGCGCTTCCACAGATGCTTGACGATTTTCAGGGACTGGAACAAAACTCAAGGAGCTGCTTATCCCGCATCCTGCCAGGTGGTGCTGGCCACCACTTCAGCTGCCCTTCGGGCCAGCGTGCTGGGTGCTCCAGCCAGCTGATCCCCCCTGTAGCAGTCAGTCCACCTGATTCCCTTCCTGCTGCGTACCCCAAGCAGAGCCTCCTCCTTCGAAGGGCACAGTTCCATCTGCCACAAAGGCACCATCACACATAAATCCACACACAAACTCAGACACTGGCGCCTGTTCTGGTACGTCCTTCCTCCTTCCACGGCAGCTAGACCAGCAAGCTCTCCTTTTACCTCACAAACCCAAGCACCAGCCTGTGTCCCACTGCCCTGCCCGCCTCCCCTGTCCTCCACTGGTGACCCCACGCAGGCAGATGCCGGCAGCCCGGGACACTCACCCAGCGCAGCAGCAGCGTACAGGCAGTTGACAATGCTGAAGTTATCAAACTTGGAGCAGCCGCTGATGATGGCCTGACAGAGAGTCTGAAACTCTGGCTGCTCCAGCATCTGGCCAGGCCCGCGGCTCTCCCCGTTCACCGTGGCCTGGCCCTGCTGCTGCTGCTGCAAGAGCTGGCCCAGCTTGTGCAGGGCGATGGGGTAGTGGCTGGCGGACACCTTGCTGGGGTTCTGCGTGACCCACCGCAGCACTTCCCCCACGCTGCGCGAGCGCTCTATCAGACGCTTCATTGTGAAGAAGGTGTCATAACTCATCTTCTCGTGGATGAAGTTCCAGCTCTTCCTCTTGCCATGGCCTCGAGTCCTGTAGGCATCCGGGGGAAAGGTGTGCAGCAGCCCATGGCCGTAGGGGTCCAGGGGGAGCAGCACAGCCCGCTGCTTCGCTTTGCCTGCACAGTAGCAGGCAGGATACATCCCGGCCCCGCTCCTGTCACCAGCAGCCAGGCCCTGCAGGACTCCCGGCCGCACGCTCTCCCGGGTCAGAGCACGGAGCCATGGCAGCAGGCGCAGCATGGCGAGGGCAGCGCGGCTCGAGAGGCTTCGGAGAACCGGGAGACCCTGGGGACAAGAGGGGGGTGAGGGGGGCAGCGAGCTCATGCCTTTGGGACAGCTAGAGCCAGCGAGGGATGTGCGGAGCCCATGTCGGGACCCCCCCCCCCCAGCACGGACCTGCCCCAGTGCAGGGGTACCTGCCCCACACAGCCCCCTGTTCGGAGGTCCCCCTGCCAACAGGGACCCCCTCGGTACCGTGACCCCCGCCCTGTACGGGCTGTCCGGCCCGAGGTCCCCCGGCCCACACGAGCCCCGTTGTCCCGGGACACCCGGCCTGCACAGGCGTCCCCAGCCTGATGTCCCCTGGCTCACACGGCCCCCTCCCCTCTCCCAGCCCCCCCGGCTCGCAGATCCCCCTTCTCCCAGGACGGCCGGCACAGACAGATCCCCCGTCCGGTACCGGGACCCCTACGGCCGCCCCGATCTTCCCCTCCCCCACCACCGAGACCCCCGGGCCGGGCTGGGCCGCACCGGGACCGCGACACCCGTCCCACCCAGGCCCCCATCCCCACCCCTCCGGCCTAGACGGGCCCCGCGTTGCCCGGCCCGCACCCCACCCCTCGTCCCACCGGTCCCGGTGCCGGTCCCGGCCCTACATGGCGCTCGCGGCCGCGCTGGGACCCGCCGCCGCCCCGGCCGCTCAGCACCGCCCGGACACCGAGTCCGCCATCTTCCCGACAGCCCCCGCAGGGCCGAAGGAGGCCGAGGCCACGGCCCCGCCCCCCTCCCCGCACGGCCCACACTTCCGGGGGCGGGGCCCGGCACGCGAGCCCCGGCCGCGCGCGCCTGGCGGCACATGTAAATAGCCGCTAGCCGTCCTCCAATGAGCGAGCGCCTCGCGAAGGGGGCGGGGAGCGGCTCCGCCGGCGCAGGCGCGCTGCCGCCATGCGGAACGCGTGGCCGGAGGCGCAGGCCCCGCCCCGCCCGCTGGGAGCGCGCCGTGGGGAAGCCCCGCCCCGAAGCCCCACCCCCGCCCCGAAGCCCCGCCCGTCCCACCGCCCCGATCCCGTTCCCCCTCCCGCGGCGCAGCAGAACCGGGAGGCCGCGACCGTTCACAGTCCTTCCTCTTTAATTGTAACAGAGCGGCGGGGATCGCCTCCACCCCACCGGCACCGGCACCGGCACCCCCAGGGAGGGGCCAGGCGGCCGGACCCGTCCTCCCGTGGGGAGGCAGCCCGCTCCCCGGGGGAGCAGACCCCTTCCACGGCCCGGGCAGAGGCGGCTGGTGGGCCGGTGGGGAGGCCAGGAGGACGCTCCGTGCAGGGCCTGGGGGTGGCACCGGGACACCCCTTTCCCCCCCAGAGGTAGCACAGCACTCCCTCCCGCAGCAAGCCTGGCTCTGGCTCCGGTTGTGGTGCCGGCCGGCCCCGGGCACCCAGCATGCGGGCCACGTGCCCAGCCACCGGCAGGTCCTGCAGCCCCCGGGGGACACAGTCCACAGCTCAGCCCCCCCCCCAGGTCCAGCGGCGGCAGGCAGTCTCCACCCAGGACCTCGTGCGTTCTGGGTGCGGCGGCTCCTCTCGGGGTGCAGGGCCGTGCTATCTGCGGTACATGGTGAAGGCCATGAAGCTGAAGAGGAGGGTGAGGCCGGCCAGGAAGGTGGTGGCAGTGGCGGTGAAGACGTGACGGTACTGCAGCTGGAAGTACCAGAGCACGGCCAGCATCAGCACGAAGAGCGGCAGCATGAGGCTGCCCACGTTGAGGGCGGCGTGCACGGGGTCGGCAGAGGCGTGGGGGCCGGCGGGCGCGGGGGCCGGGCTGTGCTGGGAGATGTGGCAGTGCAGGACGCTGTTGTGGGCGAGGTGCAGGGCGGCCAGGCTCTGGGCGTCATCGCGCAGCAGCTGGCCCTGGTAGATCAGCCGCACTTGCTGCTCCTGCCCGGGGAAATAGGCCCTGGGGCGGGGGACGAGGAGGGAGAGGTCACGCTCTCGCCAGGACAGCGTCCCCTCCGTCTGCCCCCCCAGGAGCCGGCTGCGAAAGCACCTGCCCTGACCACCCACTGCCCTGCGCCCGTGCCTTACCGTCAGCCACCCCAGGCGTTACCACAAGCGGAGGTGTCTGAGGGGCACGGGCGCAGGCCACCTGCGCCAGGGCGAGAGCGGCAGCTCCCGGCTGCTCCGGGGGGAGGGACAGAGCCGCCGGCGGGGCTCGGGGTCGCCCCCAGGGGTGCCGCGGGAGAACCGGCCTGCCCTGGCCCTCACCTCTTCAGGGCCCCGACAGTGTCGCCGGGGCGCACCCGGGCCAGGCGCTCCGTGTCGTTGAGGAACTTCAACCGCAGCACCATGGTGGGCTCGGCGGGGCCGCCGTCCCCCTCACCGAGGGGACCCTGCGCGGCTGCGGGGCCGGCCCGGGGCCGCAGCCCCGCCGCCAGCCCTCCCGCCCCATCGGGGACCGCTCCTGCCGCCGCCGCTGCCGCCACCGGGGCCTTGTGCTCGACGGGGTTCGGGGCAGCGCTCGGCCCCTCCTCGGGCAGCGGCTCGGCGGCGCGGGGCGGCGCGGCGGGCTCGGGGGCGCGGGTGGAGGCCCAGGCCAACCCCAGCACCAGGGCGACCAGCAGCAACGCGAAGAGCACGGTCACCTCATCGCCGACGCCCTCGATCAGCGCCATGGCGGCGGCACGCGGCTACCGACCTGCGGGCATAGAGCGGGACCGTCAACCCGGGGGGTCGCGGGCGACCGGAGCCGCCGTCGGCCCGGAGCCCTCACCTGCCGCCATCGCGCCGCTTCCGCCTGGCCGCAAGGCACGGCGGGAGCTGTAGTTCGGTGCTGCGCATGCGCGGAGGCGCACAGCGAGACGCCGGGAGCTGTAGTCCTATTCTGCGCATGCGTGGAGGCCGCCCCCCCGCGGGCCACGCCGGGAGCTGTAGTCCTGCCCCGGGGCTGGACGTGCCTCCGGAACGCCCAGCCCCGGTGGGCGGGACTACAGCTCCCGGCGTGCCCCGCGCCAGGCTGAGCCTGCGCAGTCGGGCTTCCTGGGCCAGAGCCCTTCCCTCATCCGCCATTGTCGGTTTGAGAAAGTGCCGGCCCCTGCAGCCTGAGAAGACGTGGTGCTCCGGGGTGGCCGGAGGAAGGGGCGGCAGCTGGGCCTAGGTTCAAAGAGTGTGGGCGTTAATGCGGTGGTGCTTGATGAGGCCTAGGAGGAAAGGATTGCTGTCGGGGGCAAGAATAGACTCGACTAATTTCAGTTGGGAGGGACCTACAACCATCATCTAGTCCAACTGCCTGACCGCTTCAGGGCTGACCAAAAGCGAAAGCGTGTTGTTAACGGCATTGTCCAAACGCCTCTTAAACAGTGACAGGCTTGGGGCATCGACCATCTCTCTAGGAAGCCTGTTCCAGTGCGTGACCACCTTCTTGGTAAAGAAATACTTCCTAATGTCCAGGCTAAACCTCCCCATGTGTGACTCTGAACCATTCCCAGGCGTCCTGTCCCCGGATCCCAGGGGGAAGAGCTCAGCACCTCTCTATCCACATCCCCTCTTCAGGAAGCTGCAGAGAGCAATGAGGTCGCCCCTCAGCCTCCTTTTCTCCAAACGAGACAAACCTAGAGTCCTCAGCCACTCCTCACGGAACATGCCTTCAGCACTGTCACCAGCATTGTCACCTTCCTCTGGGTGCATTCGAGGACGTTCACGTCCTCCTCAAATAGTGGGACCCAGAACTGCACACAGTGCTCCAGGTGAGGCCACACCAACACTGAATACAGCAGGACAATCCCCTCTCTTGACCGGCTGGTCACGCTGTGTTTGATGGCCCCCAGGATGCGGTTTGCCCTTTTGGCTGCCAGGGCATGCTGCCAGCTCCTGCTGAGCTGCTGCGGACCAGCACCCCCAGGTCCCTTTCTGCAGGGCTGCTCTCCAGCCACTCCTCTCCCAGTTTATGGGACGTCCTTGGAAACCTGTTGGAGCGGGTCCAGAGGAGGCCACAAAATTGATCCGAGGGCTGGAACACCTATCCTGTGAGGACAGGCTGAGAGAGTTAGGGTTGTTCAGCCTGGAGAAAAGAAGGCTCTGGGGACACCTTACTGTGGCCTTTCAGTACTTAAAGGGGGCTTATAAGAAAGACAGAGGGAGGCTTTTTTACCGCAGTCTGTAGTGACAGGACAAGTGTCCTGGTTTCAGCTGGGATGTAGTTAGCTGTCTTCCTAGTAGCTGGTACAGTGCTATGTTTTGAGTTCAGTATGTGAAGAATGTTGATAACACTGATGTTTTCAGTTGTTGCCCAGTAGTGTTTAGACTACAGTCAAGGATTTTTCAGCTTCTCATGCCCAGCCAGGGCACCTGACCCAAACTGGCCAACAGTGTATTCCATACCATGTGGCGTCCCATCTAGTTTAGGAACTGGGAAGTGGGGGGGCAGGGATTCGCGGCTCGGGGACTGGCTGGGTGTCAGTCGGCGGGTGGTGAGCAATTGCCCTGTGCATCATTTGTACATTTCAATCCTTTTATTGCTACTGTTGTCATTTTATTAGTGTTATCATTATCATTATTAGTCTCTTCTTTTCTGTTCTATTAAATCGTTCTTATCTCAACCCAGGAGTTTTACTTCTTTTCCTGATTTTCTCCCCCATCCCACTGGATGGGGGGGGAGTGAGTGAGCGGCTGCGTGGTGCTTAGTTGCTGGCTGGGGTTAAACCACAACAACAAGGGACAACAGTTTTAAACTGAAAGAGGGCAGATTCAGACTAGATACAAGGAAGACATTTTTGACGATGAGGGTGGTGAAACACTGGCACAGGTTGCCCAGAGAGGTGGTATATGCCCTGTCCCTGGAAACATTCCAGGTCAGGTTGGACGGGGCTCTGAGCAACCTGATCTCGTTGAAGATGTCCCTGCTCATGGCAGGAGGGTTGGACTAGATGACCTTTAAAGGTCCCTTCCAACCCAAACCATTCTAAGATGATTCTATGAAACCCTCCAGATGAAATTTCTCGCGCAACTGAAGGAGCATGAAGTTGTCAGTTTTGCTTAAGAGCGAAAATATTTTTATCATTTAATCGATATCCTGTTCTTTGCTTTATATATAGAAAAGTGGTCAAGACTAAAGAACAGGTCTTATGAGGACCCACTGAGGGACCTGGGGCTGTTTAGTCTGGAGAAAAGGAGGCTGAGGGGAGACCTTATCGCTGTCTACAACTACCTGAAAGGAGGTTGTAGTGGAGTGGGGCTTGGTCCCTTTTCCCAAGTAACAAGCAATAGTATGAGAGGAAATGACCTCAAGTTGTGCCAGAGAAGGTTTAGATTGGGTATTAGGAAAATTTCTTCACCAAAAGGGTTCTCAAGCACTGAAACAGGCTGCCCAGGGAAGGGGTTGAGTCACCATCCCTGGGCGCTTAGGGACATAGTTTAGTGGTGGATTTGGCAGTGTTAGGTTGATGGTTGGACTCAATGGTCCTGAAGGTCTTTTCCAACCTCAGTGGTTCTGTGATTCTGAATGATTCTGTGATTCTAAAACAAGGTGGGCAATTGGTGAAGGGCAGCAAATTCCATGGGCAGAGCCTGTCACTGGAAGACCCGTGCTCTGGTGAAGATGTGGTCTCTGGCAGGGAGTGTGGATTATGCAGCACAGAGATAACACGGGGAATGGGACAAGCTGCAGACTAAAATTGACTGAGCTTCAGTGGTCCTTTGGGTGACTGTGATTCCCCAGATGCATTTAAACCTACCTGCAGGCTTTATAAAGAAGGAAAGTTTGAAAGATAGATGAAAAAAATTAGTGTGGAGTAGTTTTTGTCTGCAACTTGGTTTTGACATTCAAAGACATTTCAAATAACTTACCCTAAAATCTCTCTTGGCTGATTAGTATCTGGTATTAAACCTTAATGCTGGACACTCAGCTTTTCTGTGTTCCTGAAAAGCATTCAGATAATTGTGAACGTGGTCAAAAATGGTTTGATCAAAATTTCCATATTTTTAGGTGAAAAGGCTTGTACCATCACAATGAGATAGTGGGAGGGGGAGACTTGTGGAAGGAAAAAAACTACAGTGCCTGTGAAGGAACAAAGCTGAAAGGGAGATCTTTGGGTGACAATATCCCCTTTCCCCAGGGCATCACCTCCAGGGGTCCCTCACCTTGATGGCACAAGACATTTCCTATAATAAAATCGGGAGGAATCTGCTAAGGGCAGCATTGCACAAGCTGCAGCATCCTTTCTGCTGAGGTGGCTCTGAGAGCGGCAGTGATTCCAAGGAGCTGGGTGGTTCTGAGGAATTCATTATTTTCCCTTTTGGGCTCCTGTGTCCGAACTGTCTTGAAGTCGGAAGGACTGGCTGGTTCGTGGGGCTGAGGGTGGGCTGGGCCTCCTGGCTCCAGCCCCGGTTGAAATCCCAGTTCAGGCCGGTGACCAGGAGTCCCAGAATCGGGGTGTGGACCCTGAGGTGGTGATTCTCTCAGCTGCCTCCTTCAATCCTGATCTGCATTCTTCATCACTGTTTTCAGCTTATCATTAGACTGCAGCAATGCAGATTGATGAGATGTGTGGTAGGAGAGCTTAAGGCTCCAGGCAGTGTAATTGTAATATTAGCATTAGCAGGAGGCATTGCAAACATAAAATTTATTTTCTGCGTACAGCTGTCTTGCAGAACTCAAGAGCAGAACTCGTCCTGCGATCACAGGGAGCGAAGTCTTTAATGACCTGCAAATAGCACCGAAAGAGCTGAAAAGTGGGGCTGCCAAAGCAGAGCTCTCGCATGCACAGCAGAATTTAAAAATAGGCTGCTGCTGGCGTTCTCGCTTACTCGTCGTTCCTGGAAGCCCACGGGGAGGATGGCTCTCCAGCAGAGGAGAGACGCAGTCCCCTGACGTAACTTGCCTCGGCATCTACGCCGCAGAGCGGAAAGTTGCGGATTCAGTCATTTTACACCGGAGTATCTCTGATCATTGCCTGCATCTTTTCCAGCTCCAGGTCTGCGCTGGGCGCTGACTCCTCTGCCCAGAGCAGCAAGGCGGCAGGGGGCACTGGGCAGACACCCCCTTTCCCAATGGCGCTGCCATCCCAGTGGGACCGAGGAGTCCCTTTAGCTTAGCATCGTCAGCGCCTTCAGCGAAGCTCAGCGCGTGTGGGAGAAGAGACATGGGAGAGATGAACGCCTCTGCAGATGAAACTGCTCTTCAGAAGCTCCCACCAACAGCAAGAGGTGTCAGCCCCAGTCAAAGACTTGGAGACATGTTGTGGGGAAAGCAGTTGGGCCAGAAAAAAGAGCTTGAGGGTGGGAGCGTGGGGAGCTGGGGATGCTGAGCTGCAGCATCTCTAGGCAAGGATGAGCTCTGCATTTACAAAGGACCGCAGAGAACCAGGCCGTGAAACACCCTGTCCCCGTCATGAGCTAGGGGTCTGCGACAAGACCCCGAGAAGTCACCCCTCCACACCACAGCCCCGTGGCACAGCACTGTCGCTGTGGGGAAGGGCCAAGGAGGGTCCCCCGTGCCGCATGCTGAAGGGCTGGAGGAGGTGGGCAGCTGCTGGCCAAGCTGGGGCTCCCGGCCGGGGAGGTGGGCAACACCTGTGGGTGCAGAGGCTGCTGGGGAGCAGGTCGTGTTGCTCGATCTGCCCGGGGCACTTGGGCAGGGAGGTGCAGGCAGGCAGGACCCCCTGCCCCGAGGTGCCACAGGGGTGGTGGGTGTGCTGCTCTCCCCCATAGCACTGAGCCATGAACGTGGTGCAGGGGGCAGAGGTGAGAAGCTGGTGGGGAAGAGCTGCCCCTTCCCTGGGTCACTAAGGCTGATGCAGAAAGTGCTGGGGAAAGCCCGGGTCCGCGCCTGGGGGGTGCCCCATGGAGGCTCGGGAGAAACAAGGAGTGGGGCTGGGGCCGGGTGGCTGCAGGGGGGACCCCAGTGCTGGCCAGAGACTGGCCCAGAGGGAGGGAGGAAGCTGGGCACAGGCCTGGGTGTCACCACCCAAATTATAAAAAATGTTCCCTGATTTTCTGTTCCCTGATTTTTTTCAGCCCCCATGCAGTAACTGGCACTCGGACGAAGCAGCACTGCAGACATGCCCGGTGACAGTCACTGCTGTCCTCGAGTGGCCCTGGACCTCCAGCAGCCATATAGCCAATCTGACCACAGTCACTGGCGACCACAGCTGACAGCTGGGGTCACTGCTCCAGCCACAGAAAAGGGGCAGAGAGCAGTTAGTACAGACATAAGGGAGGACAAGGATGGGGACATGCACTTGCACCAGGGAGAGGTAGGACCCATGTTATTCTGAGCTGAATAAATCACTAAAGAAAAGGCAAGGCTTTGAGGGCAGCAGAGCACCTGCTGAGGAAGACAAGAGAAAACGCACGGAAGAATCAAAGTTTATTATTAGCTGCTAGTAAATCATTTAAATAAGCTGTAGTTAGCAAAGGGTGATGACCACAGGTTCGCCTCTGGGGCACAAAAGCCCTGGATGCCAGAGCTCACAGAGGCGTTTCTGACAAACTGTCTTGGGGAGATGCAGATTCACCAAACCAGAGCACAGCCGTTTTGACAAGCTCCTGGCGAGAGCAGCAGGCTCCTGAGGTTTTGTTGACCAGGCTCTGGATGACTGGCATGCTGGTGATGCTGTTGGGGCTTTACTAACGCGACAAGGTCTTACAGGACACCTATAGGTCCTATAGGACAAGGAACTGAGATTTTCTCGCTCCTTGGCTATGAGACACCAGCAGCAGAAAACCAAGTGGGGATCTTTTCCTCTTGTGTAATAACCTTAAAATACTACCTGTGGTTCCTGTCCTGCAACCAGCTGGGTGAGGGCGGACCCCTACCCAGGGGATTTCTAGAATCAGGGCCTGGATCCAGACATGCAACACAACACAAAGCTTAAATGTGGTCTGGAGAGAAGAGAATAACGATTAAAAAATCTCATAATCTTGGTAGTTCAATTTAATACTTTCAAAAGCTAAGCCCTTGACTTAGAGATTCTATGGCACGGTTTTTAGAACAAAGGTTTTAGACAGAGAGCTGGCAAGACTTTTTAGAGCAGGCTGTGTGTAAGGGTGACCCAGGAAGAAGCAACAAGTGTCGAGCAGGAGCTGTTGGAAAAGTGGACGTATGGAGAGGGAGAGTGATGCAGAGCACACGATGTTTGGAAGAGTCTCTGGGACCTGAAAGGTGGGAAGAAATCACTTAAACTTGATGCACACATCAAGGAGGGTAAAAGGAGTGATTTCAGCAATGATGATTCAGCTAGAGGGACAGATAAAGGATGCAGCTTTGGAGACCTGCTGGAGGTAAAGCAAAGCAAGTCTCCAAGACTGGAGAAGAGGCTGCTGCAAAAATGGAAGAGAAGATCCCAGGGATGTAAGAGTGCTGGATGCAAGGATGCAAAAGAAGCAGCAGATTTAAAAAACACATATACTGTGTAGGAAGCAGAAACAGGATTTATAACTTCCAGGATGTAGAAAATAAGCCATGTCTGAACAAAATCATTTGAGTGGTTACGACTGTTCAAATTTAATGCATTTTATCCAGTGGTTAATCACCCTCACCGATCAAATTTTGTGTCTAATTTTCAGTGTGGATTTGTCTGGCTTCAGCTTCCAGAGATTGAGTCTTTTTATATCTTTCCTGGCTCGATTAAAGAGCCATTTAATATTTCCCTATGAAAGTACTTCTACAGTGTAATCAAGTCACCCCTCAATCTTCTTTTGGATAAGCTGAACAGATTGTGCTCTTTAAATCTTCTGCTGTAAGGCACTTGCTCTAGCCCTCAAATCATTCTGCGTGGGTCTTTTCAGAATCTCTTTGATTTTTCACTATTCTTCTAAAATATTGTTAATATAAAGCGATGCCCAGTTCTAGAGCGCTGCTGCTCCAGCGAGATACAGAGGTGAGATCACTCCCTCCCCTGCCCGGGGCTCCCTGTGCCCCTCAGAGCATCGGCCCATTCCGCCCTGTGCTGGGCTGGGAGCTTGCCTCCGCCAGCCGGCCCCTGCCACATGTTTGTGCCGTTCGTCTGAATACATGCGATGGAAATGGAAAACATGCCAAAAGCGCTCGCTGTTACATTGCTTGTGTCGCCAGCCAGGCTTGGGGTAGGGCAGGGCGACAGTGCAGAGCCTGGTGGTGCCTCCGGCACAGCACCGGGACAAGACATCACGGCTTCACAGGCCAGGCACTCGCGGCTGCTGGCCCCTCACCTCGCAGTGCAGCGTTGTGTGCCAGCGCCGCTGTGAGCAGGGGCTTCCCTCTCCACTTTCTGCTTCTCTCTCTGAGTCCATCCTGCCCACTGCGCTGCCTCTGCTCCCATTACAGAGGCCGACGGGATGGATGAGGGGAGAGCTGCTCGCAGGCTGCAGGGCATCACCTGGGCGGGCAGGTGGCAGGTCCCAGTACCTGCTGCGGCTCTGGGTGCCACACATTTTGGGGGAGGTCAGCCCAGAAACAGAAAACTGCCCCTTTTCCTTCTGGAACAGGCGTGCCACAGGAGCAAGATGGTCTCTGGGGTCAGCAGTGTTAGACGGCACTGCAGAGGGTGCAGCGAGCTGCCGCACCTTGGGCAGCCGGCACCCCAAAGGGTGCCGTAACCCCTTCCTGCAGCTCTGCCCTCTCCTGGGGCTGGGGAACATGCTGAAGAGCCCAGACCAGTGTGGGGCTGCACCGGTAACTTCCTCCATGGCAAGAGCTGACATCCGTGCTCGCCTTACACATGCAGTCTTCTAGGAAACTGGCTGCCTACCCCGTGGCCGTCCTGCTTGTCCCACGGCTGCCTGCTTTCCTTAAAGTCCTTTGGGAATCAAAGCAGACTTCACCCTTCGACCATCTTACTCACGTGTAATCTGCCTGTTCTCTCTTCAGGGCTCTCTGCAAGGTCAGGACTTCTCTGCACAACAGCCATCCCCATCATCCCCACGTGGATCATACCTGTGCAGCCTGCAGTAGCTTTACTCACCACAGCTCCTACTCGTTTGCTCCTTGCAGCTGCCGAACCTACAGGATTTCCCAAGCTGGATTTCCCAAGAGCTCCCTCGAGCCCTTCATGGATGGCATCACTCCTGGGACCCTCTACCACCCAGGTACCTACCAGGTATGGAGACAGCTGCAAGTAAAAGGTCTTAATAACTCAGGTCATGCATCCTGGGGTCTCTGTGGCATGGGTCAGCACCATCTCATCAGCTCTGCTCCTCTGGTGTCCTCTGCAGCTGCTGCCTTTCCGAACAGATCCTCTGCTGTGACCCTGCAAAGAGGGGTCCCTGCAGAGTAACCCCCTCCAATTTCTTCCCAGTGAATACCGATGCAAAAAATGGATTTAGATCCTCTGCAGCAGCCCTGTCCTCTCAGTTTACCTTTCGTGCCCGGGCATCTGTTGGCCCTGCAGGCATCTGGAAGGCATCCTGCTCCCAATGCATCTGAAGAAAGATTTTCTGTTGGGTCTAATCTCTTTGTTAGTTGTTCCTCAGAGCGCTCTCACTGCCTTGTTATGTTTATGCATTTAATCTGCCAGGGTTTATGGTCCCCTCCATTTCCTCCTTTACTCACAATGTCACCTTTCCAGAGGATGCCTCAGTGTTTCTACCTGTGTCCCCCACCCTGCTGCTGGGCTGTGCCAGCTCCCTCCCTCCTCATCAGCCGTCCTTGCGTCCTTGCTGGGGCTCGCTGGCCCCATGCCCCTGGGGCAGTACCTCCATGGTGCCGGAAAGGGTTTAATTCACCTTGCTGACATTTTTAGCTTCTTTTTATGAACCGCACACATGCTTGCACGGTTCACCTCCTGTGGACCAGCAGTCTCTAACCAAAGAGAGGGGTCACAGAGGGATCCTGACCCCACGGGAGAGGGTCCAGCTGTGGGGCACTGGCCGGACCGGGGTGCTCTGCCCCGTGACTGGCTGTGCACCATGGGGTATCCCCGCTCCTGGCGGAGGCAGGACCTGTCCAACCACCCGCACCTCAGCCAAGGAGAAGATACTGGGGTGTTGCTCACCTTGATTTGTGACCAGATGCCCACAAGAGCAGGATGTGTGCCAGCTGGTCACTGGATACCCATGGGGTGTCTTGAAATGGCCGATCACTTAGAGGTGGGTCACAGTGAGAGACGCAGACAACAAAGGGAAAGCAAACGATGGTTCACCACTTCTCTAAAAGAAGAGCCAAGCCTGCATCTGCTCACCTGTGGCCACGCTGCCTGAACTCAGGGAGCTGTTCCCAGCACGGCCCCGTGCAGGGAGCGGGGTGGGAGCATGCCACCGGCACCAGGCACCCCATTGCCAGGCTCGGGGGGCTCCTTCACCCTACACCCCTCTAGTCTCAGCTTCTCACCTGGTCAGGGCTTGTCCTCAGCACTCTGCAAATACTACTGTGGCCTTGCCAGGCTGGTGGCCATCTCCTGTGCTTAAATAAACCATTAGCAAATCATTAGCACAGCGATGGTAAATGCTTTTTCTCACCTCTAAGGCTCCGTGCAGGTCTCAGTGTGAAACAGCTTCATATGCTGAACTATGTATTTTGGATTTGCAGTTTGCCTGCTGCCTGACAACCATACTTTGCACAGATATGGATGGGATTAATACGTGCAGTTACCTCCAAGCTCCAGAGTAAGATTAAAGAGCTGCAGCTATTCTGGGGAAAAGCTGATCCCCAGCCCAAAGAGAACAGTTACTGTGACTTGAAGGTGACATCTCTTTATTAAGGACCTCCCTCCCCACCAAGCTACTGCCACTAACTGCTTGCTTTCTAGCAGGAGCCACAGCAGAGGAAAGTCCTGATGGGTTTGGGAAAAGGAGCCGCTAACCCTACAGGGTGTGCGAGGAGGACAGGGCAGCCTGAGCAGGGGACGAGGTTTCCTGCTCCCCCTTTGGTCCCTGGAAAGACGAGGTGTCTCCCAGCTGTGCCCTGCACAAGCCAGCTCTCCGGCACAGAGACATCCCCGCAGAAGTGAAGCACCAGTTTTTAACAGCAAGTGTGATTAAGCACCCCAGGGTCCCAAGTGCACCAAGAAGCCTTAAAGCCCTTGGTGAGCCAGCTGGGGATCCATACCCTCTGCCCATGGGGCCAGGACACCTATTTAAGCTCAGCCCTGGTCCTTAGCCCTCACCAACTGTTGTGGGGGTGCTGCTCTCTAGCCCTGCATCCTGGGTGGACCCTGGGGGTCTGTTCCCGGTGGCTTCTCTCCAGCCCTGGCTCCTTCTGCTCCAGCCTGGACCCCTGGAAGGGCCCCGCACCACTGCATCCCCCTCAACCATCCCCTGCTGCCTGTCAGTGGGGACTGTTTCCCACAGCAGGCTGGGGGCTGGCAAAAGGCTCTGCTCTGCCTGCTGGGCTGGCAGCAGATGACTGTCTTCTGTTTCACCCCCCCAGCTGCCAGGGCCGCCTCCCAGCACGCCAGATCTGGCAGCTTCCCCGCCACCAGCCGGGTTCGGAAGAGAGCAGCAAGTCCCCTGCTCCCGTCCCGTCTGGACCGATGTTCTCGGGGAGCTCTGGGGCAGTGGGGACCCTCCCGACGCCCCACGCAGGCTGCGGCACCATCCCGTGTCCATGTAGGGCCTGTGGCCCCACGGGGCGGGCGGTGGGCTCCCTCCCTGCTCCAGTAGCAGCCACGTGGCGAGCGGGGTCCAGTGCTGGCCAAGCTGATGTTGAGCCAACCCTTCTGCCGGGGTGGTTTCCAGCCAGTTTGGTCCACAGCCTTCGAGGAGCTGGAGCGGCTGGTCTGGGGGTGGGAGCGGTGGGAGGAGGAGGAGGAGGAGGAGGAGGAGGAGGAGGAGAAGGAGGCGGCATCTCTCCTCTTGGCAGTGGCGCCAGTTTGAGGCACTTGCGAACAGCAGCGTCAGATGGAAAGATGGAAGTGCTGCAGATGGAGAGCGCCTCTGAGCTGAGAAAGTTGGGGTTCTGAGCATGAAATTCACCCTAAAAAACGGTTTCCATTTCCCCATGGCCACTGTCCACAGAAAGCATCCATCTGACCATCTCTGAGTGCATTTTTATTCCAGAAAGCCCCAGGCTCGTCTCCCCCTGCAAGCTCTTGCCTTCCTCCCCCACTTCCCCTGTTCTGAAGTCATGCGATGCGGCCTCTCGGTACATTTAAGTTCTCTCATGATTTTTTTCTTCCTTATCTGTGATAAGTACCAGCTCCATCTGTTTGCCTGCAATTAACGTGGGCTCCTTTCTCCCTGATCTCGTCTGCCTTTGCAGTAACTTGGGGCTCTGATTTTCTAGCGCCAGCAGCACCGTGGGAACCGGTGCCGTAGCTGCCCCGACTGCACCATGGCCCGGGGTGGTGGTGGGCATCTGGGGGGTCCCACTCCGCAGGGGCTGCTGAGGGGCGAGCGTGGTATGTCTCTGCAGGAAGAGGGGGAGGCCAGCTAGGACCATACAAGTCAGCCCAATCTCCAGTCCAGAAAACACCATAAACAACCAAGAAACTTTCTGTGAGTGTGTGGAAAGCAAGACGGTGCAAGTAGCAGGTAATGTGGGGGCGGTGAATGCCCATTTGGCCCCAGGAGAAAGCCACATCAAACCATCTCAGCTGGCTTCTTGGCCAGGCGAGGGGGTGAAGGAGGAATGAAGGACGTCCCGTCGCTTGCTGGGGATAAATCCCGATGCTGTCTCTTGTCACATCTCGGCAGCCACCTGTGGGTGCTGGTGAACGGTCTGTGCAGAGGGTGCAGGGAACGGCCGGGTGCCGCCTGCACGGAGGGTGCCAGACCCAGCCGCCAGCCTGGGTGCGTGCACCGAGGGAGCCGATCCTGCTGCGTCGGCACAGAGCCCGGCCGGGTGCTGCTGTGCCCTTCCCTGGCGGCTTGAGTCGGGGCGAGGACACCCGTACCGGGACTGGCGGGGAAGTGATGCTGCGGAGGGGGGCTGCAAGCACTTGGGATGTTGATGCATCAAAAGGGTCTGAAATGGAGGCGATTTATAAATGTTTATAGACAAACCCTGGTGGGGCTTTACCGGAGCTCAGCAGTCAGAGCTGATCGCAAGGCACCAACGGCATGTTGGAGGCTGAACCACAAACCCGCTGTGGGGCTGCATAAGCAGGAGTCTCGTTGGGTAAGGTTCAACGGTATGAAGAAGGCTTCACTGGGAGAGTGAGACCCTGCGTGATGAGGAGGATCTGGAGAAATGGGAGAGTCCATACAAGATCAGCCAAACTGGTCAGAAGCCAAGAGCTCCTGGTTCATGAGAAAAGCTTGAAAGCTTGGGTTTGTTTCAGCTGAGAAAGGAGACAATTGTAATGACTTTGCGTGCATTGAAATATGGAGAAAACTGATGAAAAGAGAGAGGGAATAATTTAGAAGGGAAAAGGAATCATCTGCTGAAGCTCCAGAAAGGAAACTCAAAGTTTGATAATTTTCTAAGAATAATTGAGCACCGGGAATAGAGCAAAAGTTGTCAGATCTCCACCCCTGGCAGTTTGTAAGGGCAGGCTAAATATTCTCAGGAACCTGGTCAGATAACGGAGCCTGGCCTGGGACAAAGAGGTGAACAAAACCGGCCTTTTTCAGCCCTTTCCAGCACCATTGTCTAGTTCCTTCTTCTTTTTCATTCTTCTACAAGAAGTATTTTACTAGTTTATTTTTAAAATTAATGTATGTATGCAAATCTGTTTATCTTAGCCAAGGCAGGATAGAGAAGGTGGGAGACGAGCAGGGGTGACAGCCACAGTTCAGTGACAGCCATGGGCTGAGCTGTTAATGTTGTACAATTCCTGTACATTTTTATATGCATTTTTTAGATCAGCCCCAGGCAAAGCTGCTCAGGGAGCTGTTATGGGGAAAAGTCCAGTTGCACAAAAATGGTGTGTTGCAGCTGTAACTCTGGTCCTTGATGCTTTTCTTCCGTTAGAGATCCTGGATAGAGGCCACCTGTCCTGGACGATGGGGACCGTGCCCTTGACCTTGTCCTGGGATGCCACAGAGGGTGGCAAAGCAGGAGGGAGAGGAGGGAAGTGGCGAGCCGAGGACAGGCACTGTCCTGGCACGGGAGGAGCTGCTTGGCCACAAGGAGGTGGTGAAGCGTTGGAGGAGCCTGGAGTCAAGGCCTCGATAGCACAGCCAGGGTCCCTCCTGGCACTGAAACGAGATTTCAAATCGTCCTTCAGAGGAGTCTTGCCTTCCAGAAAAGCTCTGCTTGGTTTTATACACATTGAGGATGTTCTGATAGCAAACCTTCCTAAACCACTACTAAAAATACATCTTGCTGCTTATTTGTGTTTGCGCCGTTTCCACAGCAGCCAGCAGTTCTTGTTGTTCTTCTGAAAGGAGGAACCCTTAGATCTCGGTATTTTCTCCCCTGAATGTGCTTGTCTGCCATAATTGCCAGTTCTTGAACCTTTCTGACAAGCTACGCAGGCACAGATTTTTTTCAGTCACGAGCTGAAAATCCTTTTCCAGCTCTGTGGTGCAAAAATTCCCTTCTGTGCAGCCTCTCCGTCCTTCAGAGTGTCTCCACCAGAGCTGGAGGTGTTGTGTCGGTGCAGATCTTGCTGGTGCCGTGGCTGGAAGAAAGATCCATCTTCTGCGGCCGTACCTCTTCATCACATCCTCCTTTAAACCCTCAGTGGTTGCACTGGCCCCTCTCGGGGCAGTTTTGCACCGTCTTTCGTTACCGTGAGATCCCTGAATCCTTCTCAGATGTTTTCCTTCCTAGAGCAAAGACCTTGTTTCTTTGGCTTGGGGCTACAGTTTTTATTACCAGGGAGATGATTATTTTTGACTATTTAAATATATGTTCTTTGAGTGGGACCAGCTCGCCAAGTTAGCTGGATCTCTCTGTGTCTGCTCTATAGCTGCTGTTCATCCACTCCTTTTTTGTGAAGCCCACCAATTTTATCAGCAGTGATTTCACGATCACTCTCAGACGAGATTTAAGAGGTGAATAGGAATCAGCTCTCATCTCATGTGCTAAGGGTACAAACATACCCTGCAATAATGGAAACAGAGGAGCAGCAGGCAAGAGCATGGGGATCTGGACAGGCCTCGATAATGGGGCTCCCCCAGTTGCTGTCACCGGCTCTGGGGCTCCTGCTCCGGCGGGGACCACTGTGCTCAGGTGTCCCATGGCCGTGGGGCTCCTGCTCCCATGTCACAGACAGTCTGGGACACCGCTGCCTCCCCCTGCTGCCATGGGAGCCCCTGCTGCGCTACCCCATCCCGAGGAGGTCTGGCCCCGTAGGGTCTGTCGTGGTGCTGGGGGATCCTGCATCGGGCAGGAGCCGCTCGCTGCTCCCCTTCCTCTCCAGCCTCATCATCACGTCTGTCTTCCCGGCTCAGCCTTCGCACGTGTTTTTCCCTGTTTGTGTCATGTTTTAAAGTGATACTGAAATGGGCAGATCAGCCCGGGAGATCTGTCATACGTACGTCCCCATCAACAGGCTGACGCCCTCGGCTTCGCCACATGCTTTGCACGGGAACCCCACGGTGCGCCGCGGTTTGGGTGATGGGCTGTCGCTCAGCATAATTTAACCCCTGTCCCTCGGTCCCTCCCCACCGTCTGTGCAGAGGTTCTGCTCTCGCGTCCCCCCTGTGTCAAAGCACTGAGGTTTTGGGGGACTTCGCGAGCCCAAACTGCCGCTGTCGCCTTGGCACCATGTTGGCCCATGCCAGACGCTGCTCCGGGCTTGGGTGGGTGCCCTCTGCTCGCCTCCCCTTCACCTCCTGCCGTTGGGGGCCGGGTGCTCAGTGGCTGGCCTGCAGCATGGGGGCCGGTGCCCCCCCTGCCCTGGGTGGGGGGCTGCAGCAGCCTGCCAAGGTGGGGTCATTCCTGCCCCATGCTGAGCTCCCACAGCAGGTCCCTTCTCAGCCTTTGCTGCCCTGACTTGGTTTTGCATCACGAGCGTTGGCCGACCCCAGCTTCTCCCTCAGGGCTGGCACGCTCTGCACGAGGTTCACCCCGTCTCTGGCTGCCCTGGCCACAGGGGCTCACCCTCTGCCCGTGGTCGAGAAGGCATCACCAGTGCAGTCATCTCCTCTGCAGGCACCCAAAGCTGGGTGAGACAAGTCCACTGCATCCTCCGCTCTGAATCCCTGCCTTCACATCCTCCCACCTTGCTTTCTGGTGCTTTGGTCTTTGGCTCTGGCTTTGGCAGTCAAGGTGTCTTGGTTCAGCATTATCTCTGTCTGCAGATCTCTCCCATGGGAATGCTGGTTAGACTGGCTTTCCTGCGTTCACTTTGCAGGCAAGGTTGTCCTCCCAGCAGTGGTCCTCCTTAGGAGTCCAGCAAATGCATCTCTGTGAACAGCTCCTATTTGTGCCGGGGCTTGTATTCAGCTGCTGTGCCCTCAGCTGCGTTATTCAAAATAAGCAGAAAGTACCAGAGGAAAGTCTGAAGTTTGACCTGTTTCCTCAGCTGCAGTCACGGCCTCAAAATAGCAGTGGCACCTCTGCCTGGTGAAGAAAGATGTGTGACGCAGGCTCCCTAACGCACCGGGCACTGCTCTGCGGCGCAGGGACAAGTGTCAACAGTCTTGGGGGGGGAACAGCATCTTCCCAGTCTGCTGCTTCTGCTGTCAGGGTGCAGGCAAACACCTGCTGGGCAGCTTTCCCTGCACATAGCCCCCCTCATCACCTGGCCTGGGATCAGGGTGGGAAACACATCCACCGCGGTGGGAAGAACATCCAGTGTGCTGGGAAGCATATCCAGAATGGTGGGAAGCACATCCAGCACAGTGAGAAGCACATCCAGCGTGGTGGGAAGCACATCCCTGATGCCGCGGAGGTCTTGCTCAGTCCTGGCTCCAGCTGCCGCCCCATGTCCCAGGCGAGATGGCCAAGCGCAGGCACGGCACCAAGGGTAGCCTGGAGTCTGTTGAGGAAACCCTCTCATCTTATGAATTTGCGGTCCCTCTGCATGCTGGGACAAAACTTTCAGCATCTGGGGTCTGCGGCACTGCTGGGGGAACACTCCAGCTATGGCAGACGAGCGTTTGAAGGAAGTTTGATTCTGCTCTTCAGTGATAAACCCCCCTCCGCACACCCACCGAGAGGCAATGGAGGGACAAGCCAAATTACTCCCCCCTGTCCAGCAGCCACAGCCTGTCCCGGCCCATCTCCACCCACTCAGGGGAGCACAAGGGCACAACGGCAGGTGGGCAGCCGGATTAGGGACCCCCCATCCAGACCCCCCTGGGTTGTCTCAGGGAGCCACAGCCTCCAGCCAGGGGTGACACCCGTCAGGAGGGGACACCAGGAGAAGTTCTGGGACAGGCTGGGGGGTTCACTGCCAGGGGTGTGAGGGTAGGCTGCGGGGTGACAGATCCCATTGGCTGTAGCTTTTATAACAAGGGGGATTTTATCAATCGTTATCATGAGTTACAGCTTTTCACGACAGGTCGTGACAGGCCAGTCCCTGCCAGGGCTCTCTCCCTGCTCTGGACTGGGCTGAATCCAGCCACTTTTCACTGAGCAGTGCCACTTTCTGCTCAGCCTGTTCCTTTTAGTGTAAATGCTCTTTCTGCCAGTCACATTGCTTTCAGGGCTGTTGCAAGACGTTATAAATAAAAGAGCTTAAACACTAATGACACAAAAAGTTTCTCAGTGTCACACGAATCCGCTCTGAGCTTAAGGACGTGGAAACCAGTGTGTAAGTACGAATGAAAATGGATGTACAGGGGTGATGTTGGCACCTGCCGCATTAGCTGTGTCGGTGCACCCCGGCACTCTTTGTGCCGCCCTGGCTGTGCCGATCTCAGCACAGCTCACAGTCCCAGTACTGCACATCCCTGGGATCCGGGGGCAAGCAGGGGGGATGAAGGTTTCTGTCACAAATGAGTAAGACAATGCAAGCGGTGGCAGTGAATCGGGGTGATTTCCATGGCCGGGAAGGTAATGTGGCTGTTCAGGGCTTACTGGAGAGGGCTGCCTCAGGTAAAAGCGCAGGACGTAGGCACCTGTGCTGAAGATATCCCTGCTTCCTCTGAGGGTGCTGATAAAATAAATTACAAGGTCTGGAAGGCGTGCGCTAATGAGCAGTTGCACAAGACTGGGATGTTGCTGTGGGCTGGATCAGGCCCGAGGATGGGTGGAGGCACCTCCCCGGCACCGCTGTGCCGAGCGCCTGTCTCCACGCACGTCCGCACCACGACGGTGACTGCAGACCGCCACGGCTGCCCCCACCATGCCGGCAGAACCAAGAGGTCTGCTCTTCCCCAGCTCTGCAAGGGATGCGCCGGGGGGTCCCAGGTTGATGTGACACTGTGAGCGATGGGCCGGAATTGCTTCCCGCCATGTCCCTTTGCAGCCTCTGCAGCCCCCACCAGCAGTTTGCTCCATGTTGGATTAACGTGTGAAAGGGGGCATCTCTCCCAGCTTTGTCACCTTCACCCGCTGGCCGGGACGCTCGGCCCCTCGCAGCCAGCCCCAGTCCAGCCAAGCTGGGGGCTATGGGCAGCACCTGCCTGTCCTGCGGGGACGGTCTCTCCTTCGCGCTCCTGCAGCGAGTGTGGCCTCATGGGTATTTTGCAGCACCTCAAGATCTCCTCAAGACCAGCAGGGACCCCACATTCCCACGGGGTACCGCACCATGCCCATGCCTCAGCCCCCTCACCAGTGGCATCGGTGTGACTGAAGGAAGATGACCAAGATGGTTCCCTCAAGAGACAACTTCAGCCACGGTTACAGTGTCACTGGAAAACATCTTCCCAGTTAGACTGCAAGTTTGAGCATCCAACCATACTCAAAGTGCTTGGACAGATGCAGATGTTGGGTTTCTGCTTGCGGTCCCTCACCCTCACAAAGTCAGATGGCACCAAAACGCGCTGTACGGGCGCCTCAGGGTGCTGCCGGGCTGGATGTCCGCGCAGCCACCACGCCAGAGGTGGTAGAGGAGACGCTGCCTGCAGTCCCTGGGTTTCCCTGCTGACAGTCTGTGGCTCAGGATGTTTTTGGTATTGGACTGATGAAATGCTTCCTTTGAGGAGGAAGTCCAGCGGTTTTGAGGCATCCCAAATTCCCCTTCCAAGAGAAGTTCAGCCTTGCTCAGTTTTCTCCCATTCTCGGTCTCCTTGTTTAAGCCGCAGACAGCACAAGGGACAGGGAACTGCAACTCCATTTTCCCCACATTTCTCCCCAGCTCAGCACTTTTTCTGGGCTAACTTTGAATGCTCTCTGGGCTTTGCTGTCTGCAAGTGCTGACAAGCGGATGGTGCGCGTCATGGTCCAGGCTTTCCCACTCTCTCCTCGGGTACCCGTCTCGTAAGAACTTGCCTGCAGAAGAGCTGTCAGCATTTCCAAAAGGAGTGACACAAGGAAGGGGAACTCAGCTTCACCAGTGACTGGGAAAGGCTGACGCATTTTAAACTACATCTGAGTTCCTCTACCTGGAAATCCGGGTTTCGCACAGCCGCGAGGCATCGGGGATCGGTGCTCCAGCAGACCAGCTGGCTCACAACTCCCGACCTGGGAGACACAAGGTGTAGGATGAGCAGAGCCGGGCCAGACATACCTGTCCCCCCACCAGGTCTCCAGCAGCGGGGCAGCTGTGCCCGTGGCCACATGTGAGAAGGTGGCATGTGTATGGTGACGCTGTCCCACAACATGGTCCCGTGCTCAAGGCCAGTGGTGAGGCGGCTTGCTGGGTGCTGGGGGTGCCCCCGCAGCTGGCAGCCGTTTGCGGGGACATGTCCTGAACCCAGGTAAACTCTTCGCATCCCCAGCTGCCTGAGAGAGAGCCCAGCATCCTGACACTTGGTCTGTGCCCCTGTGGCACCAGTGTCAAAGACGTTGCACTTTGCAGGTGGTCAGGATTAGTGCTGGGCCAGAGCCCTCCTCTGGGGATTTTCAGGTTTTGCAAAAAATGCTCCCAGCCATCACCCATCGCAGGGATCCCCGTTGGATGCTTGGCCGTTGAAGCATGTGCCACCCCAGCAGCCACCATAATCGACCAAGCTTGTCCCCGCTTCGAGGCATCTGACCTGCGTCCTGGTGCGGGGGCATCCATCCAGCCCCCCGGGAACTGAACCTCTGGAGCCACTGCCCCACGAAGTGGGGTGACTCTCCCCCCACCATGGCGATCGCAGCCCCTCCGAGTGCTGCGTCCCCACCGGGAAAATGATGTCGTCGTCTTCACGCTCTGCCCCCGGGGACCCCTGAACTCCATTTCCTTCCTCAAGAAGCCCACTAATCTGCCAGAGCTTCTCCTTCCAAGCTCGCATTTTCCTTATGCTGATTTTAAATCCATGCTCAGGAAAGCTCATTTACACATTTTCTCTGACTTGCCTTTTACACAAAGCGCTTTTCAGCCGGGATGAGGCACTGCTGGTCCTGTGGGCCCAGGCGTGCTGCAGGCAGCACCGACAGCAGGGCTTCCCATGCCCAGAGGCACAAACTCCTGCCACCTCTGCAGGTTTCCTTGCGGTGACTTTGGATAAAATCTGCCACCCTGGGACCAGCTGCCTGTGCTGCCTATGCTGGAGACGGGGTCCGTCCTGAAAGTGTAAGGCAGCTGCTTTGCTTTGCGGGATATCTGGTGTAATGCAGAAGGTGATCGGCTGAAGGACTGTGAGGTTTTGAGCAGGAGGTTGGAGCAGAGTCCACTGAGGCCCCGTCAGCCCCCCCAGACACTGGCTGGTGTCTGTGGCATCCAGCCTGGTGATGGCTCCTCTGCTTACTTCTGTAATGGAAGTGTGAGATTTCTTCTCAGAATTAAAGAAAATTATGACAAAAAGCCAGGTCTCTCTTTCAGGTTGCTTAAAGGCCACTCGGTAGGTATTTTGGATTGACACCATCTTAAAGAAAGACTTCGGTCTTTCCACCAGGTTGTAGAAAGGTTTCTGAAGCAATCCGCTATTTTGAGGCATCATAGGACCTTGTTCTTTGGTGGAGCCTAAATTCGGCATGAACAGATCCAACGGAGCCATCCTTGAGGCACTGCCTTCCCCACTGCCACAGGAAGCAGCCTTTGGGGTGCAGCCAGCACTGTGGGGAGAGCAGGAGGATTCGGGCCCCCACGGAGGAGCTGCAGAGGTGAAGTCGCTGTGTGAACTCCCCCAAATGCACGTTGGAGGCTCATTAGAGCTTCGTTAGAGGCAGACGCTTGGATAATCCCCACTGCAGTATCTGTAACTTGTTTCCTTAGGAACTCGGGACACAAAGCAATGCATAATGAATGGAGCTAATAGGAAACAGAAATCGTGGTAAATGAGAATTTCTGGTAAAAGTGGAAAAAGATAAGGGAAGTGAGAGGCATCAAGAAGAAACCAAGGTCAGGTCCTGCCAAGGACAGCGGGGAGATGTAAGAACGTGTTAGGAACAGGAGAGCTGTCAATAGTAGTGTGCCTGTCCGGCTCTGCACCGATGCTGTAAATGGGCTGTGAAACGGGAGAAGAGTTTTATGTTTCTCCTCTGCGCTGGAAGGCAGCAGAGTGATGGACTCATTTTCCACACAGCGGATGACGTGCCTGCTGACGCTGCAGTTCCTCAGGGAAGCAGCAACGGCCACGGAGGAGCTGCCCGGGAGCCGTGGGATAACGGCGCCGATCCACGCCGTTTCTGCCAGAGTGGCTGCCGTGCTGGCAGACGGGTGCTGCGGGGCACGTTAGCACCTGAGGGGCTGGCTGCTCCCCCCCAGCCCAGAGCAAACCCCCAGCCCACTCGTGGGGCTGACAATGGGGACAAGGTGCCAGGAATGGCCGAAGCTGTCGAGCGGCAGAGAAGAGGGGCAGCCAGATGAAGCACTGTAAATGCTGAGGCCGTTTTCTGTGTTATTCATGATATGCAGTTTCCAAGAAGAGCTGGGGCCGGTTCAAGTGACAGAGCTGTGCCATCGGCATCATTGCTGATTTACAGAATATTGCAGCAGGCTGGAAAACAGGGTCGTTAGTGGGAAAGTGGCCTAAGATGGAGGGAGAGTGTGGGTCCAGTAGCCACCAGCAGCCTATGTTGGGAGCCCTGAGGCTGGCAGGGGCAGGGGCAGGGGCAGGGGCAGGGGCAGAAGGGGAAGGGGAAGGGGAAGGGGAAGGGGAAGGGGAAGGGGCTGGGGCAGGGGCAGGGGCCCGCTTGCTCGTCTGCATTGAGCACCTGTGTGAACTCAAGGACAAAGGCAAAGCTGGGGGGCCATGTCCTGCTGCAGCAGAATGAGGGTCCCAGTAAGTCCCAAGCAGCCCCAGCAACATGGGGCCGGGACCCCCAGCTGGGCTTTCCCTTGCACTTACCGTGGGGCACGTGACAGCAGCCTTGGCCATGGCCGGGTCGCTTCCCATGGCACAACGATGCCCCCAGTACCGAGCACTGGGACAGGGAGAGGGCTTTGGTGCCCGGGACCCACCGTGACTGCACTGGGGTGATTCATTTCCTCTTTCAGCAATTCTATCTCCAGTTTGTAATCAAGAACGCACGATTTTGCTTTGCAGGAACAACTCTCTCTGCTTTCTTCTGAGAGCTCACCTGCTGGGAATGGTCCTCTCAAACAACCCCATCTTCAGTTTTTGAAGACTGTGATGAAAAGGTAAGTGCAGATGTAACATGCTCTGCTTTGGTAAGAAAATTGACTTAGTGCCATGGGACATTTTGGTTTAAAAGCTTAGCAGTGTACAGTGCTAATAAAGAACTATTAAATGACTCTAAAAGCCTCACTAATGAATTTAAAATCTGTTTGTCAACAGGAATTTCTTTTTTGGCTCTGTGTGTTCCTAGAAAAGTCCCTAAAAGATCTCTGCTGGTGCTGGTGGCATTCAGCATCTTACTCAGTGGTCTAAAAGCAGCAAGAAAACACAGTTGTTGAAAATATATGGATGACCTACAGCTATATCACAGATGGGGGATCACAGACAGGCAAGGAATCTGCCCAGATGAGTGTGCAAGGCAGTGGTGTAGGTGACCCCCCCCCAAGACGGACGTGCAAGGTGGAGGCGAAGGTGTCACAGGGGCAGCACTGAGACTGCGTTGCGGCATTCGGCAGAGGTGAGAACAGTGCTGGAAAAGGGCATCCAAAGTTTTGTATTTTGGAAAGTTATCAAGATGTCTGAGACAATTCAGAAAAGAAACATGAAAATTAACTGAGGTTTGGAGAAAACACCTTACTTTGATCTTTCTAACCCTTACAATTGTGTCAGAGCAGAGGTTGAGGGGCGACTTGATTACGGTGCCCAAACACCTTTCTAGGGAGAGAAGGTGGCTTGGGTGTCAGCATGGAAGGAGGTGCAAAGCTGCTGGTAAACTGGTCTCAGAGATACCTTATTCATATCTCACCAGCAAAGGGCAGTGAGGTTCTCCCTCACCTGATGTCTCAGAAGAGTTGGGAAATTAGTTCTACCTGGTATTTTGACTGGTGACAAGTGCAATATCCACAGGCAAGAAATTCCCAAATAGAAGAGAAGGAAGAGCAATGTGGGATTATGGACAGCATCACTACAGCGAAGGATCCAGGTGGGCAGCAGCGGGACAGGGACGCATGCTAATTAAGTCACTTGCAAAAAGAACAAACCTCAATTTTGGGATATATTCACAGGGACTGAAGAATTCAAAATCAGTTTAAAATGTTTATTAGAATTAGCTTATATTCACTTGATCACCTGAGCTCCCTAGCAGATGTACCAAGGTCAGTTTCTAATGCCAAACTGTATGGTTCTGTGACAAGAGCCGGTGGGGTATCAGCGCTGCAGGGGTTTGGGCAGAGCGTGGGGCAGGCAGGGTTTGGGGAGGGAGCGTTGCCCTTCCTGGGCCAGCTGCTATGGCTGGGAGAAGGCTGACAAGACTTCAGCCCCCCCTCTCTTTCCCGTGCTTTACTAAAGACACGTCTGAGAGCATCACACGTACCAGCGTGGTGTGCTTCTGTGGTGGGGTGCTGGTCCATTCTCTGCCTCCTGATGCCTGCGAGTCTTGGTCAGGCACCTCCAGGGAATTCCTGCTTTAGCCAAACATTGTCTGTGCTTCAATCAAAAAAAGTTACCAGTCTCACCACAGAGGTCACTGGGTGAGATTTCACAGCCAGTGAAGTGCAGAATGGGATCCCACAGTGCCCTCGAGTCGGTGTGTCCCGTAACTCCGTGGAGAAGGGGACGCGGTGCCAGGTACGGGCAGCTGTTGTTCGGGAAGAGTGGCACTGGACTGATGCTGTACTCAGAAAAAGAGCCTGTGGGTGTTATCCTTGACATTTAAATTTAGTTGGGGAAATGATGGAGCAAAGCTGGAAGAAAATAAATTTGATGTGACACCGTGTCTTGGGCAGGAGACGTTCTGCTGACCTCAGCAATCTGGCTATCACAGAACAGCCCCCATCTCCACTGTGATGAGCAGAGGGAAACACTGCCTGAAACAAGCCCATCACACAGACATCCCAAAATTAGACTTCTGACGCCAGTCCTTTCAAGATGGATTTTCAAATCTGTCCCTTTTTCTTGGTCATCCAAGAAATTCTGCTTGGGATTTGCATTTAAATTCATATTTTTTAGTCTAATCATTCCTTTTCAGTGATTTTACTTGACTTTCCTGTGTTCAAGGAAATTAAGCTTTTTGAAGCACTGCATAAACATGTTATTGGCTGGGATTATCGCCTATTTGTCTGGATTGATTGCAATCCCATTATGATCACTAACTGTAGGACGACTGCTCACGGATTATACGAGCACCCGTCCAGTTCAGACCGTCAATCACAGGTTTCACTCAGGATCCTGACCTCAAAGGCAAACGCAAACCGAGGGGCAGCGTGAGATCTACAGCCGCGATATCGATTGGTGCTCTGACCCCGCTCTGAAGGCAGCTGTTTCAGGCTGAGCAGCTCCCCGTAGGTTTGAGGAGGCGCCTGCTTCTTAAACAGACCCACTGGTGTCTGTGGGTTGCAGGATGAATGTGGCTGCTTAGGTTCATCTTTTCAGGTTTCATTTTTCATCCAGCTTTGGATAGCGTTCACTTTCAGTGCTCCGCTGGAGCATAAAGATAAGGAGAAAAGCAGAAAGCACGGAATTTTTTCTTTTTTTTCTCTTGTTCCTTTTCCAAGAAAGGGAAAATACTGGAACATATACACGTGTGTGTATGTATGTACATATATTTATTAAATAAAGACTAATCCTGTTGCCTGGGCTCCACAGACCTTTCAGAAATAAAGGAATCTCCCCATGGACCGCTGGAGATTCCTGAGGCTGCAATAGCTCATGCTTTCCAGGTGCTAACTTAATGAAAATGCGGCCGTTTGCCCAGGAGCCTTCATGGGGTGATGGTGCAGGACCACACAGGCGTTTCAGAAACATCCAGGACCTGCAGCCTTTTACTGGCTCTCCCCTCTGAGGAAACAGGAGACCGAGAAAAAGGCCCCAAGACAGTTGTTTTGGACAGACAAACCATCAAAGTGGTTGTCTCATTCAGAGATGATGAAATAAATGTTCTTAATGCTAGAGGAACTTGGAGATACCTGCAAGGCAACCTTGCCAGATTGCTCTGTCTCCTCATGCCATTTTATATGGTCAATACACCCAAGGAAACGTCTCAGACTGAAGTGTCCGTGGGAGAGGACACAGAAAACAGTCATTGCTCTGGGACAGGCTGGCGGGGGCAGAGGCCCCCACCCAGCACCTCTGGAGGGATTTGGACTGGGGACCCTCAGACTGCTGGGCGGTGTCTGCAGCCAGCCATTCCAGTTAGCTGCCGTGAACAAGAACAGAAAGACAAAAATAAAAAAAACAGTCCTCAAAAAACGGGTCTGGGCACGGCCGAGGCACTATGGACCAGGGTGTGCAACTTGTGTGCCCGCTGCATCGGCAGAGCCTGCAGTACCCAACAGACACAGACCCGGTTCCATCTGACATACTAGGAAAGAGCCAGCCTGGCTTCTGTAGCACGAACTTATGACTCACAAATCCATTAAGAGGTCTTTGAAAGCGTCAATGAGCATACAGGGGAAGCTGATGCAGGCACTGGAACAGACGTGGATTTTCTAAAAGCTCTCAACCCTCACAGAAGTTGTTTTCTAACAAACCCCTTCTCATGTTCTGGGCTGCAGGGACGTGCTCCTGAGGAATCCTGGCAGGCCAAGAGAGGGACACAAGGAGGGCAGGGGTGTGCTTCTTCCCACCCCCTCACCCCCAGCATCCGGCTGCCTGCATCCTGGAGGATTCCTGAGCCCGAGGAGGCCTTTCTGGTTAGAAACCCCGCAGAGCCCTCTCCTCCTCCTCCTCCTCCTCTTCCTCCTCCTCCAGCCCTTCCCGCCATCACCTCTGAGAAGGGTGGTGGGTGGGAGCCAGCCCCCAGCTGCCCCCAGCAGGGCCCTGGCCTGGCTGTGCAGCCGCCCCCCCCGAGACCCCCTGGGCACGGGGCTTTGGTCCCAGTGGGACCGAGGGAGAAATTCATTGGGATCTTGATCCTCTCAGCTGGCCGTTTGTCAGTTCTTTCTTCATCTTCCTAATTAGACTTTCTCATGTAATCTGCCAGGGCTTACGATCCCGTTTTCTTCGTTTCCCAGCTTCTTGGAAGATGCTCTCTCGTTTCCTTCAACCTCCCCGGCAGCTCAGCCGGGATGCACGTGCCCAGGGTGCTGCCAGCGTGGTGCCCTGCCAGAGCCCCTCCATTCTCCCGGTCACCCCTCGCAGGCTGTTTCTGGGGTGAGCGCAGCCAAGGTGGACTTCATCGGGCCCTGCCCAACAGGAGCCGACAGAGCTGGCAGCCTGATGGTCGCCGCTGCGGAGAGCCCGACCAGCGCGACCGCCCACAGCTTCGTTAGAGGGACCCCCCAACCCCTCTCGTGTCCTGCCCGCGGCAGGCCCACGGTCTCCGACCCCTGTCCCAGGCGGTGCCATCACCCTGCCGGCCTTCGCCCGAGCAGCCTGTACCGGGCGCGTGAGCGAGGCGATAGCAGTGGGGCCCTGTGGGCAGGGGGTGACCGGAGAGGGGACCCCCACCACGGTGGGGCAGGGGTTGGTGATCAGCCAGGGACCTCTTGGAACCAGCTGTGTTTCACAGCTTCATTAACGACCTCGGCGTGGCATGTGTAAGGACAAAATTACCTCCGACATATTGGGGAGGGGGGGGTGGGCTGGCAACGGGGCCAGCGCATGGAAGGGGTCCCCAGGCCGGGCTGGGGGGCACCGGCCCGGTGCCTCGTGGGCTGCCGAGGGGTCTGCCCGGGGGGCACGGGGACAGGGGAGGCAGCTCCACGCCGGCAGGGCGGTGGGGGCAGCCCTGCCGGGGGGGGGGGGGAGGGGGCCGGCGGGACGGCCTGGGGTGCCGGGGTGTGTGGAGGTGTGGGGAGCCGCGTCCCCCCGTCCCGTGGGGCGCGCGGGTGTCCGCCAGCGCCTGCGTGGGAGGGGGCCGGGCCGGGGAACGGGTGGGGGCCGAGCCGCGCTGCCCGACGGGCAGAGCTACGTGGGGCCGCGGGCACGGGGCCACGCGTGGGGCCGGGCGGGCAGGGGCCGTGTCGGGGCGGGGCGGGGTCGTGCCCCCCCCCACCCGCCGGCGGCGCAGCCCCCCCCTCCGCCCCGCCCCGCCCCGGGGCCGGTCCTGCTCCCGCCGGCGTGACGCGGCCGCGGGCGGGGCGGGGGCGGTGCGTGACGCGGGGCGCGCTGCCGGCGGCGCGGCGCGGAGCGGAGCGGAGCGGAGCGGGCGGCGGCGGCAGAGCCCGCAGAGCGGCGGAGCCCGCAAGAGCGCGGCCATGCAGCGGCTGCCGGCGGCTCCGCGCCGCTGACCGCCGGCCCCGCCGCCGCCGCCGCCGCCGCCATGAACTTCCAGGGCGGGCCCGGGCAGAGCCCGCAGCAGCAGAGCCTGGCGGCGCCGGGCGGGCCGGTGCCGGTGCCGGTGCCCGGCCCCTCGGGCCCGCAGCCCGGCGGGCCGCCGCCGCCCCAGTTCGGGCTCTCCAACTCGGCGGCGATCCGGGCCGAGATCGGGCGCTTCGAGTCGGTGCACCCCAACATCTACGCCATCTACGACCTCATCGAGCGCGTGGAGGACCTGGCGCTGCAGAGCCAGATCCGCGAGCACGTCATCTCCATCGAGGGTGAGGCGGACGGGCCGAACCGGGGCCGACCGAACCGAACCGGGACGGGGCGAACCGAACGGGGCCGGGCCGCGCCGGGCCGAGCGGGGCCGCGCCGGCCCCGACCGCGCCGCGCCGAACCCGGCCGGGCCGGGCCGGGCCGTCGCCGCTGCCCATTGTCCCCCGCCGGCCTCTGCACCTGCTCCCGGTGCCCGCCGGGGGCGGCGGCCTCTGCCGCTGCCTGCCCGCGGGGCCCGGCTGGAGCCCTGCCCGCCCCGCCGCTCGCCGGGCCGGGCCCGGCCGCGCTGCCCGGCGGGCCCCCCGCAGCAGCGGCGGGAAGCGGCAGCGCCGGCCCGCGGGGGTGGCCGGAGCCGCCGGCGGCGGGGCCGGGCCGCGGCCTGCGCCGAGGCGGGCCGGGGCCTGCGGGGCGCGGCGTGTCCCCCCGCCCCCGCTGCCGGGAGCCGTTCGGGGCCCGGCTGGGCTCGGGCCCGGGGGGCTGCAGGCGCCGGGCGGGAGGTGGTGGTGGTTGGGGGAGGGGGGGGCACTCCGCAGCCGCCCCCCCGGCCCCGGGGGTCCCGGCCCGACGCCGCGGCCTGCAGCTGCGGTGGTCGCGGCCCGGCAGCCCGCGCGGGGTGGGAGGACGGTCGCCTTCGCTCTCCCCACCGGGGAGCCGCGGGCGGGGGAGCCGAGCTCTGCGTGCGAGGGGACCTGCCCTTGGCATCGGCGGGCAACGAAATCCGGCGGGGTGCGTGACGCGCCGAAGCCGGCTGAAATTAAAAATGCAGAAAACTGCAGTCCCGGCCCAAGGAACTCGGAGCTGAAAGGCTGAGCTGGAGCCGAGCGAGGGGATGGAGGAGGGAAGGGGGAAGGAGTCACGGCTCTGCCCTGAGGCCGGTGCTAGGCAGCCCATGGGCCGGCCAAATGGTCCCTCTGGCTGGCTTTGGTGATCCTAAACCTTCAGGCTTTTGCAGCCGGGCTTTGCCCCTTAGCAGAGAAAGCCTTGGGGCCACGGGTGCCATTTGGTCTGTGCGAGGCATCCCGATTCGGCTCAGTGGCTTGTTGAGTGTTGCTGTTTCCCTGCCGTGGTTTTTGTTGTTTCGTCTCGATTTTGGCAGCGTGCTTGGGTCCGCTCCCGCTAACTCAATGCCAGGAATGTCGCTGCGGGTGGCATGCGGGACCGGTTTTGGAGAGCGGGCGCAGGCAGGGAGCACGCGGTACCAGCCTCTGCGGCAGGTGACGCTGCACGGGGGTGGCAGTCTGGGCCGGACGGCTTCCCTGGAGCTCTTCTTGAGGCGCCTGCGTCCCGCTTCAGTCTTTGGGGGTGGTTTCTTTGGAAAGAAGAAGAGTAAGAGGGACTGTGACAAAAGTCTAAAAGATTGCATGGTCAGGGAATGTAAGTTCCAGAATTTGTTTCATCGGTCTTGCGGTGCAAGGACAAAGGGTGCTCAGTGGGATCGTGAACCAGGCAAATGTAAAACCAATAAAAGGAGGAGGCTTTTTTCCACTTCTCTGACTGCTGTGTGAGGTCTCCTGCCACAGAACGCCATTGAATTAATGGAATTTAATGAAGTGAAGAGGGAAGGGATTTGTCCTGGAGATCAGTGGAAGTGCCCAGGGCTGGCACAGGCCACGGCAGTGCCTCAGCCCTGCGCACCGGGGCTCCAGCCAGCCTCTGGCTGGGGAGGTTGGGGTGGTCCTGGTGGGGGAAGACCGTCATGCGTCTGTTCCCATGAGGCTCCTGCAGCTCTTCCTTGTTTGTGCCTCTGATGCCGGCTGCAGTGGAAGACCCGAGGGACTGGTAATTGTGATGACGTGGTCTGATCCTGCTTGTGATTCCCGTGTTGTGGGACAGAGAAGCTGCCAACTGAAATAGTGCTGTAGGAAACCTGGCTGTTACTCCTGAGTCGCTCATAGGGCCACCTCTGCAGGCAGAGCGCGGCTGCCCAACCCTCCCACGCTCCCTGCGTCCCTGCCCCTCGCACCTCGTCTCCCTCCCTCTACGGTGGGGACGTAGAGCCGCTCCCCTGGGTGTCGTGTGTGTGTGTCCGTCCCTCCCCAGCTGCTGTCTGTCCTCGCCTGCCGCTGCCCACCCGTGCCCCGTCCTGCGCCACTTGAGCACGGGTAAGCTGATGGGGAGCACGTTGGCGTTTAGGTGCGTCTCTTAGCAACGTCACTCGTGGTGCGTGTTTTCTCCTGCCGCTCAAAGGCAGGCGTGAAAACAAAATTCTTTCACACGCAGCTGCAAGCGGTCAGGGCTTCCCAAAGCTGGATGGCAGCTGTCTCGTTTAACCCAAAGATGAGGCGTGAAGAGTGACCAGCACACTAGCGGGTGGCCATGGCGGACCTTGCTTGGCATCATGCAGGGCTGTGTGACGGGGCTGGAGGCCAGGTCTCCTTGGGGGCTTTGCCTGCTCCAGCCACAGACCTGTCCTGTCTCTTCTGGCCCTTCCCTGCCTCCTCCCTCCTTTCTTTCCAGCTGTGGATTTGGCAGAGCAGGAATCCCACAGATTTCCTTATCTTGGCTGCGTTCCCCGCTTACCTGCTAGGCACAGGGTTAAATCGTGATCCTAGTAAAAAGTGCACTGTGATTGTGCAGTTACAGGCAATACGTTACCAGGTGTGTGTGAGAGACTGGGTTAATGGTGGGGGTAATTAACCACTGGAAGAGTTTTGCTGGAGATGTTATCGTTTCTTGAAGTGCCCGAGTCTGGAAGGGAATATCCTTCTAAACTGTGTGTTTTGGGCTTGATACAGAAATTGCTGGAAGAGGGTTTTAATTTTTTGGTTTGTTTATGTTCTGGATCCAAAGATCAGACTGTGTGACCGTAACGACTGCTTCTGGTCCTAAAATCTGTTGTGGAAGTTGCCAGTGAAATCCCAAATTCAACTTCCTAACATCGAGTGCAGGATATTGCAAGACTTGCTCACGTCCTCTTACCAGATTCTTTTTCTGCAGGCAATTCCTTTATTTTTAAAAGGGAAAAAGGCAGGGGCCAGTTCCTTTCCGCAGCGGTAGTGGTGTGCCCGAGCCATCCACCCTCCGGCCAGAGTTGGGGTTGCCATCGCTTCTGTGCAGGTTTTCACCTTTGGAGCAGTGTTGGCAGGTAGGAGAGGGAGGCGTTAGCAGAAAGTGTGTTAGAAACCTTGTGGTTTTGTGGCTCATGCTGCAGACAGCATTGCCAAGCAGGGAGATAGAGTGGGTGTTGGGTAGGCTGCTGCAGCCGAGAGCCCTGGTAGCCCTGCCGGGTTGAGGGGAAGGAGCCTTTTCCCAAGGAGGAACGAGAAGAGCTTGGAGTCAAACACCGGGCAAAACAGGCGTGCGGACGGAGCCTGCGGCTGCTTGCCAGTCAGCCTCTCCCGGGCCTGGACGGAGGTGTTGTTGAGTGTTGCTGCGGGAGGAAAGGGAAATCTGCTTTATTTTGGTCTCCTCCTTGTAGCTGGAGCTTCGCTTAGAGGCTGCGGCAGGAGAGAAGGCTGTTGGGCACCCAGGGCTGGGGAAGGCGGTGGGTTTGGCTGGTGGCCAGTGTCAGCTGAATCATAGGCAGAACCCGGTGGTTTTCAGTAGTTTCTAACCGCCAAATTTGGACAGATTTTCAGGGGGCTAGCAAAAAGCGTTTCCCTCATCCCAGGCTTGTTTCTTTGCCAAATTTCAGAGACTGCTGCAAGCTGCTGAGCTCTGTAAAAGATTTTATATGTGCATAAAGCAAAATGATACGCAACTTTAGTTCTGAGGTTGGTACAACCCCTGCTTGTAATAAATGTGACCTCTAACTGTGTTAGTCTGGAACAGACTATATACAGAATTATATTAATAGAATTTGTAATTAGAACAGTAATTGCACAGCACTTAATTTCTTTCATAGAAGTGACCAAAACGCGGGTTCTAGGCAGAGAGAATGATGCCGATGGTGCAGAGAATTACCTGAGGGATGCGCAGGACTGGGACTGCGAGTTACATGGGGCAGCAGGAGCCAGCGTGGATCCATGGACACACAGGAGAGAGTGAGCCGGGAAGGTGGAGATGCGGGAGGATGATCACAGTGCGGGGCTGAGAAGATGGTTACACTGAGGTCTTCTGTGTGCATAAAGTAACAAAGGCCAGGAGGGAGGAGGTGGAAGATAGGTGAGGAGAAGTAGGTGAGATCCCTCAACAGAGCTTTTGTCAGATGATAGGAATTTTTTCTTGACTTTAGCTGTCGTGCACATGTCTTGCAGCCCACCTAAAGGCTCAGCTCTCAGGAAAAGCTTGGAGAAAGTTGTCAGCCATGGTGAGAGGAGTTGGTGGCCAGATAGCAGGAGCAAGAATCTCTCTGTTTGAATGAGGGTAGTCAGAGATTTACCCGGAGTGTGTGTTTTTTCCATTTATTGTCCTTTCACACCCCTCCAACACACTTCTAAACTCGATTTGGTTCCTTTCTGCATTTTAAGAAGTGAGATTAGTTTGGAAAAGCTTTCCTCTACATTTTTCAGCTGTTGCTTCTCTGGCAGAAGCACAGGATGAAAAAAGCCCTGGAGAATGATCTGCTGATAGCAGACTGGCAGTTAACTGTGGCTCTGCATCTGGCTTCTGCTGGGCAGGAGTTGCCTTTGAATGTTGGCTTTGCATTGCTCCAGGTCCCAGCTGTTTTGGTGGGTTTAAGACCAGAATGGACTATTGGGTCACTTGGTAGGAACACTTTCACCCCAGAATTTTAGCCTTTTCCCAATCAGCTAGATCTAAGGCATCTGGTTAAGGCATATCTTTGAGATACAGTTACAGTCTAGGGCCTTGCTACCTTAGGAGTTTTTCTCCATTATTAGCCATCTCACTGTTCATAATTAGTGTAATTTTTTTCAACAGGCATCTCCAACGTTCTAGATTTTTTGGGGGTTTTTTTTGCATTTCTTTCTAAGAGTAAGTAGTCCTTTGATACTGGGTATTTTTTTTTTAAAGCTGCTTGTACCAATTAATGAGGTCACTTTGATTCACAAAGCAAAATCGGAGGCAGGAGTTGCTATTGATGCAGTACCTTCTTGAGGAAGACAAGAATGATGCTCACTGGAGTCCTCCCAGTGTCCTGCCTTGGTTCTGGGGAGCCCCGTGCTGCCAGGCCACGCATAGGGTTTGCCGGCATGTCCTTGCTCAGCTGAATCAGCCTCAAGTAAATTACACCCTTTGGGAAGGAGACTGTTCTGCTTAGCTAGCTTTTTCCTGCTAATTCCATGACCTCTGCAGAATTGCCCTGTTTATGTGTGCCTGTAAGTTCCCGAAGGCTTGGAAACCACAGGGAACGGTGGCGGGGTGTGGTGTGAGGAGCTGTGCTCCGTCTCCTCCAAGAGCAGAAAACCTCAGAGCCATCAGTGCTTCTCTGCTCCCGGGGCTGGAGCCGGGCATCCCGGGGGGCTGTGCGTCTTCTGCCGTGCTGCCCCTTCTGCATGCTGGATCGGGGCAGGACTCCTCTGTCACTGTAGCCTCAAGCTTTGCTCGAAATTAAGTGCAAAGGCAGTTAAAAAAACACAAAAATGAGAGATTGGGCAAATGTTCTGATCACAGGCTTTGTTTTGTTTGGATGAGGGGTGCTGGGGTCTCAGGGCAAGGACTCCTAGGAGAGACTCCTGAGGGTACTTGGAAGCACTTTTTGAGCTGCCTGCCTTACGTGCTGGCAAGGAGAAGCCTTGGGTCCCCTAACACAGCGTGTGTCCTTGCCTGGCGAGGGGTCGGCAGCACTGGTGCTGCTCAGCATCTCCCAGAGTCGATGCCTGGCGTGAGTGGCGCAAGCAGAAATATGTGCATGGGGAGAGTCCCGGAGCAGGTCCTGGTGCTAGGGGAGACCTTGGCCCCGAGAGAGTGATGGGCAGAGCAGAAACACGGCTGGAGGAGGCCCATAGCCTGCTTGGACAAATACATCCACTGTTTTTATGAAGTTTTATATTGTGGCCCCAATCATCTGGAGCCACCTTTGCCAGATGCAGCTCTTACCTCGTAGAGCTTACAACTCAAGAACAAAGTCTTGTGGAAGAGTCGGAAAATCAAAAAAAGAAGCTGCTTGATGCTGTGATTGACAGGAGTTGGGGGAGATGATGAAGCTGGAGCAGGAAGACTGGCGGATAGTCTTGACAGCTGAAGACTGAGAAGGATGAAGTTGCAGGTGCCATGGTGAGGGAAGGGAAGGTTTCTGGTGCTGCGGGGGCAAGAACTCTGACATTGTGGATAAAGAGGAAAAGATGAGGACATGGAGGTATGCCGCAGGGAGAGAATGGGATTTGGATGTGGTCTCAGTGAGAGCATTGGAGAATTCTGTGGCTGCGGTTTCACAACTACCTCAATCTGACACAAGGGCGGTTGCTGCTAGAAGGGGCAATGCAACTCTTCCCACCTGGCAGCTCCTTCCTTGCCCTCCCTTTTGCCAGCATGGGTTGCTCATGGTGAGCTGGATCAGGGAACTGCTCTGGTAGAAACCGAGCTTTGCACTGGGGCTTGGTTGGACCAGTTTTCAGTTGCTCACCGGGCGCATGGTGCGACTGTATGAATGCGAGTGTGGGCACAGGCGAGGAGGCAGTAATGCATAGTCAGGGCTGGGGGGGAAGGCAAAATGGACCTATATTTTGCTGATTCTGAGCTTGTGTGAGACAGCTTACAGCAAAGGTCTGTTTGCTAAATATCCTGACCATGACAGCAGCACAAGTCAAATGCCTGGGGAGGAGTGTGGGAACCAGTGCCTGTTTAAGGGATGCTTTCTCCAAGTGTTTTGCCAGACGTCGGCAGGTCTTCCTGAGCTCGGTGTGGTTTCTGTGTGTTGTTTAGTCGTTGGTGGCTCTCTTCCCTTGGCTTGTTCAGTCTTCCTTGACCCAACATAAACTCGTAGCTCTCATCAGTTGTCCCAGCAGGCAGTTTTGCGGTTTGCTTGCACAGAGTCTTTTGCTTGTTCAGGGACAGTCCTGCACCCGACCAGTGCTCCAAGCAGCGATGTCCTGCTGACGGGCAGCTGCCCGGTCCTCTGTTGGAATAGGGATGGCTGCGGGGACCCTGTCCCCAGGAGCTGCCTCTGCGTTTGGCGTAGGGCAAGACCTCACTTTGTGGCCGGGATTGTCGCTTGCTCTTTCCTTCTGTGCTTGGGCTGGAGTGGCCGTGGCTTTGTTTGGTGAAGACCCAGTAGGAGAAACTTGAGTGTGGTTAGTTTTTGGCAATTGCTCTGTGAATAGCTAACTGACGGAGCGTGTCCGATTTCTGCGCAGAGACCTTCAAGTCTTGGGCAGCGCTGGGCTCTTGCCTCCTCTGGAGTTTCACCAAGATGAGGATTAAAGGCGTTTGTGCATCCAGGCTGGCTGTTCAAAGATGGTGACAGGACTTTTGGTTAATTTGGATGGCCAAACTAGGTTTAGATTATGTCTGATCTGGACCTTAAACTGTGTTTCCAGATGGGCTGGCTGACATGAAATGGGTCCCACCTTTTCTCCTCATCAGAAGACGACCCTGGGGAAGACTGGGTGTTCCTGGTGCCCCTGGGCGATGGGGTGGCAGCCCTTGAGCTGAAATCCAAGTCACTCTCTTAGCTGGCCCTGAATGGGAGAGGGGTGTGGGCAATAGCTGTGAGTTCAAAGAAGCAGCAATGGGCTGAAACAAAAGCCTAACTGCTAGAAATTGAGGGATACAAGAGCTGCCCCAGCAACGTGCCTATGATCAGAGCTTTTAAGCTTGACGAGCACCTCAGTAATACCATCATGCTTCTATTGCATCCCTCCCTGGGCAGAAGGAGTCCTTTTCTCTTCATGATCCCACCTTCCTACTTTGGTGTCTGATTTTTTTAAACCCTCCTCCAGGACCTTCTGCGAGCCAGAGTCTCCTGTATAGCAGCTGCATGGAGTGAACAAATCACATCAGTTTTATTTCTGCCTACAGTGTCCTGCATGAAAAAGGCAACTGTGGTCTTAATTTCCTTCTACCTCCTCCTGCAATGCTTGGAGCATCACTAGCAGCACTGAAGCTGGGCTGTGCCTCTTCAGATGGATTTTCTGGAGTGTTTTGTAGTGAGAGCAAGGAGTCTTCTGAGGCAGGAAGGCTAAAAATCAAGATAATTTTAGCCTGCTTCCCTACTGAAAGGAGGTTTGTATGATTAAGGCGTGTCCTTCTGTGTCTGCTTGCCTCTTCTGCCCCAGTAACTTTCAGACCTGCTGTCCAGTTTCGACCAAACCTGGTAAACCCTTGCTGCTTCGGAATTCCTACAAATCCCAAAGGAAATAGATATCTAGACAGAGCAGAGCGACTCAGCTCGTGCCACATGGACGGAAAGGGACGTTTACATCTGTCCTCAGTGGCTCGCTGCCGTGGGGCTGCATCTCAGCACTGGAACCTCTGGCTTGTGTGAGTCACTCTGGAAGTTCTTGCCCGGGGTTATGTGTGAGATCTTGTTCCTTCCATGTGATCTGTGTGGTGATGAAATCCACTCAGTCATCAAGGGCACTGTGCCTCAGTTACAGCTAACTGGTTGCTGGATGCTGCGTCTGAAATCCCGGTCCTGTCGTGCTGATGCTGTAGTCCTGGAGGGTTGGGAGCCACCGGCTTCGGATTAGTCATCTCTTGTCTCAACTTGCTGCAATGGATAACAGGGGCTGTCAGCCCCTGACACTTGCTCCCTATAGCATGTTTGTCGCTCACTTGCCTCCTGCTGTTGTTTTTTGGACAGCTTTTGATATTTAGCCCAGCAGTGACTCCTGTGCTTAATGGAAAGGGTTTTGACCTTCACATCAGCCTCTAGCAAGTGCATGTCCCTTCCCCAGTCTCCAGATGAGTGAATGGGGGCGAATGGAGTGCAAATCCATGAACGAAGCAGGGCTGCTGGCTGGCAGATGGGTGGCCGGGGCTGGTGCTGTCTCCGGCGGGTGATGGGTGCTGCAGAGTTGAAAGCACTATGGCTCTTCTGTGTGGGAACGGTTAGGCGTGAGTCTGCTGCTTCTGTTACTGTTTTTTTCATTACAGTCACACCCTGGAGCCTTATCTGATCAGGTTCCTCCTGCAGAAGATGCTGTGAGAACACAGGACGAAGAGAACCTTGCCACAGAGGTCTTGTAGTTTATTTAAAAATGAGGGGCAGATGCGGATGACGAAGTGGGGAGCGCACAGAGACAGTGGGACAGCATGGCCTGCATTGTGGGCATGGTCTTATGGCAGTCATCTAACCTGTGTTGTTTTTGATGTTTCTGGTGAGTACAGAGGCACAGGAGAGCTTTAAGGAGCAATTTGAAAAAGGGTAATAAAGCGGATTTCAGGTTGTTTACAGAGAGCTCTTTTTCAAACATGAAGTACAAATGGGAGAAAATAGAGAGGTGTTTGCTTGAAATTTAGCAACTGGGAAGTGGAGATTGCTGTCATAGTTTGGGAGGGAGAACAGTCAGCTCTTCAGCAGCAAAGGAAGGATAGTTGTTAATGTATGAGTAGTTTGGGAGGGTGAAGACAAGCAGCTTGCAGTTGATGTGACAGAAGAGGAGGACCCGGAGGGGGGATTCAAAGGGAGGGTTGGCCTGCTTAAGAAAGAGAGGTTAAGAAAATAATTTTAGCAGCAGCATTCTGACTGAATATGGATGAGGCATGATTTTACGTGTTGTAGACAATTTTGGGGGGAAGGGTGCAATAGCGATTGATGTAGAGTGGAAGCCTGGGGTCTTTGACTGTGTGGCCAGGTGATAAAGGCTGTATTTCAGGGACTATAACTTGTGTAGCTCTGTAGGGCTTTAGGGGCAACAAGGCTGTGGAGAGAAGAGGAGAGTTAGGTCCGTGAACTCAGTTCCCTGTCTGAATTGTGTCCTCAACTCTCAGACAGGATCTAAGGGATGTCCCCAGGCATCGAGCAGCAAGGGCTTGGGGTAAGAGGGGACAAAGCTGGGATTAGTAACAGCTCTCTTTAATCATGTTGAGCTTGGGCTTGTGGGTACACACTTGAAATGCTGGAGGGGAAAATAAGCTGAGACTTCGTTTTGGACAGTAGACAGTCCAGGAATAGAAAGGCAGAACTATGAATCATCAACATAGAGCTGAGAGATGGTATTAAATTAAAACATGAGGCTAGCTAGAAGAAGCATGAAGGGAGAAAAGAAAGTGCTATGGGCAGAGCCACATGAGACGCATGAAAAACATAGGACAACTGAAGGTGAGGGGTGAGGACAATCTTTTTGAGGCTGGTGAAAGAACCAGTAGAGAACTAGCAGGAGAACCAAGAGAATAAAAGAACTGCTGGGACCAACAGGGACAGGGTGTCGTGGCCAGTTAGGTTCCTGAAGAAGTAGCTGGCAGCATCCAGAAGAGCCCAGAATCTGCATGTGAGGCAGGAACAACCTTGTGCAATCCCCCGGTGAGATGGGAAAGGGCAATGGGACATCATTTACTGACCTTCCTGCCTAGGGTCAAGATGTCTGTCCTTCCTGAGAAATGTTTGTCTAACCAGCTTTTAAAAGACTGTCAGTGACAGTACATCTGAAGCCTTCCCAGGAGACTGGAGAGAGATGGATTTGATGAATGGACTATTAGGTAGGTAAGGAATTGGCTGGGTGGCTGCATCCAAAGAGTTACAGTCAACAGCTCAATGTCCAAATAGGAACCAGTAACGAGTGGTGTCCCACTGGGACCAATACTATTTAATATCTTTATTAATGACACAGATGTTGAGGGTGCACTCAATCCCACTAAGTTTGCAGATGACATCAAGCTGAGTGGTGCAGTTGATAGGCTGGAGGGAAGGGATGCCATCCAGAGGGACCCTGACAGGCTTGAGAGGTGGGCCCCCTGTGAACCTCATGGAGTTCAACAAGGCCAAGTGCAAGGTCCTGCACATGGGTCAAGGCAATCACCAGTACCAGTGCAGAGTGGGGGATGAATGGATTGAGAGCAGCTCCGCGGAGGACTTGGGGATACTGGTAGATGAAAAATTAGACATGAGCTGGTAATGTATGCTTGCAGCCCAGAAAGCCGATTGTATCCTGGGCTGCATCCAAAGCAGTGTGGCCAGCAGGTTGAGGGAAGGGATTGTGCCCCTCTGCTCTGCTCTCCTGAGACCCCACCTGGAGCACTGTGTCCAGCTGTGGGGTCCACAGTGCAAGACAGACATGGACCTGTTGGAGTGGGTCCAGAGGAGGCCACAAAGATGATCAGAGGGCTGGAACACCTCTCCTGTGAAGAAAAGATGAGAGAGTTGGGGTTGTTCAGCCTGGAGAAGAGAAGGCTCCAGGGAGACCTTATTGTGGCCTTTCAGTACTTAAAGGGGGCCTACAGGAAAGATGGGGAGAGACTTTTTTACCAGGGCCTGTAGTGACAGGACAAGGGACAACAGTTTTAAACGGAAAGACAGTAGGTTTAGATTGGACGTAAGGAAGAAATGTTGTACAATGAGGGTGGTGAGGCACTGGAACAGGTTGTCCAGAGAGGCTGTGGATGTCCCATCCCTGGAAGTGTTCAAGGCCAGGTTGGATGGTGCTTTGAGCAACCTGATATAGTGAAAGATATCCCTGCCCATGGCAGGAGGGTTGGACTGGATGATCTTTGAAGGTCCCTTCCAACCCAAACTATTCTAGGATTCTGTGAAATCTCTTCCAGTGTTTAACTGTCTTTTTCCTTAGAAAGTTTAACCTGAATCTTTTTTGCTCCCAATTTCAGCCACTTATTGAGGACAAAGGGAACAGATCGTTCCCTTCCTTTTTGCAGCAGCCTCTTTCCATACTTGAAAACTGTGGCAGAATCCTCTTCTTCAGGCTTAATAACTTCAGCTCTTTGTCCATGACATTTTCTGGTCCTCTGTTCATCTTCATGCTCCTCTGGACTCTCTCCCCTTGATCACGTCCCCCTTGAAAAGTGGTACCCAAGGCTGGATGCAGCACTGAGCCAGTGCTGGAAGAAAAGCACAAAGCAGGACTTCTGCAGGCTTGTCTCTGTTCATATGATTCAACACAGTGGTTGCCTTTTCTTAGAAATACGGTATTGCTGACTACTGTTGGTTTTGTGATCTGCTTTGACTCCCAGATCCTTTTCTGAAGAGTTGCTAACTATTCTACAGCTCTCTGCCATGTTCTTGGGCAAACAATTAATGCTGTGTAAGTGCAGACCCACACAACTGCCCCTCTGGAATTTAATCCTTTTTAGACAAATTTGACAAAGCCATTTAGGATTCTAATCCTTGCAGTTACTCTTAGTTTCATGCCACCTGCAATTTTAATAAGCATACTTTCTTCCATCATCTGGTTGGTTAATAAGAATATTGAACAGAGCTGAACCTAGGAGAAACCTTGCCCAATCCAAGTTGATATTAATTTCAATTTATATGGTTAACTTTGATAAATATTCTCAGAACGGTTATCAAATCAGTATTGTTCTGAGCCTGTACTAGGTTTATCCTTCCTTAAATTAATTTTGAAAATACCATGTGAAACAGAGTCAGGAACATTACTTAATGTATGATGCTTAATATCTGCTTCTCTGCTGTGCTGAAGGTCTGTTACCCTATTGCAGAAGGAACTGACGTTGGTTAGACACCATTTGTTCCTAGTAAGTCCATATGTACTAATGCTTGCCTTGTCTTGCAGGGACTTACAGGTTGTTGCTGCTGTTGCTTTTTTTAATGTTTTGAATCAGAGTGATCTGTGAGTTCTTAGCTTCTCTGTTTGTTTTTAGAGGTGGGCACTACTCTTCCCTCTTTCAGTGCAGTTGCCTTCCATCATCTGAGAGCTCTCAGGGCTTGAGCTCTTTCATGGTTGCTCAGACAATTAAATATTCCAGAGTCAATTTAATCAAAATCTGACATTGCATTTTTTTATTGAAAGTTTAGGTATACTCTTTGGCCACTACTTTTTGTGCTAGACACCTCTTTGCTGTTTATAGTGAAGACTTATGCAAAAAGGCATAAAACACTTTGTCCTCAGTATAATTTTCTCAATTGCTTTTTCTGTCCCCTGAGTAACAGACCAATATGTTGTTACATTGATCACTAATGTACATGAGAAATGCTTCTTGTCTTTGCTGGTTTTTGCTAGTCACCTTTTACTCTTTGTGTAGCTGTTTGGAGTTCAGTCTGTTGTGCTGATGCCACTCTTTTGTATTTATCCTTATTAATCTGACCTAATTTCCACTTTCCACATGTGTGCTTTCCTGTGCCTGAGACCAATGAGGAGCTCATGTGAGTTAGCCAAGTTGGTGTCCTACCATCCTACCACACTTGTTACTGCTTTGCACTGGGATAATTTCTGTTTGTGCCATTAGTACTGTTGCTCTGAGGACTTGCCAGCTTTCTGTAATCTTCCCCCCCCCCTTGTGGATTTGTCTCCAGTAAGATCTTGCCTATGGAGTTTAGTAATGTCTGCCTTGGTGGAGTCTCTTGTTTATAGTTTGCTGTCCTTCCTCCGATACCTCATGAGAACTTGTGGACAGTCTTTTTTCTGCTCTGCCTCCTCCTGACAGCTTTCTTCAGAGGATTGGTGAAGGATACTTTGGTAGACTGTAAGACATGGAAATTAGGTTGGAGAGAGTCTAAGATAAAACTGGAGGACAAGATGGCATGTGGCCTGGTGCAAGTAAGAAATGGGTGTGGGAGAATCTGCCCAACGCCTTCTGCTCAGGAGCCCAGGCTTGAAAGTGGGTTGTTGGAGAGAGGATTGTGCAACGTGGCTGCAATGAGATGTTCAGTGAGCTTGCGATGGAAGAGCATGAGGAAATTGTGATGGTGAGAGGTGAGGGCTGAGAGCGTGAGAGGGGTGAGACTAAAGTATATTCCTCTTGCAAGGAGAAAATGCCTAAAAGTGTGTTGAGCTCAGTCAACTGGGTTTTGTGGGTTTTGTTTTTTAAACACAGAATTCAATACTGGAGTGTCTGTTCAATAATTTTGCCGTGTATTGTGAGCTAATAAAACTCGCATTATTACCCCGCTATTTAGCTTAATAAATTGTTTGACTGAAGCATTTCCTGGACAAACATGTAGATTGGAATGAAAAACATTAAGAGGCGGAGAATGGCAGACCCGTCCCTGTTGGAAGGGACCTTGGGAGGTCACTAGTGCAACAAGCAGTCCTGCTCAACATGAGGTCGGCATTGCCAGCCAAGCAGGTTGCAAAGGGCTTTGTCCAGCTGAAAAGGTGTTGAAAACCTCTGGGGATGGGGGTTTCACACCCTCTCTGGGCAACATGTTGCAATGGTGCCCAATCCACTGTTTCCTTCGGTTGGTTGTTTCAGTTGTTAATTCCTCTAGCTACTAGCAGTTAGCATTTACTTTCTAATTTGCATTCATCTGGTTTAAAGTTGCATTTTTTTTACTTTAGATCGGACTAAATAAAACTTTGTTACCTGAACGTTATTCCCTGAAAAGTTTACTTTTACTTTATAATCAATTTTCTCTTGTTCTTTTTGGAAAGTTAATTGCATAATGCTCGTTAAATGTCTCTTTGTGAGTTCATTTATTGTGGCCTTCAAAGAATTTTTATGGCTCTTCATTACCCAATGTTCTTAAAATAAGAAAAGTCAGACTATAGGCAACATGCTGTTATTTGACTCAGCCACAGCTACATTTACTGTAAATCCATCTCCTTTCTCTATTGATTGTTCTTTTTAAGTATCTGAGGATCATTTAGCTCTTTTGTTTCAGCAATGCATTGAGGACTAATGATGAACTGCTCATCTTCTCGAACCTTTCAACCTTTCCCAGGATTTGAGCCCCCATCCTATGGGGATGGCTGGTAACCCTTGGACAAAACACCTTGCGCTGGGCAGTACATAAAGGTGCTTTAGCTGAATGGGCTCAGCTCGCAAAGTGATGTGGATCACTCGATCACATCCTATTCCAATTCTCCAAGTTACAGCATCAACCAGATGTTTTTCAACCATGATCTTACTTTTACTTGAATTATTGCGTCACATAGAGAAGGCATTGAATAGCATCAGGTCTGGTACCGATTCGTTCGTACCATCTGAGAAGTGTTGTTTGGGTCTCTGGAAATCTCTGGTCCAGCCTGCTCAAAGTCAGACTCTCACCAACACTAGATTGGTCGGCTGTGACTTTCTCTGGCTGGGTCTAGAAGGCTCTTCAGAATGGAAATTATACCATGTCTCTGCAGGTGCTGCTCCCTTAGTGGAGAAGTTTTTCTAATATTTAGCCTTTGTGGTCCAAAGCCATGACATGTGGCTTGTATCCCTTGTTGCACTGTCTGCTGTTGCTGTTCTAGAAAGGTTCAGCTGTATCTTTCGTGTAGCTGAAGGCCACTATTAGATTGCCCCTTTGACTCCCCTTTGCTAGGTTGAGGAAGCCCATCTCCTCAGTGTCACCATGTCTACCAAGCAGTGAGGGGCTTGATTTACGTCTGTTGGACCCTCACCAGTTTTTCAACATCCCTCTTGAACTGAGGAGCCCCAAACTGGTGTAGCCTCACCAGTGTTGAGTAGAGACAAGATGGACTCCCTCAGTCTGCTGACCGTGCTTCTCCTGATGTGACCAGGATGCAGTCTGCCTTCCTCGCTGTGGGCACGTGCTGTTGGCTCTTACTCAACCTGGCATGCGCCTTGACCCCAGGCTCTTCTCTGGCAGCAGCTTCCCAGCCGGCACTGCTGCACGGCAGTCCTTCTGCCCCAAACACAGACATCTGCATGTCTCCATGCTGAGCTTCATGAGGTTTCCCATCACCCAGTCCAAGTTTATCATGGAACTTGCGCATTAAAGCTCTTGTTCAGCATACCCACCTGCCCCCTCCTGGGTTAGCGTTATTTGCAGATTGCTGGGGGTGCACTCTGCCATTACATGGGTGTTCGATGAAGGTATGGCCTGGTATCAGCCCAGTATTGACCCACGGGCTGCTCTGCCTATTACTGGCTGACAGCTGGTTATTGAGCCGTTGATTGCTGCCCTCAGTGCAGGCAGTTTCTGCCCATCCTTACTCTGGTTGTCCAGCATGCGTTTCCTCAGCCCACCCGTTTTGTGAGGCAGTCAGATCGATCGTAAATGATCTGCGGTGGTAAATCCATACCGATGGTTCCTGGTTACCTGCTTGTTCCTCATGTGTTGGTGGGGGGGTGCTGGGGTGGAGCTGGCTGTCCGGGCGTTTCTGGCATTTGCCACCTTGGGTATACTAGAGATGGTCATAGCAAGAACATTTTCCCAGTCATCTGGAGCTTCCCCTCATCACTAGGATGGCTCCAGAGTGTCACTAGATATCCTCTTATCCATTAGCATGAAGTCTCCCTGGCTGTTTTTTGAGACTAGTCATTCAGCCAGTTCTTACTGCATTTATCATTAATGACTTTGCAAAGGGTTAATTTATAATAGGAATATTGTATGGTAGTAAGTCACATTTTCATGAAAATATAGACAGAATTATCTTTATCAGCAACGCTTTAAACACCTGGAAGATGAAATCGGATCTGTAACTTGAATTTCTGTTTTGAAAAAAATCAGTTCCATTTAATCCTTCTCCTTACTTTGTGGGGGATTGATGTCAAGCCAGATAGCTGATGGTTACTTGGGGGAGTCTGTGTGCTCTTTTCTGGATACTGAGGTAACTTCATTCTGTTTCAGTTGCTCTTGAATATCACCATTATGTCAATATTTATTGAAAATTATCATAAGCAGGAAAGTGACCCTTTCTGTGAACTTGCTCTTTCTAAGACCATTACATTCAAGTTGTTTGGGCCTTTTAATTTAAAATTATATTTTTTAATGGCTTTTTTGTTGTTGTTTTTGCTAATGGTTTTGAAATTATGCATTTGTCTTTATATTTTGTGTTTACTCTTTACAAGTATTTCAGTCTGCTCCTTTAATGGCATTGGTGTGAGGACTGACAGACCACTTCTACTCTCTGGTATCTGCTGCAGAGATTTTCTGCTGTGTCTGTCCCGCAGGAGCTGCGTGGAGGTACCGTATTTTGCAAAGCTGCTTCCTGTTGTACTTAGCATTGTTGAAAAACTTTTTTTCCTGAAGTCTTCAGCTTCCTATACCAATTTTTGATACTTCCTGTGTTCAAGATCTTGTTGACATCTGCTTCCTCTTCTTTCTTCCCACTTCTTACCCTTTTTTGGGTATTTTGGACATTACTAGCCTCTAAGCTAGTTCAGGTCTTTTAGCCAAATTGTCGTCTTTATTTTTTTATAGAGTATTGGCTTTTTGGCTCTCTGATAAATTGTCATGAAAATGTAAAAAACCTAAACAACAACAAAAAGCCCAGACAAATGAAAAACCAAATAAAGCCGTGTACCCCTTCAGACAAAGCATGCCAAACCCCATTTTCTCTGTAAAATTTTCCCACGAGTGCTTTCATTATCCAAGATGACCAGAAAAGAGCAGCCGGTTGCTTGCTGCAGGAGGTGCGCACGCTGCTGCCGAGCTGTTGCCGGTGGAGGTTGCTGCCGGGTGGGTAGGGACCCCTGAGCACCCACGGGCTCCCGTCCTGGTGAAGGTGTCTCTCCGTGAAGAGAGCTCGCTGGAAGGCAGCCTTGGTTGGAGTCCCGCTGTCGGGCACGTTGCCCAGACAGAGGTGCCTGCAGAGCTGAAGACCAGCTCCTGCCTGTCCTGGTTGGTGGGGTGGTCTGCAAGAGACCCTGGCCGGGTTCTGGCTTTGGCAGCCCCTGTGAAGGTCCAGCGGGCTCAGAGTTTGCAGCCGTGAGCTGCGCTGGAGCTGAAACTGCAAGCTGTGTGGGCTCTGCTTCCAATGGCCCCTCGGTCCTGGGCAGTGCCTGGCAGCCTTCAGAAAGCCGGCTGCATCCGCTGCTGCCGTCTATTCTCTGGGAAGAAGCTGTTCTTGCGCCCACAGCCTCGGTCCCACCGCTGGTGATGGGTGTAGGAAGGGGTCGTCGCTATCCCCCTTCCTCCTTCATGCGGTTTGACTGGGGCTGTGTCGGTGAGCGAAGCCCCCGCCGCTGCACCCTGGTGCCCTCTTCTCTTTTTGAGACGTGCATCATGCCGCTGCTCTCCCTGTTGTCTCAGGCTATCTGTGTGCCTGGGGCTGTCCCGTTGCCAGCAGCGCCGGGTCCACCGGCCTCCTCGGCAGCGCTGACCCCAGCCCCATGTCCCCTCCTCTCCTTGAGCTAATTGCGCTGGTCCCAAACCGCAGCGGCGGGTGCTGGATTTAGGTGGCACACTAAAATAAATGCACAGTTAATGAGATTTTGGGTTCCTGTACTGCTGAAGTGGGTGGTGGACAGTTTCCTCTAGCCAAAGAGTGCGACGGTGGTCAGAGGGACCAGGCAGGTGAGGTCCCCCCAGTCACCCCGCCTCGAGGGGCACATCCCCGTGCCCTGGCACTGCCAGCCACCTGGGCCGGGGAAGATGCCATGGACAGGCCGCGCTGCTGGCACAGCCTGGCCGTCGGGATGCCCCATGCAGCGTGCATGGAGGCCGAGGAGCGGGTGGGTGGCGGGGAGGTGCGTGGGGCGCAGGGTGGGCGGCGTGCCCTGGTCTGCGGGGACGCTGGCGCGTGTCTGGGAACAGGCAGGGCCCTCCGGTCAGCGGTCCCTAGAGCACCGCTGGTGGCCGAGGAGACCTCCTGCCCACGCCGCTGCCGGTTCAGCATTCTGCCCGGCGCTGTGGCCCTCGGGGAACTGCTGGCAGCAGAAGGGCACAGCTCTGCGAGGAGGAAGCCTGCACCTGGAGCTGCAGTGACAGCATCTGCCGGCCGGCATCCATCCGTCCCGCAGCGCTGTGTCTGAGGGTGAGTCAGCCCGTCTCCGCACTGGGTGACTCAGCCGGCAGACTCCCACTTGCCGTGCTGCCTGCGCCTGACTCACTGCCGCTGCCAGGCAGAGGCACCCGCCGCCTGCTCCCCTCTGCCAACCGAGGGGGTGTCAGCCCCGGCTGTCCAGATGAGGGGGAGAGAGGAGGACGGGCAGGCTGCAGGCGGGAGAGCAAAGCGGCACAAAGGGAGCGAGGAACCGTACGCCGAGGCAGCCCGGCAGCTTGGCTGCTGAAGCCTTGGGGTGGGGAGGAGACAGCGTATGCGCGGGGGGACCCCCGGGTGTAGATGCGATCTTGCCGAGTGTCCTGACAGCATGTCTCCTCCACATCAGCACCCCCGTCCCACGTGTGATGGCTTTGCGGAGAAGCAGGCTGGGCCTCCCGTACGACACAAGGAGCTCGGGTGACTGCAGGGTGCAGGATGCTCAAGGGCTGCATGTGGGGAGCAGCAGACATGGACCGGAGGTCAGAGAGGCTCTTCCCATTGCCGTATTTGTCCTTACAGGTAGTCTTAGGCTGGCAGGCATCTGTAACTGTACCCCAGGGAGTTCTCTCCAGAGGCTGAAGGAGAGCCTGGCCTAAAGCACACCCAGCTTTCATGGTAGATCAGCTGTAGATGTATTTTTCAGCCATGCTTATGTGTCTTGATATGGAGCTTTCCCAGCACGAGGGTGGAGATGGCTCCATGTGAGCTCTCGCTGGAGCAGGTTGGGCTTGCCATGTCCCACAGACTCTGCCGTAGAAGATGACTTCCCTGCGTCTTCTCCAATTCTGAGCTCTCTGTCTTGGAACAGGGTTAGGATTTCTGTGGGTGAGACGTTGCTTTCCTAGAGGTTGGGACACTGCTGTCCTGACCCAGTAGGAAGGGCTTAAGGAGTGTGGTTATAATCATGGCAGGAATTTGGCTCATGGCCAGGTTTCCAGTGCCTTCCAGGCATTGGCAAGGCAGCAGATAGCATGTGCTATGGAAAGTTACTCTCCATTAGCATCTATTACCCACTGTCTGCCTGTTTGTGTGTGTGGCGGCACTTGATCAGGGCTGAACTGAGCAATTTTGGTCCTTGGACTCAGATGTAATGGCCAGGAGGAGAGAGGCTTGTGCAAGACTCCCTGGACCTGTTTGCTAATGGTCATGCTGACCAGAGCGATGCCAAGGCATCAGAGCACCAAGAGGGGATTTTGCAGCGGTGACCCCTTGAAGTGGACCCCTGGCTGGGCAGAAGACAGAGGGGCAGCTCTGCTCTTCTCATGGGAGATGCCTTCATGTTACCTGAGTGCTTCCTGGGTGCAGGTAAGCTCTCCTGATCTAGCTCAACAGCCTTGATAATGCTACCAGTATCGTAGCTTGCATTGTTGTGTTTTGCAAACCCAAGATACTTGTTCAGAAGCTTGTGATGCTGCCTGGGTCCTTCTCAGCTTTGGTTTCAAGAAGGCTTGTGGCTGCAAGGTGGAGTGACGACAGTAGGGTTGCACAGGGTAACCCTCTGCTAGCGATAGTAATTAGCACCTTGGCTCTGCCACCGCTCTTTCTTCAGGTTGACCATAACAATTGTAGTGCTTTGCTGTGTCAGGCGAAAGAGGAGGCATAGCCTCTTTTGTGCTGGCTGATACTCATGTTAGTGCCTGAAGCCATCCAGTAACTCGCTGAATGACTCACAAGTACAGAAAGCTGAAGCATCAGGGAAGCCTTGGTCAGCAGGGTTGCTGTATGTTGTCCAAGATCAGTTGCCGACGTACAAGCAAGCACTGGATTCAACCACCATCAGTCAGGAACTTCCATCTCCTAATGTACTGATGCAGGGTAAGCTCTCTGGAAGCCTAATTGACTGGTAAGTGAAGCAAGAGTAAATACTGATGGCATGGTCCTGCCCTTGCTGGAGCTTGCCTGGGCATGGCCAGATACGGTGGTGGGGCCAGAGAGTGGCTTGGCCATGTGCCACCGCGCAGCCTTCGGCAGGGCTGCAGCGGGGCGGTGGTGTGGGGAAGCAGTGTCTCCCTTTCCTGGTGTTGGAGACCGGAGAGCTGACAGGTTTAATAGTTAAATACCTGATGTTGGTAATTGTCTTTAAACTCTAATTCTGCTGTTTCATGGAAATAGAACGATCTTGTGATTAAGACGTAAGGCTGAGGTGGTGAGCGCTCTGGTCCTTTGGAGCTGCAGGCCCTTGCTTCGTTCCCATGTTGCTGCTCCGAAGTACGGTG